>NC_142381.1:13119344-13464969 GCF_059441005.1 Hippichthys cyanospilos | reverse complement strand
ATTTTTTTGTTTTATACTGATTACAGAGAGGAAAGGGAAGTTCCACTTCTTGTTTTATCAACCTTAAGACTGAAGGCCTTGGCCCCGGAATCCCTCCAGCTCACAAGGAGAAACTGAGGAGCTTCTTTTTCCGCAGGCACGCATGGTTGCAATATACGACCCAAACAATGAAAAAAGAAAAAAAAATCTTTGATCGTCCTCGGGAGCGCTATCAAAGCCGTTGTTATCAAATGAAAATTCAATATGGAACAAGGACTAGATCATCATAACGCAAACTCAAAGGTGACATGATGTGGTTTAGAAATACAAGAATACAGAAGTTATAGAGTTTAAAAAATTGTGTGCCCTTGCTTCAAAATAAAGTGAATCTCAAATTACTTTATCAATTAAAAAATCTGCACATTATGTTTGCTGTTTTTTTGGCTTTAATACACAGAAAGACCTCAAGGTTTATGATTTGCTCAGACAATGAATTGGTTGGAAATCATTGTCTATCGGTCATTCATATGAGCCTTTGAAATACATATTTTTTATTTTTATGTGTGTCCTGAATTTGCATCAATTGTTCAGTGCACAAAAGTAATGCATTTTATTGTACACTGCTGGGAATGCACGTTCCCTCACATGCTCACGATTATATTATGGCCCCCTCTTCTGGTAAAACGGTGTACAAACAAATACAGTACCGTAAATAAATGTACTGTACTTTTACAAAGTAAGTTGCTTGTTATTTTGGGCATGAACGGAACAACATTTCAGGAAAATAATACCAAACTTGATCAAAGCATGAATGGCATTACAAGCCCACAATTGACATATATTTACACGTAATCTCCCACCCGCCAAGGTGACAAACAACGAGGACTAAAAAAAAATGCCATGAGGTAAAAGAAAAAATATTGTTGTTAGCATGGTGTTCTGGGGCTGCTTTTCTTACTCAGCTTGTTTGCTGTGATCGATAGAACTAAGAATTATACTCCCGCAAAATCCTGAGGGATCTTGTTTGGCTATCAGTGTGTAACTCAATGCAGGTTTTGCAACACGGTACAAAATGCATCAGCTGGCAATTTATGACAACAAAATGAAGGATTTCAGTCGTACGAGTACTTGGCTTTTTATTTTCCCTCCCTTAAAAATGAAAACCATTTAAAAACTGTGTTTTGTGTTTTCTTGTGGTGTCTTTGACTAATACTAAAATTTGATATTGGGAAACATTTAAGTGTGACAAATGTTCAGAACAAAAGCAAAACAAAAACAAAAAGAAGGAGCATACACTTATTCCCACCACTTGCTTGGTTCACGAAAAACATGTTTTTCATCTTCTAAACTCTGAAAACAGAACTTGGCGATAGTCATTCTCTCCTCCGTCTTGCATCCACTTCTCTTGTATTGACATAGGTCAATTCCTGGTCCTCCTCAACTGCAGAGACATTGAGGAATGAACACATGGTGCAATTTTGAACCTCTACTTGTTTTGACACTGCATAGTAATGTTAAGCCTTGTAGTGTTTTTTCATGCTTTTTTATGTGTGTATTTATTTTTGTAAGGTTTTCCGTCATCTGCCGTTCCATGGATGGACAATCCATTGGTGGCAAAGGACTGCCAACCTTTTAATTTTTTTTTTTTTTGAACCGTGTGTCCTATGAGTGTCTGATGACCATTCCAAAGTTTGGAATGCCTCTTACGCAAAGTCATCTGGGCCCCAATATTGACGAGCACTAAAAACAACGGCTTGTACAATGTGCTGCCATTCATTGCCCAACAAACAACAGGTTTAATCTTTAAAAACAATTTACCTTCATGCCTCTTGTTCTTCCTTTTCTTCACAGTGTAGAAGATCACCACTCCGACCATTAGGAGAATAATCACAGGCAAAACGGTGTTACGGATTATCAAGCCACAATCTGTTATGGTGAAACCCAAATATTTTGAAGGTTACATGGAGAAGACATATGAGAGAGGAACTTTATATCATAACGTAAAACATTCACTCCCAAAATTGTGAAAATTGTTGTTTTTATACGCATCCAAGGCCATTCGATGACAGCAATGTTGGTGAAGAAACGCCAAGTGAAGGCATTGCCCTGCTATGGTGATCCCCTGACAGTTTTCTAATGTAAAATTATTACCTCATTATTGTGGTTGTGCAGAGGCTCTTTACACAAAATCCTATGTAAAAAGTAGGGACGGTCCAAGGGCCGACCCCAACCTAATCCAAACCAATTGGTATCGGACCAATCGGATCCTATCCTCAACGTCACTGGACGTGACATGCTAGCGAGCATTGTATCACCAGATTGACTTGTTTTAAACTTCAAACATCTTTTTGCCAATGTAGTTCGTTCACCTGAAAGCATTTGTATCCTTGTAAGATGCACACATTGTATACGCGGCGCAAGTGACAGAACTTGAAGAAAACAACGGTTGATTTTCAGTTTTATATGCAAGGATTTGCAAGAAAAAAAAGATAGTAAAGATAACATGTACACTGTGGTGTCTTGGATGTCACCAAATGGCAAAGTGCATCAATAATCAACAATCTTTAGAGTGACCGAGAAAATAATTCTTACATGTATTTGTTCCTCCACCACAAGACAGGCTAACCTCCTTTAGGATTTCACTGACATTGTTTCTAATAGAGCAGACTAGCTGTCCAGTGACGTGTGGTTTTAGGATGATGTCATTTGCTTGCTCATTTCTTAAGAGGATATCAGAATCTTGCAATGGTTTTTGGTTTAAGGTCCACATGTATTGAAGATTGTCCCCTCCTTTAGGATGGCAAGAAACTTTCTGCTGTCCCGTGGACATACATTTGTGGAGGAAATCCACAGAAGTGACAGGAGCTGAAAGAAACATGCAAACAGAACTATTAATGTTGGCATAAAATGATGAAAAGACATTCATAGGGGCCACCGTCATTCATAGTAGAGATGTGAAATCAATACCTCTAGGCTGTTGCACTGTGACTGTATGCAGCATTTATTTTGATATTGATTATTCATCTCGATTTTTGCTTCCTCTGTACTAATTACAGATGAAATTACAAGATCACAAATGTGTCAGATATTCACCTTCGATGAACAATTGCAGTGTTCCTCTATAACTCTCGATTCCGGTATGATCATCGATTAGAAGGGTGTATTTTCCATGATCACTTGTCATCAGGTTTTCTATCTTCAGCATTCCATTGTGTGGGGTGAAGCTAAATCTTAGAGGGGGTCCATAAAGAATAAATGCATTTCTCCACTTGAGAAAAGCGTACTTGTTTTTCTTCAAGGTAAAACTAAAAGGGACTCTGTCCATCAAATGGAGGACTATTTCTCCAGCCAGTGGACCATAACACTGAGCTCCTTGTTTCCTGGCATCGCAAGGCTTGGATGCACCTAGAGGAGAATTTAACAATTATTCACATGAGGAACTCTATTCCGAAAAGCCAAATTAAAAAAAAATAAAAAAATGATAGGCCTTTGTATCGACTCAACTTTGTTTTGAATTGCATTGCATTGTTGAAATCTATTGCTTGATGGGACAACATTGTTTGCAGAGATTGCAGCTAAGTTTTTGATTTGTAATGTTTTTGAAAAGAGATCTTACTCTGTCATGTTCTGGGGTGTTTTGTATTTTTTGTTTGTGTTGTAGTCTTCTGTTCTTTTCTGCTCTGGGTTTTTGTTGGTCTTTGTCTTTTCACATTCTGTGTTGTTTGGTCTTTTGTTCATGTTCATAGTTAGTTCATGTTTCTGTTCCTCTTGTGTCAGCATCCCAACAGTGTTATTGCGTCCAAGTGTCTTCCTTAAACTGCTCCCTTTGTGTTGGCCAATCAGGTGCCTTTTCCTATTGTGTCCCGTTCAGGTGCTACTTGTTGTCTCGTTAGTTTTGAGTGTAATTAGTTTCCTGTTTCATTTTGGTTCTTGTCAGGTGATTGTCGAAGTTGTTCTGCATGAGTTCTAATACTGTGTTCCTGCGAGTCATTCGTGTCTTTTCGTAGGTAGTTTATTTCTAAGTTTTTGTTTACTTTGTATGCAGTATTCCTCTTTTGTTCATCTTCATATTAAATTAGTATTTTTGAAAGCACATTGCCTCCGGCTTCCATGCATTTGGGTCCACAATCTTCCACCACCGTACCCACCATGTTGAAATGCAACAAGCGTACCAACCAAAACAAAATATCAGCTGTAACTGCCATCATCGCATTTCACGTTGAATGCTATGTGTGACTGAGAATTAAATATATACTTCATAACGTATGAATTATTTCATTGCCATATATTTATTTTACATTCAGTTCAAATTAATTGCTGTGTTATTTCATTGTAACCATAAAAAAGCATTCTCCAACCTATTGCTACTGTTACAAACTGATTGACAAATTTGGAAGAGAAATGTAAATGAGGTGAATATGTTTCAGGGTAAAAACATAATTTCAAGATTGCTGTAAATATTTCCTGCAAGAAATTAAAGCGCTTACCTTGAGAAACTGTGAAGAGCCAAACCAAGAGTCCAGCTGTAGCTCTCATATCTTAAACGACCCACCCAGCTCCCTTTAATGGGATGTTAGAGTGTTGAAATGTTTTTGCTTTTTTGCTTTATACTGATTACAGAGAGGAAATGGAAGTTCTACTTCTTGTTTTATGAACCTTACGATTGAAGTAGAAATCGAAAAGCTCCTCAATGTAGACTTGAGTCACAGTTGCTACATACAACCCGAAAAAGAAATCCAAATCATCCATTTTCCTCGGGAGGGGATGAATACTTCCGCAAGACACTGTATGGTGAAATAAACATACCTGTGCATTCAATTGTTTTGTGTATGGTTGTAACTTCCAAGCTGATGCTTATGTAACGCCAAAGGTTTGAGGAAAAGCTATCCCAACTGTCCTAAAACACGCCGAGATTTCTTTTTAATGTTACTTGAAGAACATGCTAACATGAATATTTGTAACAAGGACAAGATCTGGCTCACGCTCATTCAAAGGGGACATGAAGTGATGTTGAGATACTGTACAAGAACAAAGTACTGTATTAGAGGCCAAATGATTGTGTGCTGTTGCTTCATAATAACCAGTCAAATTGTGTCATCAGTGAAAATAACGGCACATTATCTTTGCAGCTTCCAGGCTTTTATAAAAGCGAAATGGATTTTCAAATACCCGCACAAGTTAAAATAATTAGGACTTAATGTTTGTTACATGCTCAGACAATGGACTGGTTGGAAATCATTTGCGTATATTAGTCTCTTGGCATATGAGGCATGTAATATACATCAATTTTTTGTGTGTTCTGAATTTGAACTACATGCTCAGTCCTAAAAATAATGAATATTGTTTATGTTATACTGTTTATGCACTTTCACACACATTTCACAATTATACCATGGCTCCCTCTTCTGGTATAACGGTGAACAAATGAATACAGCACTGTATTCTTATTACGGTACCTCTCCGAGTGTAAATTGATTTTTTCCCCTCATTTTCAACCCCTATATGAGGGGATCGACTTATAACCGCAGAGAAGGGCAACCTTCCACGCTCTTATCGCACAACAGTCGTCATTTAGGTAAAGAACATCCCAAGTAAAATGATCGGCAAATCATTTCCGAAGACCTCCATTTCAAACAAATTGGACGGGTCTGAAGATGACTACCCGTGGAAGAGTAACGGGGATGTTTGAGCAAATGACAGCAGGTAGGAGAGGATGTCCATGAGTTAGATGGGAGGTGCCCCCCATAACCGCGATAGTATGTCATTCGATATACAATGAAGAAATGGGTCTAAAAGTACCGTAATTTCATCATTTTAATAACTCACACCATGTGTTCAGGCACGTTTTTTTTTTTTCTCCATTAATGATGAAAACCATGTAACTGTTTTGTGGGCTTTTTGTGTTGTCTTTGACAAGTTCCGAAATTTGATGATGGGAAACACTTAAGCGTGTCAAATGTACAGAAAAAATAACTTAGTAGGGACAAAACATTTCTTCACACCACTGTGTATTGAAAAAAACATGTTCCTTGTCTTCATCTTCAAGCTCTGTAAACAGAACTTGGCGAAAGTCTTTCTCTTCTTTCTCTTGCATCTACTTCCCTTATTGTATTGACATAGGTCAATTCCTGGTCTTCTTCACCTGTGAAGACAACATGGCACGCATACAATGGAGGAACTACTTTTTTGATTTAATGCTGATTTACAGAAATATTTTTTTTTAATTGACAAAATTTCATGGAAATAAAAAAAAAAAAATGCATGTCTCATTGTCCAACCATTGTATCCACATTTAGTGACATTTGCACCCTTAATTGTTTTAAAATCTTTTTTGCATCACACTAAATTTAAAACCCTCTCAGGGCAAGCGAAAATGTAATTCATTCCACCAAAAACTAAACAAGCAAAATAACCTTTTACCTTCATGTCTCTTTTTCTTTCTTTTCTTCAGTGTGTAGAACATCACAACTCCTATCATTATGAGGATGCTCACTGACAATACGCTGTTACGGATTATCATCACCAACCCTGTTTTGATAAAAGAGGTATATTTCTAAGGGTGAGAGTTTGTCATGCAAAATTGGTGTCTAAAGGCTTAAAAAGGGTGAGGAATCATTGTCTACTCAGTAGTGAAGGAACCGCCATAGGAATACAGTAGACTCTACTGTATTCCTGTGGCGGTTCCTTTACACAAAAGTGTACTTAAATATTATTAACACTAACCTACACTAAACAATCAAAAGAAAACGACTATCCATGATGGGACATGAGGATGAGCCCTTTAATTTGTAATGCGTCTGAGCATTCGCAGCAACTCCCTGAGCAGGCTTTGGACCAAGGTGAGCAAGCATTTCTTTTTCTTTGGCTTGGTGAATGGATGTGTCGCTGCTCGTTCGTTTCGCAAAGAAAAGAGATTAGCATTTGTGTCTCTTAACTCCGCACTGTTGTTTGCTAGCTAACATTCTCGGGGTGTATATGCAGGGAACGTTTCTGTCAATGCGTTTGATTGGATGAATAGTTGAATACGATAATGAAACTTATTGTATCATTGGCTGGACACTTGTCACTCGCACACACAATGCAAAATTGTACAGAAAACAATAATATTGGTCTAATAATATGATAGGAAGAGGTTTAATATTAGATATTATTTATTACGTTTATATTGCATTTTGTTTTATGAGCAGCGTAGCTTTTCTTGTGCGCTGAGAACATGAGAACAGTGTGCAATTGCGCACGCGCGCAGAGGGAACACTGGACATGACTGAACTTCCCTTCTTGCACAAACCCATTGCGTGAATAGTGTGTTGAGTCCATAGGCATAAACTGTGACATACAGTACTGAATGAATCCCATTTGAACTGTAATTCAAGATATTAACAATTGGCTGCTTTCTTGTTACTATTTCAACTAATTCTATCCACCAGCTAAACAACCTTAGGACACATTGACTTGTAATTCTTACTTTGAGAGGTCTTGACTCCTGCGCTGGGATTGTCACACATATTTTGTTCAATTTCAGGCAACCACTCAGAAATGAGAGTCCCATTTGAGGTGCAGTTAATAAACACTACAAACAAACAAAAGCATCAAGAACCAACAAAGTGGCTTTAGCATCAGCGTAGTTCTCAGATCAGTGGATTCTTTCTCACCACAAAATTGTATGTTAGCTTGTTTTTGGACTTCACTGACGTTGTTTCTAGCAGAGCAGACGAGCTGTCCTGAGACGTGTGGTCTCAGGATGATGACGTTGGCTGCTTGAGTACGTCCTGGGAAGTGATCATGGTCCTGCAGTGGTTTTTGGTTGAAGCTCCACCTGTATTGACGATTGTCCCCTCCCTTAGAGTAGCAAGACACCAGCTGCTCTCCTTGGGACAAACACTTTGAGGTGAGACGGACAGCAGTGATGGGAGCTGAAATATAACGTGAACAAATGTGAACAGCCTGTTCATTTTGGCAATACTCATTCATACAGATCATGTCATTTTTATCAGACCTCTAGTTACATTGAATACAAATGAAATTAAAAGATCACAAATATGTTAGGTATTCACCTTCAATGAACAACTGCAGTGTTCGAACCCCAATTTCAACTCCCTTGTTGTCAAACATTTGAAGAGTATAGTTTCCACTGTCAGTTCTCATCAGGTTTTCGATCTCCAACATCCCATTGTTTGGGTTGAAGAGAAATCTTTTGGGTGGTCCAAGACGAATTTCTTTCTCTTTCGCTCTGAATAAAATGTTTCGGTCTTTTATCAAGCTATATCTAAATGGGATTTTGTCCATCAAATGGAGGACTATTAATCCAGTCAATGGTCCGTAACACTGAGCTCCATCTTTTCTTCCATCACAGGGCTTGCTGGTACCTACAAAAGAATTCAAAAATGGGAGACTCAGTGTTTGTTAACAGGACAATTCATACATAATAATCTTTATTATCATTAATACATAATTATTAATAGTAATAATAATCTCTCTCTCTCGCTCTTATGTATACAGTATTTAATTAACAGCAGTGCCTACCCGATTTAGTGCAATAACGCTCCTAGGCTCAGTCCTAACAAAGTCTGAAGCAGTCAAACAGACTGTTAATACTCGGGCTTATTCAGCTGCAAATGACGGTACTTTTGATTAATGTTAAGCCACTGTTCGTCATTCTGCATCGATGAGCCATGGCATTATGTCAGGGCATTTTGGCGACAACTCATTATGACTTACAGGCGCGTGCTTGTGGCTGTGTGTGAGCTGTTCCCACTTCATGGAAGGCACTTAACGTGGGCGTTAACCATGACAAACTAGGGAACTTTGCCATATATGTATCATAATAATAATATGATATCATAATAATAAATGAACACTAATACATGCACAGTTTGCCGGTTTAGTATTATTTATTTATTTGGTAATGTAAAAAAAAAAAAAAGTCAATTGCTGGTATTGTAGAAAAGAGAGCTTGGGATCATCATTTCACATACATGTAACTGGGCATTTATGACTTTACAGTCAGTAAAACTCAATTGCTGTGTTATTTTTCTGGTTGTTTTTTTTATTTTGTTTTTTTTTTGTGTGTTTTTAAATCTATAAGCGTAGTTATTTTTTTTTCTTCAACCTAATTGCAACTGATCCAAAAAATGTTTTGCAATTTTAGAGGAGAAATGGAAATGAACAAGTTAAACACCTGAATTCATGATTGCTGTAAATATTTGCCTTAAGATTTGAGATTTAAGGTCTTACCTTGAGAAAGAGTGGAGAGCCACACCACGAGTCCGGCTATAGCTCTCATGCTTTTACAACTCACCCAGCTGCCCCGAACATGATGTGAGAGACTGTTGAAAAGTGTTTTTTTTTTTTTTTTTAAATACTGATTGCAGTGGAAAAGGGAAGTTCTACTTCTTGTTTTATCAACCTTAAGACTATAGGCTTTCAAACTAGAATTTCTCCATCTCAAAAGGAGAAACCGAAGAGCGTCTTTACACCGACGCGAGTTGTATTGTTGCCATTTAAAACACAGTCCCATACTTTCATTTAAAATTTAAAAAAAAAAGGACTCAATTCAACAGCTGCCATTGGCAGAACATTAAAAGAACTCTCCTTACAAGTCAGGGAGGGGGAAAGTTATTGATAATCAAAAGAAAGTTTTCGCTTAATCAAATTTAAAACAAATGCAGCCTGTTCAAATTTCTGACGACCTTTAGTCTCTGCCTTAAAATTGATTTGTGGAAGTTGCTTCAAGGACTTGGGGAAAATCAGAATATGTTGTCATCATAAACATATAAAACAAGTGTGTGCCTACAAAAACACTGAGGCTGTTTTCAAGAAATTGAGTATCAAGAGGAATTAACCGATAGAGATGAAAAATGAAAATCACGATGATATTATCACAATATTAACCGCACAAAGTAAATTGCAGTATTTTTGCCCCCATCCTTGTTTTCATTTCAAAACGTGAAGAATGCTTTTTAGTGTTGGTTGAATTTCAGTTTTATAATCAAGGCTTTGCAAGAAAAAAGAAAGATAGTAAAAGTAGTACTGCACTCCATTTCAGAAATTGACTTTAGGTGCATTGCATTCAAAGACTATTCACACAGTAGGACATCGCAACATCTTTAGAGATACATATTCAATGTAACAAACAGCAATGACTTGTACATCAGCACATTACAGGGATGACTTGAAAAGAGCTGATCATTTATTTGATGCAACAAAGTTGTTTATTTTGGGCAATAAATTAATGTATTCACATAATCCTGCCATGTCCTCACTTATCGTGATGTCAAAGAGTATAGTGAGGGATGTCTAATGTCACCATAAAGCAAAGCGCATCAAAAAAATGTAGAGTGACCGAAAAAAAGTTGACGCTCAAGGCTGAAGTTTTGGTATCGAATATGAAGAGGTGACTTTGAGCCATTCCTAATAAATAGAAACTCATGCAGTCTAATAAGAACTTATGTTGAAAGCAATCGCTTGAAATGCACACTCACATTTAAACTATGTCTCCCTCTGGGAAAAATATGCACAAAGAAATTTTATAGTGTAAATAAACACTTTTTAGAAAGTCTTTTGTTTGTCATTTTGAGCACAAATGTAACAGCATTTCAGGAAAACAATATCAAACTTGATCAAGACAAACAAATTCTCAAAGGGCATTACAATTCATTGTCTTCATTTTCAAGCTCTGAAAACATAACTTGGAGAAAGTCTTTCTTTTCCCTGTCTTGCATCTACTTCCCTTGTTGCATTGACATAAATTAATTCCTGGTCTTCACCTGCGAAGACAATATGGTACACATAAATGAATATGCCACGCCCACTGAAAAACAGTCAAAGGAAATTCCACAAATTGCTGCATAGGTGTGATCAGGTCTGGCAAAAACAAGTGAACACTATATTTATGTATAAAAATAATATAGTATGCAATTATAATTAATATTACTAATATTTGCACAGTTTACCGAGCTTGTTTTTTTATGCATTTCTAAAGATTAATTGCTTATTCTGCGCTCTCAGCACCGGCTCCGACCAAGCAGATAAAAAAATGGTTTGTGAGTGGGATGATGACGATAACAGGCCCTCGTACCACATCTACACCGCCCACACGATTACATTTTTGACACAACTGGTCTAGAAGTGTGTGTGCTGCAGGAAAAAAATAATTTAACTGGTCATTTACTACAAAATTATGTATCTAATCGTCCACCATGACGACAGGTGGAGCTATGAATTGCTGTTCCATATGGCAGAAGGTATAATCATTGTATCCACACTTAGTGACATTTTGCACTCTTAACTGTTAAAGATTTTTTTTTTTTTGGTAACATACTGAATTGAAAACCCTCTCAGGGCAAGCGAAAATGTAATTCACCCCCCCCCAAAACAAACAAACATTTTACCTTCATGTGTCTTTTTCTCACTTTTCTTCAGTATGTGGAATATCACAACTCCGATCATTATGAGGATGATCACTGAATATACGCTGTTACGGATGATCATCGCCAAACCTGTTTTGAGCAAAGAGTCTGGGTGAGAGTTTTGTCACGCAAAATTGGTGTCTAAAGGCTTAATAAAGGTGAGGAAACATTGTGTACTGTATTCCTATGGTGGTTCCTTCACACAAATCTGTGCTTAAACACTATTACCAATAACTTACACCAAACAATCAAAAGAAAACGACTATCCATGATGGGACATGAGGATGAGCCCTTTAATTTGTAATGCGTCTGAGCATTCGCAGCAACTCCCTGAGCAGGCTTTGGACCAAGGTGAGCAAGCATTTCTTTTTCTCTGGCTTGGTGAATGGATGTGTCGCTGCTCGTTCGTTTCGCAAAGAAAAGAGATTAGCATTTGTGTCTCTTAACTCCGCACTGTTGTTTGCTAGCTAACATTCTCGGGGTGTATATGCAGGGAACGTTTCTGTCAATGCGTTTGATTGGATGAATAGTGTAAGCGAAACTTATCGTATCATTGGCTGGACACTTGTCACTCGCACACACAATGCAAAATTGCACAGAAAACAATATTATTGGCCTAATTAATATGATAAGATGAGGTTTAATATTCGATATTATTTATTACGTTTATATTGCATTTTGTTTTATGCGCAGCGTAGCTTTTCTTGTGCGGTGAGAACGTGAGAGCAGTGTGCAATTGCGCACGCGCGCAGTTAAGACGGAACACCGGAGATGACTGAACTTCCCTTGTTGCACAAACCCATTGCGTGAATAGCGTGTTGAGCCCATAGGCATAAACTGTGACATACAGTACTGTATGAATCCCATTTCAACTGTAATTCAAGATATTAACAATTGGCTGCTTTCTTGTTACTATTTCAACTAATTCTATCCCAAAGAAACATTAAAAAAAAAAATAAAAAATCAGAAGTCTGGACATTCAATCCCAGGTACTTATTTATATATTTTCCAGGGTTTTTGGTTAAAGGAAGGGATAAGGCTGGTACAAAATTAATTACGTACTAAAGTAGGTAAATGCTTATTTTAGAAAAGTACTGAAGTAATCGTTTAGTCCTTAAAGTTAGTGATTAGGTTACTTTTATATGTACTCGATTCAGTCGGTTTTTGACGCTTCTTTAGCCAAACACAACTTTTAAAACATAAATAAGTACCTAGGACTGAATATGTGTACTATTTGAAAAAAGAAAAGCGTAAAAATACGTCTTTGGGATTGGATGAGTTAACATAGAGTACATCCACCAGCTAAACATATCTTAGGACACATTGATTTCTAATTCTTACTTTGAGAGGTCTTGACTCCTGCGCTGGGATTGTCACACAGGTTTTTTTCAATTTCAGGCAACCACTGAGATATGAGAGTCCCATTTGAGGTGCAGTTAATGAACACTACAAACAAACAAAAGCATCAAGAACCAACAAAGTGGCTTTAGCATCACCACAGTTCTCAGATCAATGGATTCTTTCTCACCACAAGTTTGTATGCTAGCTTGTTTTTGGATTTCATTGATGTTGTTTCTAACAGAGCAGACGAGCTGTCCTGAGATGTTTGGTCTCAAGATAATGGTGTCGCTTGCTTGATTACGTCTTGGGAAGTCATCAGGCCTTTGCAGTGGTCTTTGGTTTAAGCTCCACCTGAATAGAACATTGTCCCCTCCCTCAGAGAAGCAAGACACCTGCTGTTGCCCCTGGGGCAGACACTTTGAGGTGAGATGGACAGCAGTGACGGGAGCTGAAAGATAACGTGAAAGGTCTGTTCATTTTGGCAATAGTGTCATTCATACAGGTGACTGTGAAATGGACGTGCTAACCACCACTGCACTGTGCTTGTACGCACCCTTAAAAAAAAAAAAAAAAAATATATATATATATATATATATATATATATATATATATATATATATATATATATATATATATATATATATATATATATATAATCTTGATTTTGTGTACTCCTTGTACTAGTTGCATTGAATTCAAACGAAAATTGAAAGATCACAAATAAGTTAGATATTCACCTTCAATGAACAACTTCAGAGTTTGATTCTTAGCCTCGATTCCTCCATGATTATCGATGTGAAAAGTATATTTTCCACTGTCACTTCTCATCAGGTTTTTTATCTTCAATGTCCCATTGTTTGGGTTGAAGCTAAATCTTTTAGGTGGTTCAAAAGGAATCTCACTCTGTTTCCCTCTGAGTCCAGGTCTTCGGCCCCTCTTCAGGTCATCTTTGAACACGGTATATCTTGTAAATGGGACTTGGTCCATTAATTGGATGACTATTTCTCCAGCCAAAGGTCCATAACACTGAGCTCCTTCTTTTGTTCCATCACAGGGCTCACCTGCACCTAAAAAGGAATTTAACAATCATTCACATGAAGGGCTCTTTTAAAAAAATTCTAATGTAAAAAAGGTGATTATTTCATTGTAGACTGTGTTTTTTAATGAGTTGTTGGATAAATCAGTCAAACAGCCTGTTAATACTCGGTCTTGTTCAGTCGCAAATGAAGGCACTTTTGCTTCAAATTAAACCACTGCTTGTCATTCTGCATCAGGGGTGTCCCAACTTGGTCCTCGAGAGCCGCTGTCCTGCGTGTTTTCCAGGTTTCTTTCCCTGACACACCTGATTTAAATGATATGGATAGTCATTCTTAGGCTTCTGGTGAGCTTGCTAAAGACCTGATCATTTGAATCAGGTGTGTCTGGGAAAGAAACCTAGAAAATGTGCAGGTACCGGCTCTTGAGGACTGTATTTGGACATGTCTGTTCTTCATAAACAGTCATGGCATTATAAGGACATTTTTGGCAACTCTTTATGACTCTTACAGGCGATGCGCTTGTGGCTGTGATCGAGCTGTTCCTACGTCATGGAATTCACTTATCGAGGTGTTTTTTAGGTTACCATTAAACACAAAAAATAAGTGAACACTATATTTACGGGTAATATAATATAGTATGTAATTCTAATAATTATTACTGATATTTGCACAGTTTACCGATCTTGTGTATATATATATATATATATATATATATATATATATATATATATATATATATATATATATATATATATATATATATATATATATATATATATATATATATATATATATATATATATATATATATATATATATATTTATATATATATATACTGTTTATATATATATATTTTTTTTTTATTTTATTTTTTTTTTTTTGCAGTAAAAACATCAATGGTTTCACAGTGTTTAAAAAAAGGTGCCTTGCAATTGGCTGGCAACCAGTTCAGTGTGTCCTCCACCTGTTGCCCGGAGTTAGCTTGGATAGGCACTAGCAAACCTGGGACCCTTGTGAGGATAAGTGGATCTAGAAAATGAATAAATGAATGGATGGATGGATGAATGGATGGATGGATGGATGGATGGATGGATGGATGGAAGGATGGATGGATGGATGGAAGGATGGATGGATGGATGGATGGATGGATGGATGGATGGATAAAATGAATTGCTGTGTTATTTTTCTTTTTTGCTGTTAATTTTTCTACAAGCATTGAGAATATTTTTTCCTTAACCTAATTGCCACTGATACAAAAAATTGACCATTTTAGAAGAGAAATGGGAATGAACAAGCTTCAAACTAAACACTTGAAATCATGATTCTGTAAATATTTACTCGAAGATTAGAGATTTGAGAGATTACCTTGAGAAAGTGTGAAGAGCCACACCACAAGTCCAGCTGTAGCTCTCATGTCTTCGACAACCCACCCAGCTGCCTCAAACGTAATGAGAGAGACTGTTGAACAGTTTTGTTTTTGTTTTTCTTTGAGTACTAATTGCAAAGGAAAAAGGGAAGTTCTACTTCTTGTTTTATCAACCTTATGGCTGGGCCTTCCAAACAGAATTTCTCCATCCCAAAAAGAGAAACCGAAAGGCTTCCTTACACCTACGCGAGTTTTGTAGTTATATTCTTTTATTTTGTCTTGCCATGCCTTTATTTGCATATTGCCTCACATTATGTTGAGGTTCATTGCACACAAGTGAAAATGCAGCGCCTTAAAAAAAAAAAAAAGTTCACTTCAAGAGATATAATTGGCAAAACTGTGAAGGAACTCTCCAAACAAGTCAGAGGAAAAGATATTAAGAATGAAAAGTACATTTTCGGTTTAAAAAAAAAAAAAAGCACCAACTAAAACAGGCATGTCCAAAATCTGATTCAGGGTGCAATTACGGCTAGTGTTCAAACCTTCAATCTCATAAAAATAATTATGTGTGGCCAGTCAAAGATGTAATGATATATATAAATGCCACGATACAATATTATCATCACATGAACCTAAAGTAAGGTACAGTATTTTTTGATGCCCCCCCTCCTCCATGTATTTCAACAGCCATCAATTATAGTAATTATGTGCCTTACATACAGTATATTACAACTGACAATTATTATATGTGCCATCAATAAAAACAAAAGTCGTGGCAATTCATATTTTATTCCAAAATGATCATCAAAAATCACCAACATTTTTAATACATTCAAATCTGTACACTGCATACAACTATCAAAAAAAAAAATCACACAGCATTGTCATGAATTGTCTTTTAAAATATAATATTTATAAAATATGCTGTACTATATTTGGTGCTCTCGTTTATAGTGTTACACATTTTAAAGATAGCAATTCATACACAACTGATATGCTTTTAATAGATCTATAAGGCCAGAATGAAACGTTGCAAACAAATCTGATTAGTCGGACTAACCGAAATGTGTAAATAGCTGCTGAAACATTTCAAACTTTAAGCAAAACACACTATTGAAATAAGAAATATAATATTATTCATAAAATATTATTGCACTCTGGTTTAATTTAGTCCGTGGTGAAAATTGTCTTCCACGTGATCACTTGTTTTCCAATATTCCACTGCAATCTTTTTTTTCTTGGATTTACTGGAACCTTGACAAAATCCAGAAAGTTAAAAAAAAATTCAGAATACTTCTCTTGTACAATATGTCTGTGAGAGTGTTGTACCTGTCCTCCTGTTTCGCCTTCTTTTCTTGTACACACAACAAGACAAGAACACAATAACCATCAAAGCAGCCACTGCAGAAAAAACTGGAATCAGGATGGAAAAAAGGTTTTCTGAAAAGAAAACAAGAAAACATAACTGTAAAATGCAAATGAGGAAGGCATAAATCACTTCAACTGGATATGATGGACAATCTAGTGGAACCTCCAAAAAATGATGGTTTCAAAAGTGATATTTTTTAATGAAAAAAAGAAAAACACCTTACCCTGAACATCCAGTTCCACTGTAATTGTTTTGATGCTGCGTCCATTCGGATCAAAGACTTCCACTATGTATTGCCCCGAGTCAGTCTTCTCAACGCTGGAAATTTTTAAAGTCCCGTTGGTAATGAAGAACTCCGTTCTGTTCATGAAGGCTTCATGTATCGTCGTCTTTCCTTTTTTCACCGTAAAAACCCTGGTTGGCCCAGTGGAGAGCAGTTTCTTACATCGCAGTTGATAGTCGCTCACATCGAGCATCAATTGGATATAGATTGACCCTCCAAGAATGACGGAGCAATGAGAATTCTCCAGAGTGCTGTTACATTTAGATTCACCTGGAGGAAAGAAAGCTGCAAGTAGGAGCAAAAAGATCAAACCTAAGACATTATTATTGTTGCATTACTTCTGATGAAACATTACCGTGTGTTGTTCCACCAAATAGCAGTAGAAGAATGATAGCCTGTCCCATATTCCTGCTTTCTATGTAAAATTGATGCAGCGACTTCAAAAAACACTATCAGTAATTGTACAGGATACGGGTAAATCAAGAAGGAAGGAAGTTGAGAAATGTGTTTCACTTCTTCTTTGAAGCTGATTGTCACTTGATTTGAATCAAAAAGCAGTTTCAAGGCTGCTGCCAAGCAGCACCTTCATTAAACGGTAAAAACAACTGACATTGGATCAAATAGTACATAGGAAAAAGTGAATTACACAGTTAGTAGTTGCTCCTTCTGTTGTTGTCAGTAGGGGAATAACAAACTATTTAATGATTTAGTCTAGCTCGGACTAAGCTTATACTCATCTCAGTGAGGACAGCATAGTTTCACTTTACTGTTAAGGAATGAACCATTGAAATAAATGGGCAAACCAAGAAAAAGTATTCATACAGAACATAAAGCAAATACTTTGTAATCAATACAAAACAATGTATGTAAACTAACCGTAGTATCAATTTAGCTGCTCATGTGAAAAAGTTCATATTTATATTTTGTTTATCATTAATGTACTTATAAATATCAATAGTTTTCATTCGGGCAACAGTTTGAAAATATAATAATATTAATTAATATATGAGTAAAATAATATTTTCGAATATGAAATGGCAATGTATCTTGTTCTACGTTTTTTGTTTCATCTTATTTTGTACTATGAAAGCTATACAGTTCATAGTTAGCTGATAAAATAGCAGTTGTCAACATGCTATTTTTGTGGAACAAGGCATTTTCTTTACAAATCCAAATCTAAAAAAAATACACTATCTTCCTTTGTTATTCTGTCTTGCAAAAAAAAAAAAAGAAAAATAGTATAATGATTCTTTGCACTTGTATGGATTGAAGCAGAAGTCATTTTTAGTTACCGGTAATTGAATCGAATTGTTTTCAATCAAAAATCAATTTTGAATCGAGTCGGAGGCCCCAAAATGGAAATTGAATCGAATCGAATCGAATCATGAGACAGCCAAAAATTCCCACCCTTAATAAATAGGACAGCTTTCTTTTGAGAATTGCCAAATAATTAGAAAATAACATTAAAATAAAACATAATCTACCCTTTCCATTGCAGATTTGCTCAAATGTTGAATGTTCTTGAGTTTATATTGACACAGAACTTTGCTATGCCTTCCTACATTAGCGCCTTTGCTGCTACTGTTAGCTTTGGCAGTAGTGCTAGCTGGGTGCTTTGTATTTATGTGGTAGGCTAAATTTGATCTGCTATGGGAACCAAGCTTCTTCTCACAAAGTATATGCGTCACTCTAACCTTTATCAAAGGGCTTTTTAAGATGAATTTATTCTACATCAAACTGACAAATCTCACATGCGCTTCTATTTTTCCTCTTTCCCTAAACTTCTCAAAGCAGCTACATAATACTCATGGCAATTATTGTATTAAATGCTCTCAGTGTCACCAGAAAATGTTGGCTATCCATACTGTCAAAGTACTTGACAAATAAGTAGGTTTAAGTCTCCAATTTGACATTGTTGGCAGCATCCTTGTCATTATTTGTATTTGTTTAGAACTAAACTTTTGAAGAGGAGCCAGAAATGTATTTCAAAAATTACAAGGTAAGCACATTCTTAAAGAACGTTTGTTTTATTGTACATTGGATTCATCAAATACACGTATAATGAATAACGTTTGTCACCAAACTGTTTAAATTAATAAAAGCATAGTGTGTTATTTTACTGTTTTGCAATCTTCTTACCATAGATCTGTCATTATGTACACTAGAAACTATACATATACAGTATATTAACTCTTTTAATGCCAGTCATTTAAAAAAAAAAACATGCAAGCCAATTTCAAGTGTTCTGACTGACCAACTGGTGGCTTTCAAATGTTTGTTTTTTTTTTTCCGCTCAGACCCATAAAAAAACATAGTTGTCAATTGTCATCGATGCCGCTCATTGGTAGTCATTTCATGTCAATGGTACTCAAAGTGTTAATATATTGAGAAAGAAACATCGCAAAAAGAACATGAAAATACAGTTTATATTTTATTATTTTACGATAATTTAGTATCATAATGGCTTATGTCCATCGCTACTTCATTCACACAAGACATAACAATCAACGCGCATTTTACCAGAAAACAAAAGGTACAGTACTGAGGTAGCATAGTCTTCCCACACAGTGAAAAGTTCTGCAGTACAAAACAGAGTCCACAGCCGAAACACTTGCAGCAATTGAAATACTATCTAAAACTCAATATACTATGGTTGAATGAACGCATTCATCCCAAGAAGGCAATGAGACGGATTTTGAAGAACAGGAGCAAAATTTGTGTGATGTTTGAATGCAAAATTCTACATAGGACAGTTGATACTTGTCTCAAATGCATAATACATAAATAAATAAATTTTCAATCAAATTTTCCATCCCTATGGCAGTAAGATAAAATGTCTTTTTCAGTATAGGGGACATTTTTTGTCAAGGAACCATGTTGATATGGAATGAGAAATTTGATTTAGACAGTAGTCAGTAGATGTCTCTTGTGACTTAATGGTGTCAGGGATCTACTGTATTTTCCGTACCATGGCGCACATAAAAGTCTTAAAAACAAAAATAAAATACTTTGGTAAGCCCAACCAGACCATCTCCCGATAAAACACAAGGATGTAAGGGAAGGAACACGCCAAGTATGTACGCTAGAAGCAATAAACCAATCAGAGACTACTACGTAATATCAACACAGAAAAGTCCAAAGAGATGATAGTAGACGTGTGAAAGGAGAGGAGGATTCATCAGCCACTGTTCATCCAAGGTCAGAAAGTGGAGAGGGTGAGCAGTTTTAAACACCTGGGCGTGCACATCAGGGAGGACCTCACCTGGAGACATCACTATGTGGTATGACAACTCCTGCAGAGAGTGGTCAAGACGGCAACCAAGATCACCAGAAATCCACTGCTCTCCCAGTCATCTACCACCTCAGTGTCCGCAGGAGAACTACCTCATCACAGAGAAACTTGTTTCTACACTGTGGACATGACAATAAACAATTTGACTCGACTTGATACTGGGAGCGATAATCCCTTCAGACAACATCACGAACGTTTTCGTTGCCCATTGTATGTTTGAGCATGCAGCAGTTTATACGGTGCACCCTTTGTATGGATTAAGTAAGCAAATAGAGCCTAGAATCAAGACTGCGTCTAATCATACGGTGAGCCGTATGGTGCGGGGAGTATAGTAGAGGTTTGCTGTCAAATTGTGGTATCTCAGGCCAATTATACATTATCCCTATCTGCTGCAAATAATGGAAACATTGAACATTGAATCTGCAATATTTATGCTTCTTGAACTCATATATTTATATCCTGTTTGACATGATCCTCGTGTTAAGTCTTTTAAAAAATGATCTGCTTGGAGAGAGATTATTCTTCTTCTTCCAATCCAAATCCTTCTTCGGATAAAATGTGTCCCAGCTGTCCGCTTCCTCGTCTCCCACCCAAGGACCCCAGGCACCGCCATTCTGGTTGGGGTGAGCCCGAGAGTCCTCTGGTGGGTACCGCACCGGGATGGCGGTACGGTTGTAGTACGCCAGTCTTGCCATCAACTCTTTGACAACATCTGGTCTCTGTTCGGAGAGGTCAAAACGTTCATAGGGGTCTCCGGAGATGTTGAAAAGCCATACCGATTTCTTGGGTACTACGTGTTTCTCAAGGTTCCACCAGCTGCTAGGGAAGCTTGGAAGCACCTGGAGTGGTGTCCAGTCTCCATAACCAGGATCTCCAGTCAGCAATTTCCAGTCTCCAACTCGGATTGCGGCCTGTATGGCTGTATTCCAAATCCCGTATCCCTTCTGCGGGGACCCATGGCGAGCACGGTTATAGAGAGGGTCTATGTTGTGAAGAATCTCAAACCTAGGAGACTCCTTTCCCTCACTGATGGCATCCCAAACGTCATATCCATCCAGCCCTTTAGTAAGGGATTCATTGCCACCTGCAAGGCGTACTAGGGTGGGGTACCAGTCAGTGATGTGCACCAAGGCTTTACTCACCCTCCTCTTCCTCCTCAAAAGAGGACTGTGGACAAATCCCAAGCCTCGGACTCCACCTTCCCAGTAGGTGCCTTTACGTCCCCGAAGTGGCCAATTGTTGCCGCCGGACAGTGGTTGTCCGCCATTGTCCGTAGAAAAGATGATGATGCTATTTTGATAGTAGCCATATTTACGGAGGGCATATGTTATATTCTGAACCGCCTCATCCACCACAGACACCATGGCAGCGTACTTCCTCCGGGCCACGTTGCCCAGCCCTCGGTATGGATAGATATATTCCCGCGGGGACTGCAGGGGCGCGTGAACGGCTTGAAAGGAAAGGTAGATGAACAGTGGCTGAGAGTGGGGATCGTGCCTTGCCAGGATTTTGCGCACCTTCTGTGTGTATAAATGGGTGGAATATTTCCCCCCCTGACCCCAGGCTACTGTCTCTCCTTGGTGGAGGTCAAACCCACAAACGCCTGGACCATCACAGGAGTTGTAGGTGTAGTAGTTGACGCTACCGGTCAGGGAGCCAAAATATGTGTCAAAGCCACGTCGTGTTGGCAGGCATTCCTTCTTGTAAAAGCCCAGGTGCCACTTGCCCACCATGTGGGTGGAGTACCCGAGTTCTTGCAGTCTCTGGGGGAGCGTGACATGGTGGAAGGGGAGACAGTTGGGCTGGCGTGGGCGGATGATGGAGTGCTGGAGGCCTGTGTGAATCTGGTACCTGCAGAACAATAACGGAACACTTTCAGGCAGACAAGTTTCTTCCAATATTAGTTTGACCAAACATCTTCAGTTTCTAAGAAAGGGCCATATTGACAATCTTGTTCGAATTCTAAAGAGTCATTGAACATTGTATGCCCTGATTCTGTCAGGTTTATGCAATTTTCCAGGAGATAAGCTAGAAATAAAGCAGATGACATTACATGATCTATCTTTGGGAGTTGGTGGAGAAAATATGCAGAGCAACACCACTACAAATATAGTTCCAGGGTTTATTAAATCAGACACGGGCGGCACAACACTATATGTGCGTGTGTGGTTTCGTGTTGTACATGTGACAATAATTTTCTAGAATGTATATTAGGGATAGCTGAGTACAGATAGATGGCCTATTTGAAGGTATCAGTACTCATGATGGCAGCTGATATTAGTATTGGTTTCATCACAAAGTGGAAATTAAAAATGAGAAGAGTAGAAACTAATATTTAATTCGTTAAATTTGAAGGAAAATATTGTACCAGAATCGAGGTTTGTTTAAAATTACATAAAATTGATATTTTGGGGGGAAATGTTGTTTATCAACAGTATCAATGGAATCTGTACTTGGTATCATACTGATACATACTTATAATGTTGACAAGAGATGTCCAATATCACTCTTTTCAGACTGATATCTCTTGTCAACATTATAACAACACGTTCAGAAATTCAGTAAGTTAAAATTGTTTATTAGCAACTTTTATTATGTCCGTTTGGGATTGGTACTATATATATATATATATATATATATATATATATATATATATATATATATATATATATATATATATATATGCATTTTCAAGCTACCACAGTTTGACTTAATGAAATCAAAGCTGGACTATGAGAGAGCTACTGTACCTCCCAGTGATGAGTTGGCTTCGGGATGGAGTGCATATGGGCTGGATGTAATAATTCTCCAGCTTCACTCCATCAGCAGCAAGCTTATCCAGCACCGGTGTCTTTATATCGGAGCTGTGATAGCCGATATCGTTGAATCCCTGATCATCTGTCATGATGAAGATGATGTGAGGAGGCTTTGGACCAAGAGACCCCCCTCCAAAAGCCTGACCTGGCTCTTTTTCAACCTGATTTTGACCATTCAGGTCCCAGGTCAGGTACCCCAGACTGAGAAGACTCATCATAGAGAAACCAGTCAGGGCTGTTGTAGCCATTGCTCATTCGTCTAAAGGCCAAATAATCCAGTCTCTGGCGTGACGTCACAAAAACATCTTGCGGTCGTTAAAAAAAACTGTCCCCTGTTCTCGTACCTCAAATTTGAAAGCTCGATTGGAATATTTGTGAGCCGCAGCCGCGCTTTCATCCGAGTTCATCACCACTCCAAAATTTTTAAAAGCTCCTTGGAAAACATTTTCTTTCCCCAAGTGGTCCAGTTAACACCGCCCATTTACCTTGCAGCTTGGTTGAAAAAACATTAGCTTCCTGCCACCTTTTGCACACAAACACACACAAACACAGTAATGTTTCTACTGAAGCCAAGTGGCAGTCCTGAATGTAGATCCCATTCCAGCTACTGTTGCTTTTGTCAACCGTAATGATGACAAAATACTTTCAACAACTAAACGTTATCAAATAAGGAGGTCATCGTGACGCAATGGAAATGCTGGTCATGTGATGATAAGGAAGCGGTTTACGAAATACAGTAAATATAGATATGCAGGTATAGATAGAACATGGACGAATGTGTTGCTGCGTATTTGTTATAAGAGTGAAACAGGGGTTGGTGTGTGTGTGTGTGGGGAGGGGTGCATGAGAGAGAGAAAAAGAGAAATCCTTATGTCACATTTTGTGAATTTTCTTAAAATCCTTTCATTTGTTTAGTTTTCATAATTTTGGCAGTTTTGGTCCTTCGTGGTACTATATTGACAGAATTGACATCATGAAATTGCGTTATTAAAAACGAAACCAAAACTAGACTGAAATATTAATAGTTTTCATTGACTAAACTGAGAAAAAAATAAGATTAAAAATAAGCATTCAAGGTGATGGACCAATCAAAGAACATGATGTAATATTTTCACTGGGAGTGATAAAATCATTCAGAGTGCATTGTGGAAGTACTCTTTTTTGACATCTATATTTTAGCATGCGCCTTTTAATACAGACTCAATACAAAATCATTCCAAATACTGTAATTCTACACCATTCCGCATGCTTCAACGGATTATCATAGGCTGAATTTACACACACAATTTCTCCAGAAATTTTAAATATTTAGTTTCTTTACAATGTGCTATATAGGTCATTCTAACCAACATGAAAATACCAGAATCAAATACCTACTTTTCACTTTTCATTACATTCAACCTGATGCCAGTAACCCACATTTCCATCTTGACACATGACTAGAAAGCAAAGAAAAATACTACTAGGGACTTAAGTTCAGAAACAAATAGACTCTCAGTCCGAAAACCTAGTGCTCGGGGGAGACTTGAGTCGTTGGATATACACAATCATAGACCCTGTTCCACAGTCCCAAGCTTTCACAAACGGTCGCTTAATATTGCTGCTGTTTCATGACTAATGCAGCGCTGCGAGGAAAGAGACTGACCATACTGCCCCGGGCTCAGATAACTTCTCTGAGGAGGCGAAAAAAGACTTGTTTTACAAATCCTCCAAAAAGTCAACAGTGACCCAGTCCTGCAAGATCCAAAGAGGTTATGTGCGTTATGAGTTAGGTTTAGGGTTAGGGTATTTTAGCCTCCTGGTAGTGTGATAACTAATTGGTCGTGTCATGTTGAATGAAGACATGTTGTCACCAACAGGGTGAAATTTCACTTCCCTAGTGTCTTCTTTCAGTGCTTTCATTTTGACGTGAAATGCCTTTGAAATAGAGATCAAAGGATTGGACAAAATATAAACGTTTAGGAACCTTGTGATGCTGAGGTTTGCGGATTAAATAAAAAGCCGCAAAAGGTCTGCGCAAAACATCTATAAGCAACACATCAATTGCTCATGTTGATCTTGGCAGTAGGAAAACTTGTGGGAATGAAGACTGCTGGGCAGCGAATGAGCTTCCTGTAAAGACCAAGATATTTGCTAAGCAGTAGAGGCACAGTGCCAACAAGAGTGACGGAGTATAAAGCAGGCCAAAGTGAAAAAAAGTGCACCTTGAAGCACCCTGAAACGCAGCAGTTCGCAACCTTTTTCAATCATTTGATTTTTTTTTTTCTTTTCCATCCAAGTATCCCCTAACCAGCATTTTTGAGTGGGGAAAAAAAAAAAAAACAGGCCGCTGTGCCAATCATGTTAGAACTACATTTGTAGTTGAATCTCATGGTGTATTTTATTCAGCAACTCCACAAGATGGTTGATGCAGTATCATCTGTTTTGTTTTGTTTTTTCAGGCTCATCAGAACAAAATTTGCATCCACAAAGACATACATACTGAAAATGTAATATATTAATTAGTTTTCCAATTAATCTGCTTTGAATTTGAAAAGAAAAATCTTCCTGTCAGAGCTTTAAATAGCATTAAATTAGATTGGCTGCACTGACCTGTAGAAACTCAATAGAGTAATAATTATATATATATATATATATATATATATATATATATATATATATATATATATATATATATATATATATATATATATATATATATATATATACAGTCGAACCTCTACATAGTGAACTTCAAGGGTCCGAGGAGAGAAGTTCACTATGAAGAGAGATTCACTTTATAGAGGTTTTCCTAAAATGTTCAGAATTCATTGATGAAATATGTGAATAATTTTTTAATAAATATGTAAATAATTTTATATACGTTTTTTTAAAAATAAATATGTAAATAAATGTACATTAAACAACTTAAGTTGTTTAAACACTAAAATCTAATGCGGTAAAACTAATGTAAAAACATTTTACATTGAACAAATATCTTTATTATTATTCCACAAGTCGCATTATCTCTTCTCTCTTCTTCAGAATGCCACATATCGCAGCAGGCGAAGCATCGTACTCCTTTGCAATGGCATTCTGCTTCACTCCACTCGCACACTTCCGAATTATGTCGCACTTCTCCTCCAACGACAAAGGCTTTCGCTTCCGACTTATAGATCTAGCATCCATACTTTTCACGGCAGATTCCGACATCTTAGAATTTTCGGAGGGATGACCAGCGGAGAAACGCATGCGCAGTGGACGGCGGACGAAGTGAAAATGCAAGAGAAAGTCGCGGCGCGCGAGAGCGGCTAGGCAGGGAGGAAATCCCGACAGTGCGCCCAATTTTACAACTTCACAATTTTCGATAAGTTCAGATATTCACAATATAGAGGTAGATGCTGTCAAGGGACTGACTAATAGCATCACTATGAAGAGATTATTCACTATGTGGAGTTTCACTATGAGGAGGTTTTACATACACGTCAAATATAGCTGTTTTGCAAGGGACCGTAAAGATTCGTTCACTATGAAGAGAGATTCACTTTGTAGAGGTTCACTATATAGAGGTTCGACTGTATAGTAATAGAAAATTGATCACCGCAGCACAGACATTGCCTGCACCTTTTTTGAGCTCATTCCAAACATGTTTATGTTATGCTGGTTTCTGCGACACAGTGATGAGCTGAGGGGCAAGCAGACAGAGCAAGTTTACATCTGCGATGTGTTGGTCACTAGCAGATGTTTGGTTTTGGCTGATGGAAGAGGCGCTGTTACTGAATATGGCTGCTCCCGTTCTCCACGAACACTGCCTCTTTTCTCATCAGCACACTCCTGCCAGGAATCCATGCACATTTTACCCCACCTCTTAACCCAATTTTCTAATCTAAAGACTGGATGGATGTTTTGCTTTCCTGTGCTTCAGGCCAAATCTTTCAGCCGAAGAAAGGGAAAAAAATCATACAATTTGTTATCCTTCAATTCTATACAAAGAAGCATTTTTTTTGTTCAATACTTGTTTATTCTTTATAATGTTGATCTGAGGTAATTTCTCTATTTTTCTGTAAGGTCACAGCAAAAAAAAAAAGAAAAAAAGTGTTTCCTGTCAATTTTGCATATCGCATTTTTGTTTCTGTAAAGTTTACTTTTAGGTCCAATCTGAACCTTTGAAGAGTTTCAGACTAATGAAAGAAAGTAAAAGCACTTTTTGTGTGAGATTTTTTTTTGGAGGGGAACACCAAAACTTCCTCCACAAACCACATCAATGGGCATCTCAACCATTGCCATGATTTTTCTCTGTTGTCGTTCACACTTTTTTATTTAAGACCCAAGGTCTTAATTTGTGTCCACGGTTGTCTCAGCAAGACTAGCAGTTAATTGCATCCCATCCAAACACAATAGACCTCATTGGAAAGGCTGATATATTCTCTACTGAGCATGCTTGGATTTTGTGAGGTATCTTGAATGAGTCAAAAGATTTATAGCAAAAAGAAATGTCCACTACAGTGGATAGGCTGTGTTTCAGGAGAATAGATTGTTATCACTCAAGGGCAATTTCAATGTGCACTCTCAAGTGTACACGCTGTATTTTTTTTATACTGCGGGGAACTCAACTATTCATATAAAAGCATTTCTAAAAGCATTCTAAAATTGTACAATACAGTCATTCAAATGGACTCTGTATACAATATGGTAATAAATGATAAAGCTTCGATTAAAATCATAAGTTATCATTTAGTATTGGAGTTGCTGCTTGTAGAGGTACGTAACTAGACTGGTTATATTTGGACTAACTAATGAGCGTGGCAAAATATATGTGAAAAAACAGTTAAAAATCCCTGGAAATCACACATCTGAATGCATAGGCATTACTTGTGAATGTCTGCTTGGAACGGAAAGTAGATACATTATATTGCCTTGAAAGAGAACAGAGTGCCATTTACAAGGCCGA
Organism: Hippichthys cyanospilos; assembly: GCF_059441005.1. Lineage (NCBI taxonomy): Eukaryota > Metazoa > Chordata > Actinopteri > Syngnathiformes > Syngnathidae > Hippichthys > Hippichthys cyanospilos. The sequence continues at coordinate 13,437,147 of NC_142381.1, read as the reverse complement.
CCACTCACATTTCCTGTATGTCGTTGAAGGGTAATGCTTGATTTTTTTTTTAATGTGCTCAAGGAAATTTTTAACAGACCCCTAAAGTTCTCCAAAAAATGTTTCCCCACTTAATGTTTATAGAAGTGAAAAGATGTTGAATTTAACACTTAAACTAAGTGTTATTTTTCTTCGTGAAAACTTTATACAAAGACTCTTTGCTGTCTGAATAAGCCTAATTAAAGGTTGATTAAATGGAGTAAGCCTCAAGTGGATGTGTGTGATTTCTGGAGGACACGTTGATGTCAGATGGTACATTCACACTTGTAACATATGCAGTAAGGATATTTTTGTTTCAAATTTTGATTGACACAGAAACTCTATCAAAACTGCCATTTTAATCATTTATGCTGAGACCAAAACACCTCTGGAAAGAGACTGTTTTATTATAAAATATCGCCTGGTTTTAAAATGGACCTTGCTCTGTGGCTACATGCCAAATATAATGCACAATAAACACGAGGTGCATTCAAATGCATTTGGATACCTGTATTTCGAATTGTGGTACATTGTATGTTTTCATTCATTCATGTATGTATTATTACGTTTTATCGATCACAGATTTTGTTTTATTAATTACTCCAATGAGCGTTGCTACCCACTGCCTAATTTATTTACCTGGCAATGGATTTGTTTGCAAATCATTTATCCAGCCATCAATGCTACTCCTGTACAGCAGATGGCTGTATAAACCAAAGAGCTATCATTAAACCAGGAGAATGAGAACGAAGCACCGGAACTGCGTCCTGAGTTCAAAGTTGAATCTGATCACACGCGGTTAGTTAGCGGCGACTCTTTTCTTTTTTTAATTGTTGTAGTTGTCCGGTTTAAAACATTATGCCAGAAAAGGCAGGTTTACGTGTTTGCTTACCGTTATATGTTGCAGGCCGAACATGTCAATGAACGCATCACAAGACGACCTGATCGTGCTCGTTTTTCGTTATTTGAAGGAGAATGGTTTTCAAACGGCTGCGGATGAGCTCTTGAGGCACAGCCCTCAGGTACACACGCGCACACAAACAAAACAATATAAAAAAAAAAGATGTGCAACGAAGATTTATGTCTGTCTCTCATTGTATGTAGAATTGCGCTAGGGTTTTAGTCTTTGCAGTTGTCTTAGAGAGCAGGAAAAAAATCACCCATGTTCTTGCAAAGATAGGAGCCAAAAACTGACTGTGATTCAATTGCAGGAATTTGTAGTGGGTGCTGCAGGTATCTCCTCGTCATTAGTGGAAATCTACAATTTCTGGTTAAAGTGAGTATATCGTGGAAACCAAGCACATTTACTATTCTGTTTACAAATGCTTTATGAACTAAAAATGTGTCAATTCTTGTTAGGTGCTCAAACAACAAGTGCCCCAGTTGTGATGGAGGAGGATCAACTACAATTGAAGGTATTTGCACGACTTTTGTCTTACCACAGTAGATGTAAAATGGGGCCAGGGAGAGATTTTTTTTCTCCACAAATTGGTTTCCTTATTTTCATATGGTCAGGTCATGTAGTGACAGATATGACAATTCAAACGTTGTAGTGTTTTTTTTTTTTTTTTTAAATATTGCAAACGTTCTAGAAATTAACACAATTTTGGGCATATTATCCCAAATGACAACATTCTTACAAAAAAGTACAACTTACAGACACATTGGGGCAAATCAAGCCAAATAAAGCATAAATCTATGACTGTTAATCGATAAAAACGTTCCAAAACATTGTTATTTTGGGTGCGGTCCATGCGGCCCGGTACCAGTTGATCCTTGAGCCAGTACTGGGCCACATACCGACTCTTGGGGACCTCTGCTGTAGTGCACCATTATCCCTAGTTTTGCCCTTTTGTCATTATCCACTACGTATTCACTATCAAGATGATTTAGTGGTATTGTTGTCACAATGTTGAATTCGTATGAGCATGTATTTTCATATTGATGAGCAGTACTTTTTTTTTTTTTTTTTTATCCTGACTAAACAGCCTCTTCCAAGGACAAACCTGCCAGGAAACCACCAAAACGGAAGGTGAGTTTTGACTGGACACTTGAAAAAATACTAACTGCCTACTAAACTATGATACCAGAGTAATTAAGGTTTGTATTTTCAGTTGGCTCAACCAAAAGGGGTGAAAAAAGCTGTGAAATTGTCACAAACCGTCTCATCGACAAAGACGCCAACGAAGCAACAAAATGTTGCATCAACTGGGGATGGTGAAGATGATTCTGACTCGGACAGCAGTTTGGATGTTGACAAGTGGAGGCAAATGCTGTCACAAATGACAGGTAGTTATGTATGGCTGTGCATACTGCTACCATGTATGTTCTATGTAGAGCTGTGAGTGAATATAACTATCTTGTATGCAAATGAAATTTGATACACCAACCAAGTTCGCTATGCTAAACGGTTAGCAAACATGATTCTTATTAGCATGCTAGCCATTACCATTGAAAGTCAACAATCACTAACTACCATTTAATTCACACATACACAAAATTTTAATAGTGTTCGTAAATCCACTTACAGTCGACGCTTCAAGAATATTCCATGAGGAAACTTGAGGGTGGAGCTGCCTGTTGGCTACTATAAGATCACTAACTTCCTGTTCTTCTTCTTCAACTTCTTCTAGACAAGCAGACTGGGCCTGACCGCTCCCTACTGGTTAAAATTTTAACAACTAAAACCGAGCCACAATAGATTGTTCGTAATGACAAGTTATATTCTTGTATAATACAGCCCTGGTGCTTTTTGGAAAGTTACTTTCTCTGCTTTGAGAACAACAAAACAAAGTTGTGCTAAGTTTGTCTCTAATGAAAGCCAGCTCACTGAATCATTGTTTTGTGACGATTTTTGCATACATGCCCCCACCCGCACCCCACCCCAAATCTCTTTTAGTTAAGAAAACATGCCAAACTTGTGATATCTGCTGCATTTAGGGGGGACTCTCTCACTTATTACCATTACAACATAGCATACATCTGCAAGAAAGGTCTATGTAGAAAACTTGCAGAAACATGGTACCAGCAGAGCTTCAAGGCAGATATTTTTAATCGACCTATTTTAAATTTGACTTACCCGACATGGTCGACCTCCCTCCCAGCCCTAGTCAAATTAGAGACACTTTAAGTTTCACAGTTATTGATATGAGACACGCCTCATTACGATGATCCACAGTCCAACTACGATATTAAACCTATTGTTAAACTAATACTTGGGGCAAATATATGAACCGGTATAGTAAACTGCCGTTTTGTTTTTTTTTATACCCATAATTTTCCTTGTTCACAGAGAAACCTAAACCAGTGAAAAAGAGAACCAGGAAAGATCCGCCAAAGCCTAAAACTGACTTGCCTGTTAAACAACCAGCTGAGAACAAGAGTGACGTCTTGGAGAAAGTGGCGATAAAGGAACACACAGAGTCAAGTCCCTCCAAAACGGCTACTTTGGGAATTGGAACTGCTCCAGAATCCCCTTTGAATGGCACACAACATCTGACACCATCAAAAGAAGTAAAAACTACATTAACATCCAAAGATACGAAAAAGAAAGAAAAGAAAAAAGCTATAACTCTCCTAGGAGAACAAAGTGGGTCTCCAACACTCCAACACAAAAAGCAAAAAAAAAAAGAAAGTTCTGAAAGCAAATTGGAAGAGGGCGCAAGTGAAAACGGTAGCAAGGAAAAAGAAGCAAGCAACCCCAAATGTGTTGAAAGTCCTGTGGAGATTCAAACCTGCAGTACTGAGCCCCAAGATAAGCAGGTAGCGGTGAATACAATAGAAAATGCCGAAGAAGTCAAAAGAAAAGAGAAAAAAGCCAAGAAAAAGAAAAAGGAGGATGCAGATCCTCAAAATGTTTCTGACACCCCTGGAAAAGACAAGAAATCAAAGAGGAAAAAGAAGGGACAGAGTGATCAGGAAAAAACATCTGAGCCTACAGCTGACGATAAGGAAGCCCAAAATAGAGGTACTGTTGACAGTGTACAAGTTGTGGAAGGAACTCCTCAACGTGGGAATGAATCAGAAAAGAGTAAAATGGACGAGTCGAATCCCGATGAGGAGCCAATAGAAAAAGAAAAAAACACAAGCATTCATATAGAAGAGATAGCTGAGACAAATACAGAATCAAAAAAGAAAAGACAACTTGGCTCAGTTGACTCGGTTCCTCTATTCTCCTTGGAGACACCAAGTCCACAGAAAAAGAAAAGTAAGTCAAACTAAATGGAGAAACCTATCAGTTGCAGTGTGAAAAGCCTTTCAAGTACTTTAAGGTCAGCCTTTCATGTTTTTGTCACTTTCCTCCTGCAGAGAAAAGCAAAGTGGCTCCAGATGAATTCCCAGTAACGCCGTCTACTGCGTGAAAATTATAACACCATCCAATCCATCTATTATAAAGACATTGGACTATGACAGTCACATTTTATTGACTTTTTAAAATTCTTTGACTCATTATCAATATACTGAAAGATGTCTTTTCTTATTTTTATTTTGATATTTCTTTTTTATAGTTGTACCCCTTTTTCTTATCATTGATCATGTGTGCTATAGTCTTTTTTTTTGTTTGTTTCTGGTGGATTCCTAACAGGCCATGTTCCTCCCCAAATTAAAGTGTCTGATGGATATATTACCTTAACCTCAAAACACATCTGAACAGACAGCAATAGTGCATCATGGACTATACAAACTGTATTTTAATAAGAGTAACAATACTGGATACATTGGTGGTGTTATGTTTGACAAAATGTTGTACAATGTGCTTTTATATCAAAATGTACTTCTCATTTTTAACCTGCTTCATTAGATGGATTCATTTTTGTGGTTTGTTTGGCTGCTTTCAAAAATCCCTCAAAGTTGAATGCATTTCAGAACTGATGTCTCAACATCGGGGAGAGGTCAAGTCAAGAACGTTCTTTACAATATGTTCAAGGCAACCCAACTAGTCACTGAGTGAAAGTCGATACCAGAATGACCCTTTAAGGTATCGGCGTTTTGTTTTGTTTTTTTGTTTTTTTTTTACGATAAAGTCTCCATACCTTGGTGATCGACCCGCACCACCTACGTATTTCCCAAAACAGTCATTCTCGTGTTGCTCTCCCATTCAACACCAGGTGGCAGTAATGCACCAAATAGTTCACTACCAACCGCCAATCCCAACAGAAGAACTCGTGTTGCCTGCTTTTGTTTTTGTCATGACATCAACTCTGGCAACCTGCAATTTCACTTAACGTTTACGCTTCAAATGTGGAGGTTAAATCGAGTTCCCCATAAAGCTGGCCGAGCAGGCTACAGCCTGGAAGACTTCCGCATTAAGCGACGAGAGCAAGAAAAGGGTAAGAAACGGGCATAAGTAGCATCGGGTATAAAGTGTTCATTTTGCTAAGGTAGAAATTGCAGATCGCATCGCGTATCTCACCTGACACGCCACGAGAATGTAAGTTCTTACAAATACGACTTCTAGTATCTTAAATGTGGAATACTGTACAAGATTTAATTTTAAAATTCACATTTCTCCCTCATGTTGCAATCTAAAATTAGTAATGAATAGTACACAAATTATCGGATTCCTGATATTTACAGTACTAAAGCCTCAATAGAAATTGCTTCGCATTATACAGGTAAAACACACAAGGGGACCACAATAGTGTAATGCAAGTATTAAAGTTAACATTCATGTCTGAGTGACATATGGTTTTCAATATGCAATCGAGTAAAGTTATTATTTTGTATGTTTATTTTGAGTTTGTATCAGATAGAAATAACAGTTTGGAGATTTTTTGCAGAGCGCAGCGTCATCTACATATTTTCAACAGTACTGTAAAAACAAAAACAAAAAAAACAACACTTGTAGTTAAATATGTCATATAATATTGTCCCTAAACCGCCTTAAAAAGAAATTTCCTGGCAAAAATGTCTGTGCACCCCTGGATTATATGATCTCACTCTTGAGTGTCATGTGGCTAAAGCTACTGTTTGATTTTTGGTGCTGTAGCCCTTCGTCAGGCCCGTCGAGACAAACAACTGGTGAGTAAGAGACTCCTGGTAAATGAAGATGAAGGGCAGCAAGAAATCTCCATGGACACTTGTTCAGATGACAAGGTGAGCGACGGTCATATATTCTGTTCAATTACACTAAAGTGGGGGGAAAAAAACAGCAAGTCTTCTTCTGTGTAGGATGTTGTCAGTTTATTCCTCAAACTTCAACACAGTGGTCCAGAGAAGGAAGTCCACCTTAAAACCTTGAGTAAATCTCTTCGTGACCCATCTGCTCAGATTGTCTTCATCAAGTATGCCCTCATCTGCTTCTTATTTTTCTGTTATGTGACCGTGAATGGGTAAATGTTTGGACAGCTCTGGTTTGTTCTTTCCCTAGGCAAGAGAACAGCATCCACACGCTGGTCGGTCTCCTCACTGGCTCCAACACTCTGTGCCGCCTGCATTCTGTCCGATGTCTCCACGAGCTGTCTCACTCTCCCCACCCCAGCGTGGGCCCAGCCTGTCTGCCTGCCACGCCCTACCTCCTCACCTTTCTGTCTGGACAGAGCACCAGATTCACCGTCAGGAAGCTTTCTCCCCCTGTTCAGTTTCACAAGACACAACCACTGATCTTCATGTTCTTTGTAGGAGCTTTGTCTTTACACGCTTGGGAATTTATGTCCAGACAGTGATGTTGTCAGGGAGAAACTTCTGGCTCAGGGGATCATACCAGCACTAGCCAGCTGTATAGAGGTATAGGACTTGGTCAGAAATACTGGTAATGAACACCATAAAATAAATCTTCATGTATTCAGAACCAGAAGCACAACATGGCAGTAGTGGAAGCTGTCGGTTTCACCCTTTCACAACTTCTCCAAACCAAAGAAGCATCACAGAAAATAATCCCGTAAGTACCTCATACATGCTGCTTTTCTTTTTTAAAGTCAGATTTTTCACATTTTGTGTCCCTCACTTTTTGCAGGTTGGTACTTGCTTCTAGTTTACCTTCGCACCTTTTAGCAGTCCTGACACCTGACCAGAATTTTACTCTGGGCCCCGCCATTGAGAGTGCATGGTGTCTGCACTACCTCACGTGCAGGTGAGAGAGGCGGCTAAGCGCTCTGTATGTACGTTCATGTACGTTCGACATTCATTTATTCACATAATGTAACTTAACTCTCATCTTCTGCACAGTGGGCAGGATAATGGAGCTCTGTTGGCTTGCGGGGCTTTATTACGGTGCAGTACGTTGTTAAAGTCGCTAAGTGATGCTGTTGCTGAAAGAAACAAAGATGAAGGCGTTGAACTGGTGAGTTTTATTTTTGTATTTTCCAGTGCGTCACAAACATTATATAGCCAGGTGCATTTTTTTTGTTTGTTTGTTTCCTTCCCTAGCTCATCTGTCCTTTGCTGAGGTGCGTGGGAAATCTCCTGTCCAGCACGCCAGACGCTGCAGACGCTTGTTTGAGTGATGTTGGGCTCGCGGTCGCTCTGTGTGGTCTGCTTCAGGCTTATATCCAGACTCGGCCCTCATTGGCCAGAGAGAGTGTGTGGGTCCTCAACAATCTCACAGGTGATTCCCCATTCGACATAAAACAGCTAAACTTTATTCAGAGTTAATCAAAGTCACTTTAAATAGTGCCAGTTTTGTGATGACTCCTATTTAACAAAAGCTGCAATGTGATTGGTTAATTCTGAACAAGGCAGTTGTCAGAGAGTGTGCACACTTGTGCAAGCACGTTATCTTTTTGTTTTTTTCTTCCCCCTTGAAAATGTTTTTAAAAATTGAGTGCAACAGTTTGTGGAGGAATTTATATTGAAATTATAGTACAGTATATAGCTTTGTCTCATTTTTATATCACAAAATGTTGGTTTTTGAACATGTTTTTGAACATATATACATATATATTTAAGATGGCACAATTCAATATTTTTTCTTGGGCTTTTCACTTCATTTGTATGTCATTTTTGTTAATCCACAAAAGTTCAATTGAGGCAGCTGCACTCTTCCTGTCTGAAGATGCTTCACTTTTAGTCCAGTTCCAAATTGTGGTGCTATTTTTTTTTTCCTTTGATCCAGCTCAATCCAGTCTATTCTGTTCGGCCGTTATGACGCTCAACTTGGTCCCGAGTTTGATCCGACTTCTTCCATTCTCTCAAGGCATCAACATAATGGTCTGTACAGGAACTCAAGTTCATGGTTTTTTTTTTCCCCCCTCATGGTAACTTTTTATCAATGTAAAGCTATATCTCCCTGCCAACTCATATTCAGATCCTGAGAGTTTTGGCAAACATGGCCTACAAGAAAAAGGAGTTCTGCATCCATTTGGTCAAGATGGGGTTATTGTCTTCCCTCTTTGCCACGCTGAAAATGGCAGAGCGAGAAGTTGTGACCCTGAGTCTGGACATCCTTTTCATGCTCTTAGCCAGTGGTTCTCAAGTAAGACAGTCACTTGATTGTGAAGCATTTTAATCAATTTCTTCATCTTCCATCGGGGCTGTCTTCCTCAGGTGCTTGAGGACTTTGTGAGGCAGGGTGGAATTCCACTTCTTGAAACGTTTCAATACTCCAGCGAAGGAGATGTGAGGCAAAGGGCAGCATACCTCCTGGAGCACCATATTTTGTCTTCGTCGTCACAGTGCACTGTAAATACTCCCCAATGTTGTTTTATCAAATTTCTTATGACTGGGAATTTCTAAGTAAAGCTGTGCCTTGTTGTGTTGCAGGCCAGCTGCATGCCGGCTACAAACGCGGAAGGGAACTAAACTCAACGCATTTTTGAAAATGACAAAACATTATGAAGTTTTTATATGTCTATGTTCCTCTTTTTTGTTTAATGTAATTAATACAATTCGCAGGTCAAAAACATGAAAAAAAATAGACAATATGCAGTCTAAAATGTGTATTATGTAACATTTTTTAAATAAAAGTAACTCATCACTGTGATGAACAAGCTTTGATATTTAACTCATGTGTCAATGTGTTTTGCTACAACTGTGAAATAAACTTGTTACTGTGAGTGTATCCTCTTAATGATTTCTTTATGCTATTTATACTGAACATGAAATTGGTTAAAATGCAAAATGAATGAATACAACTTGGTGTGACTATAGGTTTTATAAGGTCATGGTTCAAACTTTGAAATGTTCACCATAATAACAATGCTATCAATTAAAATTATATTTTGCCAACTTTTATTGTTGGTATGTACTGTATCTCAAGCAGAGAATTTTTATGTTCTGAATAAACATTTTTGCTTATGATGCCTCACTGGTAGTGCTCTTATTCATACATTTTAAGCAGTGGAACGATAGTATTTTGTCTTCAATTGATCAAATTAGTTTTCGTATATAATTAATACATATAAAAACATGGTTTTCCACTTGGTGTCGACAGAAAATGACATCAGACGTATTTACGTATTATTTTATAAGCAGTTTCACGGACGGCTCATCTATTTCCTGGGATTGGTTATGTGAAAATAGCATGGTGGGCCACGAATGCTCATTACTTGAGGTTTGAGCGCATGTTTGATGTTATTTTCCCTCATTAGCAGATGGCAAAATATATTTTTAAATCCATTATTTGCACCTTAATGATAATTCATTCATCGTCTAACTTATTGACACAATTAGCAATTTCATGTTTACAATGGCGAAAAGGGTTTACTATCCCTTTAAATTAGAAAGATCACGAGACCGGATTTGAGGAAATGTTGAATAAAACCAAATTAAATTAGTGTGACGTTTCTTTCCAAAATTTCGCTAAACCATTTCTTCCAATAGAATCAGCAGTTTTTTGCTTTTATTTTTTTCCTTTTAAATGTCGCTTTTACCGTTGTTGTTTTTTTTGGTTTTTTTGTTTTTTTTTCTTGGACGGTGAAGAATGCGCCAGAAAACTGCGCACGTCCTTCCGTCTGATGCAAAAATGTCTCTTTAAAGCAAAAAAAAACTAACAAAAAAAAACTTTTGATCGCTGAATGGGTTTATTTGAAGATAGAGTTTGTAGAGTCCTTGAGGATTCTTTATATCAGATCTATTTTATAAACTTGGTCGATGCCCCTACCCCCTCCCAAAAAACGCCATCACATCAGTTTTTCCATGTGACTAAACATGCTGCAAAATCCAGTTAGCTCCTCCTCTTGATAAAAGCCTCAAATTTCTGTCACCCATCTTCCCTCCCACAACATTGCCCAACTTCCTCCAATGCTTCTCCCTGTGAAAAACTAAATTGGGTGAGTTACTACTTTTTTGTTTGTTTGTTTAACGTGAGCGTTTACAAATCGGATTTTCCCCTCCAATGTGAGTCCATTAAAAGTGTGGTGAGCAAGCACTCTAGTTGAGACATTTAATGGCAAACATTGTTTTGCTCTTGTCCAGCTTCTTCACTATGGATTGCAGTCCATCGACATCAACAACCCCCACCACAGAAATCGCAAGTGGTCAGGAGGAGAACCCGGGTAGAGCCAAGGTTCTGATGTCCAGCAAACCTCTTCATCGCTTTGTCCAAAAGGAGCCTCAATGTCTTGGGGTAATAATGCCTGTCACAAAACTTACTGTGTATAGTTTCAGTTTGTGCATGTAGTGAGACAGGATACTTTTCTCTTCACTAGATTGTCATTTTGATCTGTGGCTGTGCTGAGGTCATGATGGGATTCACCTTGATCAGCGAAACTCTACAGAACTCCAGCAATATCTATATTCCTTTCTGGCAGGGAGCTTTGGTATATGTATATGGCATCCCTTCTCATTGTCATTTGTAGTTGAAATTGTGTTCAAGATATCTTTCAAGCTCACAGTGACATGTGGATGCAGATAAAACGTTAATATTGAGACTTTGATATACATCTCATTGGATCATGCATGTGTGCAGATAGCTTATCTCCTTGGTAATATATTGTTTTTTTTTCTCTCTCTTCTGCAGTTTCTAGTATGTGGAAGCTTGTCTATCTACACAGGAACACATCCATCAAAAAAGATGGTAGGTTTTATTGTTGCGTGAGGGTAAGGGTCATTCCATTGTTTAAAATTATGCACTAACCTTTTTTTAATAATTCACTTATTTTACATTAATGTTGTCATACAGTTATTTTAAGAGAAAAAAAAACATAAATTGTCATTCAATTTAATGTATCATATTCAACTATCGACAGACATTTTACTTTATATTTCAAGTCAGTTTGCGCCATTTTATCGTCGTTTCATTTTTATTTTGTGCATCTTTTTTCTTGTTTGATTCTTTTTCTTACATTCTTTCGTATTTTTTTATTGTTTGCTTCTTTTTTCTTTCATGCAATTTTTTATTGTGTGCTTCTCTCGTATGGTGATTTTGTTTTTTTTCTTTGCGATTACCTTTTTTTTTCTTTGCTTAGTTTTGTTATTTGTGTGATCGGCACTTCAGTGCCACTGTAGCGTCTTGTACATCTTTAAAATACAAAAAATCAGTAACTAATACGTAATCACATTTGAGGGTGTATGTGGAAACATTTCATAACATATTTGATGCACCAAAAGCTCAAGTTGCAGGAGCGGGGGATTCCTTTTTTTTTTTTTTTTCCGGAGGTACCTTTTGTACCGCTAGACTGTCAATCAGATAACATTTAGTATTAGCTAAAGTAAAAAAATAAGCACTTGACACCAAATTGACTATTGATTAAATGTGTTACTAATAGTTCTGAGGGAGAATTGGTTGTACATTTGATTTGTACTGAAATTGGAGATTTGGGATTTTCAGTTTTGGAAAACTCCGTCATTTACCTCACAGTTACGATGTTCTGGGTTTGAATCTGAACTCAGAACACCCTGTGGAGTTTCCATTGTGCAGTGGTTAGCTTGGATTTATCAGGTTTAAGAATTTCAAAGAAATATTTCCCTTTTTCATTTGATTTACGTGTTAATGATGGTGGCAGTTTGAACCTGGAACAATTTAACATTTTTTTTCTTCTAGGTGACCATTTCTTTGGCCATGTATATCGTTGCCATCCTGGGAATTATGGTCTCTTTGGGATACAGGATAGTATGCATTTCCATTTTTCGCTTTGCTAGATTCTATAAAGGGTCAGAGGAAGAAATACAGTGGTACAACTGGAGAGTGGTGAGGGTCATATTACACACGCAAGCATGTTTTCCTGCAATACTCAAAAAATATTTATATTTATTTGTTTTTTATTTTATTTTAGGACCAACTTTTTGGAATTGAATGCATTTTATGTGCATACTCTGTTGTCACATCAGTGCTGCTCATCTTCTTGACTGTCGTCGCACGTTTGGCTCTGAAATCCACACACACTCAGGTAACTCATTTGTCTCTGATGCCAATGTTACAGTTAATTGTATAATTGGTGATTTAAAAGAGGAAATGTGAAATGGATTCATGATGCAGTTTGGCAAATTATTTCCCATTAGATGTATTACTCTATTCACGACAGATAGTCAAGCTCATAATTATACAGTATGAACGTACTTTTCAGTTCACAGAATGCATTGCATGGCACAATTAATTAAGTTATAGGATAGTAATACTTGTCATAAGTGTTTGTGTTCCTACTGTAATCAATGATTTCTAATTTTTCTAATCAACCTGCGACTTTATGTGTGTAAATTACTGACAATTCTTTGCACGACTTCCTTGCATTGCTCACATTATCATTGCTTGTAAAAATTAAGATTTGATTTGTTCTGAACAATCTCACCAACAAATTTCATGACATATGTTTAAGGGTGGTTTTGGTATGGATTTATGTGTCAGAAATAATGACCAGTTTTACTTGTCAGCAACTGCTGTAAATGGGTAGCGTAGATCAGGGTAAAAAGTTAAAATGATTGGCAAATATTGGCCATTTGGCAGATTATTTTGGGTCTATGAGTGTAATGTATGATGTAATGTAATGTATGATGGCTGTAATCAGCCGATTTAATCGGACTGCAGATTAATTAGTCGAGCCCTACTCAAATCTCTTTTTAGGCACCAAACAAACTGCATTTTAGGGTGTTTGCACGTTTTGACTCATGGTTTAACTTCCACATGTCAAAGCTTGCGCCAACGCTCCTGTTAGAAATTTGTAGCAACATTGGGAATGAATAGATCGAGCATTATTGTTCGTAGCGATGCGTTCACTGTATTTTCCTCATGTAACCTACCTGTCCTCTGTACTTTCAACAGGTCATTTACCAGCAAATGTCAACTCAACCGATAGATACACCAGCTCAAGAATAATTCTCCTGGATCTGATCATTTTTCTATCAGTTAACTATACAAGCACACATTTCAAAACTTTCACAATCTAATTTGAGTACTAATACTCCATATCTACTGTATGATTTCTATTTTTCTATTTCACAGTTAAGCCCCTCTTCTGAGGACATTGTTGAGTTATTCATTTGACAAAGGGTTTACATATACTGCTACATATTATTTTTGCATACCACTGGCTGTTTTTTAAAATTGCACTATGTCTTGATGTGAAGAAGTACATTTAGTCGGAAAAGGCCAAAATGAAGAACCAGGTAAAACGTAATAAAACATCCTAACCAACTAAATTACAGTTTTTAAAATCTATCGAGGATTTGTAAACATCTTGTGATCTTTCTTAATTTCATGTCACAATCTAGTACCATGGCCCAAAGCAGCGTCGCAAAATTATTTTGTGAAGTTCATAGAAAAGGTCATATTGTGTTGTTGTTTTTTTGGTATTCATAAACTACTGTATATTCCTGTGAAGAGGTCAAATATATTTTTGTAAAAGGTTTCTATGAGCCATGTTAAGGGCATAATGTCCTGTCATTTAATAGATACTAAAATTGAATGGCATTAGTATTTTGCACGTTAGCATACTTTGAACACAGCCAATTGAATATTTTTGCACTGCAAGAACAAATATTTTTTACAAAGAAATCAACATGGAATTGTAAAATCTGTATTTTTATGATTATTAAATAAAGCTTTGACCTGGATCGTTGTCGCGGCACAATTTCTTGATTACGCATAATACAATGGACTTTAATACTACAAAACTGTATGTTATTCAGCCAAGTACTGCCGAAAAAGACAAAAAACAGAGTGCTGCGCTCTCCGTGTCTGATTCATTAAACGTTAGAACAACATTTGTAGTGGTACCGCTATGTGTATTTTATTCAGCAAGATAGACCCTGTAACATTTATTTGATTCCTGTCTTATCGACCAGAAATTTTTGTAAATTTAACAAAATAAGGGCATACAACATTTTGCAAGAGTCACTGTTAACACAATGCAGCAGTAGGTTGTTTCATGTGTTAATTACTTTTCTCTTAATTTGAAAAGAAAAATGCACTGTTCCTGTCATGGAATTAAACTGAATTTGCTGATACATGCAAAAACCTTGTTACAATCTCAAGTTCTCTCCTGAAGCGCCTTCAAATACCCCCCAGGGGCATTCGTACTCCCATTTAAGAAACGCTTTCCTAAACCGTATACATTTTACATTTAGACTTCTTGGGCATGATGTATTTAACTTTGGAATGATTTGAAGTGTTATCTGTAGCCATATCGTACTCCGTAACATCATCGGTTTTATTTCTGGGTTGTCTGCTGAAAAATTGTGTCATTGATGATGACAATGTGCATCAGTATAGAATTTAACAAAATAAAGGCATGGAATGTTTTACACAGGAGCCACGAATACATAGCTGAGAAATTAGTTGCGTCTTGTTTTGATAAATACACTTTTAATTTGAAAAGCAATGTAATATCCCTCTCACAGCATTAAACTGTATCTTCTGATACCTGCAGAAATCTTGTTAAAAATCATACTACTGGACAAGTGGTACATGTACCCCTCATTTGAGAACCACTGCTTTAGAAACCCCCCCCCCCCCCCCCCCCCCCCCCCCAGCCAGCGTGAATGTTAAATAATAAGTACACCAGAATGAAATACATTAATAACAAAATGAACACATTTGGTCATTCCATTTATTTCTTTACGAAGGCAAACAGCAGTTCAACAATTTAAGACAATCCCCTCTCCCCCCTCGATGATGTCCATCCAACAGAGGCATTCAGGTCATTCATATTTGGTCCAAGTACGTCATCGCTTGAGGTCAGAGCATTTAATAGACGTAATTGGTAGTGTGCAGAGACTGCATGGAGGCCTGGTCGGCCGAGCCCGTGGCCTTGTACTGTCCTTTAGCAGCCAGGCCGTTGATCTGAGGGGAGAGTTAATCATCATTCAGGTTACCTGCACCGCATTACGGAACAAACAACTTCTGACAAATCATTTACCAGAGAAAATAAAGTTGTGTAATGCAAGATAAGAGCGGAATAATACGGTCTTGGCTTACCATAGCCCTTTTGCAAAACACTTCCTGTGCCGCGGCCTTGTTGGCAGCTTTGCCCTGCCAGGCTGCAAGAGTGGACGCCTGCAGAGCGCGGCCATATGAGAAGGTGAGCTTCCATGGGCGATTGAGCGGCACCTGGTTGATGGCGTTCAAGTTGAGTGAGGCTTCTTCCTCACTTTGGCCTCCAGACAGGAAGCAGATGCCTAAAGGGTCACAGGAACAGACAGTTACAAATGTTGCAGCAATTCCCAACTGGTGTGCAGTGTGCAAATTTCTTGACATTGCTCAAACAAGGTTTCAGAACGCTCACCAGGAACAGCGGCTGGCACGGTGCGCCTCAGAGCAGTCACGGTAGCCATGGCGACCTCCTGAGGGGTGAACCTCTTGGTGCAGGAGTGTCCAGCGGTGACCATGTTGGGCTTCAGCAGTGTTCCCTCCAGGTAAACATGGTGATCAGACAGAGCCTTGTACACAGCAGCCAGAACCTGAAGAGACATACACACACTCTTTAATATTCAATTTTGGAGACAAACATTTGCTTTGTTTAACCCTTGTGCAGTATTTGTCCTATCCTTTCATTTTTACATCAAAGGGAAAGCATTGAAAGAAGACACCAGGGAGCTGAAAATTCATCCAGATGGCGACAACATGTGAACAAGGCACAGCCTCTTAGTTATCACACGACCAGGAGTGTGCCAGCACTTGACTAAAATACTACAATGATATATATATATATATATATATATATATATATATATATATATATATATATAAACCTGACCCAAATTGATCTAAATATTCCACAAGGGTTAAAAGTATTGGATGGATAGTATAAGATGGTTTCCCCACCTTTTCTGTGACATACTGGCATCTCTGCAGGTCATGGTCTCCATCAGGAAGGATCTCTGGCTCCACGATGGGCACAAGTCCATTCTGATACAAGATATCAGTGTGTTTTTATTACCTCCTCTAATGAAAACAAATATCGCATGCTGTACAGGTGCAAAGACATGTTGAACATCTTCCTTACTTTCTCAG
Organism: Hippichthys cyanospilos; assembly: GCF_059441005.1. NCBI lineage: Eukaryota > Metazoa > Chordata > Actinopteri > Syngnathiformes > Syngnathidae > Hippichthys > Hippichthys cyanospilos. The sequence goes on along the minus strand of NC_142381.1, from coordinate 13,420,805 downwards.
ACAAAAATGCAATAGTTAACAAAGTTCGGGCAAAGGGAAGAATCTATGAGGCCGATGATCCATATTGGCATTGTTCAAATTCGTTTGAGTGCCATTCTAAAAGTTCCAAATGGAGTCGACTGTGCAGTGAGTGATGCCAACCTGTTGGCAGATGCTGGCATATCTGGCCAGAACGTTGGCATTCTCAGCAATGGCAAGAGGAGTAGGACAGCTATCAGAGATCTTGAGCACACATCTCCATTTGGCAAAGTCACAGCCATCCTTCTTGTACTGGGCACAGCGCTCAGAGAGGCCGTCAAGCCCTATGAAAATGGGGAAAAATGAGCATTTGTCATCTGAAGAAGACATTTTGTAAGGAAGAACGAACTAGGATCTTTTTTTTTTACCTTGTGTGGTTGTCTCTCCGTCCGTTCCATTCAGACCAGCTGTGCCTTTGTCCACCTGAAGGAAGAAACTGCCATTAATTTAGATAAAATAGGAGGATCTTACGGAGGTGACGGAAACAACATACCAATATTATTCAATATTAATTGAAATAACATAATATGTCTGGGTGGATATAGCTTCCTAAGACCTACTTTTTTGTCTCAAACAACAAAGTAAACTGCATCCAACCCAGACACATGAGACATCATTGGAAAGGCCAGGATCTCCTCTAACTGGGATCACCAGAACATAGTACGGAGGCCAAAATTAGTCAAAAGCTATAGACAAAAAAAAAAAACAATTGTCTACTATAGTTTGAAGAAAATTTAGTTGATCTCAAGTGGATATAGAAAAGTATTTCAGTTAAGTACCTGCAAAATAATTTTTCCACTTGTAAGTAAAATTCAACAGCATTTTAACCTGAATGGGTAAAATACTATACACAAATTCACTTTTATTGCTATTCAATGAACAAATCTGGACATCAAGTTACTAAAGAGGTACTAAACTTATTTAGGCCCTTTCCGCAGTAGAAAAAGTTAATATTTTATTCATAGTTCATTTGATAAAGAATTTTTCATGCACAATTACAACATTAAAAAAAAGCATTTTCTACTTGCTGTCGACTGAAAATGACATCGTGTGCTCAAGGCTCAGGTAGCAACCAATCGTCGTTCAGCTTGTGAATGGCACATGACCAGCAGTACATTTATTTTGCCAATATATTGGCAATATATTTTGCCATCTGCTAATGACCATGATTGGTCATTACAAGTCTTGAGCACACATGACGGTATTTGCCATCGACAGCAATTGGAAAAATGTTTAAAAAGTATTATATGTGCATAAAAAATTATTTGGTTATCAAATTACCTTTTTTCTGCTAAATATGTTTAATATCTCTTTGAGTATAGCGCTACTGCCATTACTGAGTTTTGCACTTTTATGTAACAGCGTCCACTGTTTTTCATTGGTCTTACCAATTACATTTTCTGAAGTTTTGAAGTTGTCCTTTTATGTCTTTGTTTTGTCTACCGTTATGGAAATAAGCCTTTATGCTTTATGTGTGCCATGACTGAATAAGTTCAATCGATGACACCCCACTGACAAGTGGTTTGTATACCTAATTGTACAAAGATGTGAGAGCTCTGCAGCCTCACCTTAATGCCCACAACAATGCCCCTTTCTTTGATGACTTGGGGGAAGGGCTTTCCACTGTCTGACTTCTGATAGAGCGTCTCGTGGAAGAGGATGACTCCTCCAATGGAGTCAGGGACGGGGTCAGCGGATGTGAAAAGGAGGTCACGGAAGCAGCGACGGTTTTCTTCATTGTTCTCCACGTTGATCTTCTGGAGACGCTTTCCCATGGTGCCTTGGAGGAAAGAAGAAATTGCAGTCATTCACTCTGAACTTTTTTTTTTAATGGCTTATGTGAACTGACCGGTTGACTCATCTGCCGCTAGGATTCCCTTCCCCGGGGCCACAATCCTTTGGGCAATTTCCGAGAGCTCCTTCTTCTGCTCCGGTAAGAGGGATGGAAATTGATGAGTCATCCTGGAGGGAGAGAAACAGGTTTTTTTTTTTAAAAAAAAAAGCGCAAGCCGGGCTCTTGATAACATATGAGGAAGTTGTTTTACTTTGCATCATTGACTTCCTCTCTTATGTCACCTTTGTAAATGTTTGGGTTGGTTCAACAGGTTTTTTTTTCCTTCACAATATTCAACTGGTGGTGGGAAGTAACTCTTACTCCCTACAATTCAAAAGCTATCTCCTTTCTGTTCCTTCCTCAAAATACAAAATGAAGTCAACTAAGGTTGAGATCTTGACTGAGGCCTTGTTGACTCATAAAATAGAAAAAAATGGTCACGCTCTGACATGTTCGATGTGAACCAGCAAGCATTAACAAAGATGCAACTCCCTTATTTATGATTGTTTTTATGTTACTGGCTCCAAGAAAGACCCGTGGAGACACGCGCAAGCCTCAACACAACAACAAAATAAGACTTTTTCAACAATTATTATAGTTTAGTTTTCCTTGTGCAAAGTCATTAAAATTTGTGTTGCATACAAGTGACATTTTTTTAGGTAAGTAAATGACGTGAATCGTTACCTAAATTGAGTATGATTCTTTTGCTTTTACTTTTGTTGAAACTTGCAACCCCTAGTTCATAGTAGATACGATTTAGACCACCATTTGGAAAGACGGGAAACAATTTCGAATCAGTTGTACTGTATTGATTGCACAGATTAAAACTTGCAGGAGTTTTCTTTGTAAAAAGTCACGGGACTGGCATGTTTTATTCAAGCTGACGCGTCAGTACTCGTTGGAAAGTAAGCAAAGAAATCACCACGGATTGAGTTTGCCCACGCACGCAAGTCGTCGAGTAAGTTTTGGAAACAATGCTGCAGAAAAAAAATGTTCGACCGATTTTATTGAACGACGCTCCCTATCTGTTTATAGCAGTCAATCTACAACTAATAAGTTATTTCTTAAAAAAAAAAGGTTTAAAACTTACTTGACAGTAGAACCTATGTGGCGTGGAGTCACACTGAATGCGGAGGGCGAGGGATCAGCCAAAGGTGTATTTAAGCGAGAGGGGGAGGAGGCGCTCCAGATGTGATGTGGCGGGGCGTACGTCACCCCGGAAATGCAATTGGCCCAAAGCGGATAGACATGGGCGGGGCTAGAGGGCATCAATAGTGCTTCTTTGTGGACTCTGGGGGCAGTTCAGGCAAGAGTTAAAATAATCAAAGGGAACACTATGTGTCACCCGGGCAATAAATTGACGTTCGAATGTGGCACTCGGTCGATGCTATGACGCAATACAGGTTCATTTGTTTGTGCATGTGTGCAGGATGGATAGACTAGATTCGTGCTGAAGAACTTCACATCCAAACATTAAAAGCAAGAATGTGACTTCACAAACGGGACTATGAATAATTGAACAGGAGTTCCTTTGGTCACTCCATGAGTCCTTTCAGAATAGTAGAACATAGCTGCCCCCCCCCCCCCCCCCCCAAAAAAAAAAAAAGTGTATTCAATTTTTCAGTTTCTGTGTGTGTAATGCACATATGTCTATTTTTTATTCAGTAAGTGATTGTCATGCACCCTCATAGATTTATTCTTGTTCAGTTTTTCAGTGAAAGTAATTTCACATGGGTTTCTATTGTAGTTATGGAAGTTGTTTTGAGGCGAAAGCTTTGCATCTGCCATGCATCACTGCCCACCAAACACGTCCTGCACAGGCTGTTGACACTCGAGAATGAGTTTTTACACAACATGGACTCTGCACCTGGTGCCCTATACCCTTCAGTATTGCTGATCACTGTTTAGTCAAGGGTCCATGAGTCCCGTTTATATAAGGACTGGAGAGTTAAAGGAGGGCCAAAAGGGCATTTCATTGTTGGACTCAACAGACAGAGAAAGACAAAGAAAATTGTCACATCCTTAATCTGATTGCATGTTTACTCTCTGAATGTAAATTACTTTTTTTCAGTGGTTTGCAATTCTTACAATGGAATCACTATTTGGGTGTCAGTCTCTCGTCATGTGTGGGGGAAAAAAATAATAGAAATTTTTATATATATATACTGTATATATAATGATGAATAAAACATTAAATTTTTAATGACATTTTTAATTACTGAAACATTTAATTAATTCATGTCACTTGTATTTAATTACTGAATGGTAGATTTATTTATTGAATTTTGGCACTTTCAGTCTTCCAAATTTGTCAGGATTGACCCAACTAGTCAGAAAATCATTATTAGTTTTCCACTTAAAAACTCTGTTTCCACCACAAATCAATATTGTTACAGTATGTATAGATTTTTAGACATTTTTAAATTGTGATTTCCCGTGAGTCATTCTTTATATTAATAACTGGGATATTAATGTGAAGTTACATTTTGTATGTGTCAAAGCATGTTATCACTCCGTGGCACTAGATGGCGGCCTTGCCTTTGAATAATGATAGTTCGTTGCCGCTTCCGTTTCCGAGAGTCAAGAAGCCGCAGCATCAACCATTGCTAGTTTCGTTTGACATTATTATTAACACCCCGCGTTAAAAAAGTGGTAAGAATTTTTACGACCAACTCAGACCGAGTTGAACATAATGACATGAAGCTGTGAATGTGAAATGTGAAAATCATTAATATTCAGCCGATACGTTCGCACTCTTGTTAGCATGTGGCTAATCTTAGCGCCATAGTAGCCAGGCGCTAATGTGATATTTTTTTAATACGAAGGGAACGTTTTACGTATATTTTTCTACTGTGTATTCCTCTGTATTATTCGGTTTCGTGGGAGGTCAACTGACGCCAACCATCGAACACTTGTTCATTGTTTGTTTGTAGCTGAAGAACCATACACAGAGATGCCTCACCATTACTTGTCTTGTTTTGACAGGTGTCTCAGGATGTCGGGACAAAAGCGTCCTGCAGACCCCAGCGGCCCGTCGTCAACCTCTGGTGTGCATCCAGAGAAGCGGAGAGAGCGGGACGGAGAGGACGGAGGTCCCGGTGTCAGTCCTGCAGCTGCTGGTGGGAGCACAGCCGTGGAGACGGTCATCAAACTGGGAGGGGTTTCTAATTCGGTCGGCTTGTTTATGATTATCTCTCTCTTCTTTCTATATAATTCGAAGCACAGTACATGTATGAGGGTGCTCATCAGTAATGTTTTATCATTGTGTTTCAGGAAGAACAAGATATCAAAGCGCTACAGGCTAAGAACCGGAAACTGGGGGAATCTTTAGATCAAAGACAGGTGAATTTTGTTAAATCATTTATGCAATAGACTTTACGCCTTCAATGCATTTTGCAATGCGTTATGAAAACTAGTGAACGGCCAATAACCACTAGAAATACAATTTATTCATCCCTCAGAGCATCAATATTAAGGGAGTGTCGAGTTTATTTTGGGTTTGCTGGTTTTCAGGTGATTGAAGATGAATTGCGAGAGCGAATTGAGAGACTAGAGACCCGTCAGGCTACAGATGATGCAAGCTTGCTTATCCTCAATAGATACTGGAATCAGGTAAATGTTCAACATTTGCTCAGCACCAAAAAAACAAAGACTGCTTTAGCGCCATTAAAATGTCAGCAAAATAACAAGATTTCTTTCTCATTTGCTTTCAGCTTGATGAAAATATTAAGCTGTTTATCAGACTCTATGACCAATCGCCGAGTGAACCTGAGAAGTCTCCAATGGGGGACGGAAGGAACCTGAAGCCAGAAACCCCTGAACCGGATGGAGACTCCAATCAGGAGAGAGCCAAGGACAGAGGTAATGGGAAAGGAAATGTAGAATGAAAGTGGTGAAAGTGTTTTTTGGCATGTTTGACTAAAATTTTAGAAGTTAATTTGCAAACGTTTGGGGGAAAAAATACTGTGAACATGTAATGATATGCTCTATTGTCACTCAGGCCACCAGGGTGAGGCTTCCAACTCTTTCCTGGCAACCCTGGCCAGCAGCACCAGTGAGGAGATGGAAGCCGAGCTGCAGGAGCGGGTGCAGTCCAGCCAAATGCAGGCTACTCGTGTGGTAGAGATTTACAAGTGTCTAAAGAGCACAGTAGATCAACTGAAAGCAGACATGGACCCTGGAGTTGGTGAGTTCGAGATTAGGGACCATTTGTTTTAGTGTCTTGCTTAAGGTGCATGACATTAGCTCTCATTAATAATCATTTTTGATGGCTTTTATTTCTCAGCTGGGAGTTTGTGCCATGTAGCTTCCAAATTAAACACTCTGCTGACCAATGAAAATGAGCGCCTTCAGCAACTGTCTGAGGACCTCAAGCAGAAACATAGTCAAATGACCAGTGAGGTATGCAATATGTGGTCATGGGAAATGTACCATTTGAGTTAAAAAAATCAATTTTTGTTGTCATTTTAACTTCACTTCAAGTCATCATATACAGCTTGTTTTTATCATGGCGGGGGTACAAAAAGGCACTTCAGGGAGTACAGTGTTTTTGTAGGTTTCAGCACATCTCATTTAATGCTTTTTAATGCTTTAGCATGAACTCTTCTTTTCAATATAAGAACAAATTAAATTGAACATTAAGGAACTTAATGCTTGTGTTACAGTGACTTTGCTAAACTTTTTATGCCTTTATTTTGTTGCATTTCATATGGATGGCATTGCCATCTTCTGGATTGGCTGAATACCGTTTGCCGAGATATCTCTAAAGATAAATTTACAAAGTTTAATAAATCACACATGGCCAGAACAGCACTGTATTAAGTCTTGTTGTTTTCATCCAAAAATGCTTTTCGCTCGTTAGAAGGAACTTGGCTGAACAAGTATTTCACAGGGAATATAGTATAGCGTTCAAAAAGGGTAGAGAACCCTATAGACTATACTGTATAGTTATGATAGAGTAAGGCCCCTCTATCTGTTGTGACAGTTTATGAACATAAACAATACTGGTGGACATTGACACATGATCATTTTTAATAATCTTAGTATTTTTTCTCTCTAATTTTGCTTTTGTGCGTTTGTTTCTACTCTTCTTACATGAACGGACTTTTTGGCCTGTGTAGTAATATTATTTCTCTCATCCACTCGCATCTAGTTCAGATCGCTTGGTCGCGCAGCAAACAAGGCAGACCAGCGTGTCAGTGAGCTTCAGGTTCTGAGTGAAGAGCTTCAGTGGGATATGGAGAAGATCCGTCGGCGAGAAAATCGCCTCAATGCACACATGAGCGAGATATTAGAGAGGGTAAGTCACATTTTGTTTGGGCATACAGACAAATACAGACTATTTGCGTGAATGTCTGTTTGTGTTCAATCAAATCCTCCGATGCACCCTAGGTGAACAGCAAAGGTTATAAAGTATGTGGGGAGGCCAGTAGCGTATGTGGAACTATCACAATCAACAAGAGAAAGGTAGGGATACAATAAGTTAAGAATATATATTTTAGTACACCAATTCTTGACTTCACTGTGTGTTTGGTGGTGTTCGACTGCAGTTTGAGGAGATGAACAGTGAACTGGAGGAAAACCAGGAGCTGGCTGACAATCGTCTCATTGAGCTCCAGAAGCTCCAGCAGGACCTGCAGAATGTTCTGCAGGAGAACAACAACATGAAGGTGGACATCTTTACAATCTGAAAATCCGTTTTAAAATTTTGCCTCTGAATGCGTACCTTTTCCACTCAGGCCGAGCTGCTGAGTCGAGCAGAGGGCATGGTGAAGGATACCTCAGAGTATCGCTGTCTGCAGTCACAATTTTCTGTGCTGTACAACGAGTCTCTGATCCTCAAGGCTCAGTTAGACGAGACACGCGGCCGTCTCAACACAACTCGGACGGCACGCCTTCGACAGCTGGAGCACATGGAGGTAAGATTGTTGTGTGTGTGTGTATCGAGAGCTGGCTCACTGATGCCTATATTATGTACAGAACGACGAGGTGACTCTGCAACGGAAGGTTCGCACTGAAGTGTTTCAGCTGGAGGATACCCTCGCTCAAGTCAGGAAGGAGTATGAGATGCTGCGAATTGAATTTGAACAGACCCTTGCTGCTAACGAGCAGGCGGGTAAGAATTGGAAGTTCGCGGAGTCCCAAACTGCTTATCCTAGTCAGTGTAAAGGCTGGCAGATGTGTAAACGTTCTCGCTGCCTCCATCAGGCCCAATAAACAGAGAGATGCGTCATCTGATCAGCACCCTCCAAACTCATAACCAACAGATGAAGGGAGAAGTTGTGAAATACAAGCTCAGACTGAGAGAGACTCAAGCGGAACTCAACCAGGTATGAGGCCAAAGAACTCATTCTTAAAAATAGGATGACTTGTGAAGCAGAAAAGTGTCTGGGAAATGCAAACCGCCATTTTGACCATTTCCTACAGAGAAAAAACACATTTTGACATCGAAATTGAGGATAACACTGCATTTAAATATAATAATCCTATGATTCATTAAATCAAAGCTAAACTTAAATTATCCACCTGCAGCCATCCAAAATTACAACACCAAAAACTGCATCTGTTTTGCCACATCACATGTGGCTCTTGCAGTCCAATTGAATTAAGGACTATTTTACTTAATGTTAAACACATATTTGCAAAATTACAGCCATAAAAGATTTACAGTGCCAGTCATAAGTTAAGAAACACCTTCAAATTCATACGCTCTCAAACACATTTGGTGGTCAAGCTATTGAGTTCAAGCTGTTAATCTTTGAAAATGCACAGCCGTGAACTTAAAGTCATTCCGGGTTATCATTAAAAAATATTAAGATGTGCTTAGTTGCCATCTTGGCGAAATGTTGCCTACATAAAAATCTAAAATCCAAAGCATATTTTAGCCTGGATGACATTTAATTTGACGATGTTTCCAAATGTCCAACTGCTACTGACATCTAATATCTAAAAACGTTTTAATGCTACCAGAGAACCATAATATCCATATTCACAATTACATTTAGAAACCAACAAACTATTGCAATTGAAATTTAGGGGATGTACTTATTATTTCCAAAGTTATTGAGAGCCACAGCAGGGCAACAAAAGAGCCACATTTAGCTCTAGAAGCATGGCTTGCAGACTGCTGGTGAAAGACATGGTGCTGAAATATGTATTTTATCCCGTCTTCGTAGATTCGCATTTCAAAGGGGAGCACCATCTTGCAAACTCAGTCGAGCATGGAGACAGACGTAAAGGAGGAGACGACGTCCCCTACGACAGCAGCTGTCTCGGGGGAGACGGTGGTGAAGCCGGAACCTCCTGAAAATGACTCTTCTACACCGAACAGCACTGGTAATTGTTACCCAGTAAACTGTCAATGTTGCACATATAACACATAAAGATGGTTTGTGGGATTTGTTTTTGCAAGCAATTTTGTGTTCAGAATGTCCATCTGTTTCTCAAGGCATCTCGGTGAAAACCGAGCCAGGAGTCGAGCCTGAGGTAACGGTCAAGGAGGAGGAAAAAGAAGAGAAGAAAGAGAAGGAGGAAAAGAAAGAAAAAGAAACCATTAAGAAAGAGGAGAAAGACCGGGAGAGAGAGAGGCCAACTCGCAGTGGCGCCACCAGCAGCGGGATAAAAGAAGAGAAGGAGAAGGTGGCAAGTGGCAACCAACTTGAGGAGTCATCGTCGGAACGTCTTTCTGCAGCCGGAGGGCCGAAGAGGAAAGAGATGGAGCAGTTGAAGATTGTCAGAGCAGAGCTCAAGTTAGTCACCTCGATGGGGCAATCACAGTTGCATGATAGTTATCGGTAATATCGCTTCTATAATGTCTATACAGAAAAGCTCAAGAGTCCCAGAGGGAAATGAAGCTGCTCTTAGACATGTATCGATCAGCACCAAAGGAGCAGAGGGACAAAGTCCAGCTAATGGCAGCGGAGAAGAAAGCAAAGTCGGAGGTGATCCACCGAGCGCAACACAGTCACACACGATGAAGTATGTCATTTATGACTGATTCGCTACTCTGTTGTTGATTCCAGGCAGAGGAGCTGCGTCAGAGACTGAGGGAGCTGGAAGAGCGGGAGAGGCGGGAGGGGAAAAAAATGGCGGACGAGGAGGCCCTAAGAAAGATACGCTCCGTAGAGGAGCAGATCGACATCCTCAACAAAAAGCTGTCTACAGCAAAACAGGTGCGTGAGAATATGTATGCATATAACCGTTTCTATGTAGTAGTGGATGAATGAATAAATGTAAATGTAGGTTTCAAATCAGACACATATGGCATAGCACTCACATTCAAAAATGCTTGGCAGTGGTTAGGAGGGTACATGGCTGAAAAATTATCTCACAGGAAATACATAGTAGAAAAAAGGCCGAACCACTGGTTTAGTGGACCGTAGGGCTGCGCGATTATGGCCAAAATAATAACCACGATTATTTTGGTCAATATTGAAATCACGATTATTCATCATGTTATTCACCAACATGTGTATTTATTGCCCTTTTTAGAACAAGCGGTATACAAACAAGGCTTCAAGGCTTGGTACTTACAAATAATATTAATAAAGTAAAATAAATAAATAAATTTCATTAAAATTAATTCACAAGACATGGCAATAACACAGGGACACTTACTTGCTGAGTGCGAACCAATTAAAAAAATAAGCCTACTTAGAACCAAGTGCATTATTTACTTGTAAGCTCATTTTATTCAATTAGCAGTCAAAATGTCATTTTTGGTCATTTCAAACCAAATTTATTCCAATTTTTTGCCAATCTGATTTTCCAAAATGGGCCTCAATTGACAGCCAAGTCAATTGACTTGTAATTAAATTTTAAATGTTAGTATTGCCAAGGATCTGCTTAATTAATCGTGGCAAGCAATATCGTGACTGCGATTAAAATTCGATTGTGCAGCCCTAGTGGACCGCGTAAAATGAGATCACGGGCCAGGCATGGCCTCCGCACCTAAAGTTTGACACCTGTACCTTCTGCTCCGTCTGCAGGAGGAGGATGCGTTACTAAGCGAGATGGACGTGACGGGACAGGCCTTTGAGGACATGCAAGAACAGAACATTCGCCTGATGCAGCAGCTCCGGGAAAAGGACGACGCCAACTTCAAGCTAATGAGCGAGCGCATCAAGTCCAACCAGATTCACAAGCTACTTAAAGAGGAGAAGGAGGAACTCTCAGATCAGCTGCTCACTTTAAAAACGCAGGTTAGTGTCCACTGTGATTTTGAAGCAATACAAGCTCAAATATATGCTGACATGCCAGAAATGTTGTTTACCCAGGCTCTTGCGTTCCATCATTTAATTTTTTTTGCCATTCGCTAGGTGGATGCCCAGCTGCAGGTGGTGAGGAAGCTCGAAGAGAAGGAACGCCTCCTGCAGGGCACCATCAGCACCGCTGAGCGAGAGTTGACGCTGAGGACGCAAGCGCTGGACATGAACAAACGCAAGGTAGCGCTTTGATTGCAGTGGAGGCCGTGAAGTTCGGTCGATGTTCGGCGGGTGACATTGTCGCCCTCCAGGCTCAAGAGTCAACGTTGCTGTCAGAGGAGGTTCGAATTCAGCTGGAGCAGGTCCAGCAAAGGCTCGTCGTGGTCCGAGAGGAGGTCGTAGAAAATAGCATCTCCAGGGAGAAGGAGTCGTTCAACTCCCGGCGAGCACAGGTAGCGCCCACATACACACCGCGCATCTGATAGGCTTTAATCGTCTTCGTTTGATTGGGTTATATTGACAGAAAGCGGTGGTGAGATTACACATCACTTTCAAATAAGTTCTTCTCCCTTTGTCGAAATATGTGTGTAAACACAATCTTTCATAAATTAGTGTTTTGAATGGTAAGCAATTTAACAAAATCAAATGAGCTGGTCAATTTTAATATTGATATTTATTTGAATTATTTATCATATTTATCATAATTATTATTCGTAATTTAAATATAATCCTGTTTTATGGAGGGTTTTCTTCAACCAGCACAAAGTATTTTTTGTACAGAAAAGAAGACTTAAAACTGTGTGCTGCACCATCGGTGTCAGATTTATTCAAATACATTGGTAGTGGTATGTTTTGGCAAAATCTATTCAGCAACGCCAGAAGAGAGATCGTGTAACATTTGTTTGATTTCTGGCTTGTCCGACAGTACAATTGTGTCACTAATGATAATGTGCATCTGTATAAAACTTAGCAAAAATAAGTCACATTAGCCATTATTAACACAAATGAGCAGTATGTTGTTCCAATGACTTTGCTCTGAATTTTTAAAGCAAATCAGGTAGTCAGTGTGTCATGGCATTAAGAAACGATTTACTTTTAAGGATAGTGCATTACACGACACAAGGCAAAATTAAAGTCCCCCCAATCGCATCGCAGCGAGGACTGCTTTATCTAATCCTCACAGTTTGATCACATCACACTAGCACAACACCTCTTATTTGTCCACAGATTTGGCCAAAATCAATCTTGAGTCCGTAAAAAAAGCGGCCGAGTTTAATGCCTGCTTGCGCATCGTTTTTGTTGTAGGAAGACATCTCTAAATTGAGGAGAAAAATTGAGAAGGCGAAGAAACCAGCTGAGAAAATTAGCAACGGAGACGAAATCTTAAATGAAGAAATTAGTGAGTATAAGGTGAGTGAGGATTGTTTCAATGGTTCGGGTCTGTCTCTTTTTCAGTTTAGTCGACTGCTCTCTCTCGGCACCGTTAAGTCATACCGCCACTTGTCCTAGATATTCCCGTCCACTCATTAAGTCCGTTCATGCGAGGACAAAACATCTCTCCCTGTCTCACGCTCCCTCCCAGGCTCGACTAACGTGTCCCTGTTGCAACTCGCGGGTGAAGGACGCCGTCCTGACAAAGTGCTTCCACGTCTTCTGCTTCGAGTGCGTCAAGACGCGCTACGACACACGCCAGAGGAAATGCCCCAAGTGCAACGCCGCTTTCGGAGCCAACGACTTCCATCGCATTTACATCGGCTAGGCCGCCGAGCCCTTTCTTGAGAGGGAAGCGAGACGAGGGCGAGCGGTACGGTGCAGATGGTGCCCGGGGCGAGGACGGCTTCGGCGCCTCCTCTCCTCTCCTCTTTTGTGGTCGAGCTCCCAGTGGGGAAGTGGCTCCTTAGTACGTGTTCAGCCCCGAACTGGACTCGAAGCTTTAATATTGAGCGGTTTGTCATTCCATTTTTTTACAGACTGAATTTGTATGCGTGTATGGTACACACACACAGGAAAAGAAAACTAGCAACATTCCTATGGTTCCTCATGTTGAAGTTGATGTGTAATGTTTGTATGTATACATTGCTGTTTCCTTTTTTTTTTTTTTGAAAACTGCTGAACTGTAGTGAAATTGTCTTGAGTGACAGAGTGTTGTCACTGGTTATTAAACTGAAAGTTGAGCCTTTCTCACTGTGGAATGCTTTCTGAGGAAACCGCTGTGGTTAAAATTACAAGTATTAGAACAGGATGCAATGGATTTCGGCAACAATTATTACATAACGTGTTTCTATAATTGGCCAGATGATTAAATTGATAGATGATGGCCTTTAAAACATTGGCCAAAAACTGATACGTCTGTTATATTATTTTAACGTTTTACCTCTATGTACTCGAAACAAATTTACAGCAATTTCAAACAGTTGGGAGCATTATTACACATAAATCCATACCTCAACTTACATATGTATCTTGAATGCAAGGAAGTCATGTGAACAATTGACCTGAATCTCATCACAACATTTAGTCACAGTTTGTTTAATGAATATCATAAAATACACAGTGCAACATGAATTAAGCATAAATGTGTTGGATGACACCCATTGAACTATTTTTAACATATGACAAGAATTATTGTCCTCATAACTTCCATTAATCGTGCCACACAATGCATCCTGGTAACCGGAAGGGAAACTCAAAACAAAAAAAACACAATATTTACAATTGACCCCTACAGTTCATGGGGAATAGGTCACTGGCCTGCCAGTAGAATAGTGAAAATCTGCATATACCTGACACCTATTGAAAGGTATTGGGAAAAAACAAACACTATTTTATTCAAATGACATTACAACTGATAACCAGCATATTAAGGCAATAAAAATGCATGTGAAGAAACATTTAGTTGATTTCCTATTTCTCTTCATAAAGAGCGCTGCAACATCGCTACAAAATGTAATCATAATAATTATTAATCTGACATATCAAAACATTTTTCAATCTGGTGTGTTATTTTAATGAGCGCTCGTCAAGCAATCGCTGCCTATACGTTCGCGTTTACACGATGACGTAATCGCGACAATGAAAGCGCAATACTGACTACAAGTCCCAGGATGCAACCTTACGTCAACCCTTTGCTTCTCTTCAAGGAGTCACACGTCTTTTACGTATCGTGTGGTTATCAGTAGCCAAAATTGACGAGGATTGGAATTCTTTACTTCAAAACCTACAAGCACCAGGTTGCTTCATATTGAGCAACTTAATCCATTTTTATTCGGAGTGTTTTGACAAAAGGCCCCCGGACGTGACTTTGTGAGCGCCTGCGAGCTCAAATAAGAAGATTTAGAAGTCTCGTGGTCAGATCAAAGCCACAAGGGTTTTTCCTCCATCGTTTTTTGCGGGACTTTTGGATCATTACTTCAACGAAGATTTGTTTTTTAAGTTTAAATACAATAGAGATCATTTTAACCGTTAGATGCCAGCTATAATCAAACACTTAGAGGGTGTGGGAGCAAGATTTTTTGCATCGTTTCCAAAGTTTCTAATTACCCGGTCGCCTTTGACTCGTTATCGCGCTTTAATTTAAGAAGCTCCTAGAAGAGCATATTTTATTGCTTTAGACTATTTTCATCTTTGCATGCCTAAGCCATTTTGACTTGAGAGCCACGCGTCCTGCTCAACCGGTTCTACGCATTTGAATTCTATATTTTCATTCTAACTTTACGATGACTTTTTGTGCGCGAGTCATGCTCCACTTTTTGCGGTTATCTTGTGTGCTGCTGCTGGCTTTCGCGGTGCTCCATGTTGGAGCCGAGCAGGCCGAGCAAAAAGAGCCGGTGGCCGGAAAGAAGAGCCAGCCGACGCTCACCGTAAGCGGTATGCTACGCGCAACCGGCCAGGAGTTCCACCGGTACGTGGAGTCACTCGTGGGAATCGGCGCCGTCCGATCAACTACAGAGGTAAATACATCAAGTTAAGACGAATATGCGTGTGCTTGGTGCTACTGTTAACGTTTTAATCAGCTCTTTATTCTTTACTAACGCCATTCATGTGCAGCAGAGCCGACCCAAGCGTCTTTCAAATTTGGGGGTTGCTTAATTTCTGCAAATCGTATTGAGTATTGACCAACCTTTAGTTTCTCAATCCCCCCCCCTTTAACAATTATCTTAACATTTGTCTCAATTATTCTCACAAATGCATACGTTTTTCAGGTCTTCAAATATGCTAAATTTTCAGATGAATTTTCAATTCTGCTTGTTATGTGTTGATTTGCGTTTTTGGATAAGATTGATCAAATCAGAAGTGCCCAAACTAGGGCTGGAGGCCAATTGCAGTCCGCCAGCTGCATTTTAGCGGTCCGCAGTGTATCATATTGCATTTTTTTTTAACATTTCAATGTTGTTTAAAAAGTCTTTTTTAAATTGTGTGTCCTGCAATTGGCTGGCAACCAACTCAGGGTGTCCCCCACCTACTAGCCGAAGTCAGCTGAGAGAGCCACCAGCAAGCCTGCGTGTGACCCCTGTGAGGACACACGGCTCTAGAAAATAGATGGATAATTGTTTCATAGATTTTTTTTTTAATCAATTCTAATATGTTAATGTAAAACCATGAAATAAAATGGCCCTTTACATCTTTTTGTTGTTCTGTAAGCGGCCCTCACAGAAAAAACTTTGGACACCCCTTCCATAAATTCAATTTAGGGCCATTCATCCTGCGTCCACAAGGAGGCAGTGTTTGTATCACCAAAAGGCGCAAACAAGCTAGCTCCCGGTTGAAAAATGGAAAACAAGCTTTTATCCTATCAATTTTTTCTGTCTATTTTGAATTCAACACGAGTCGGGAAACTACATAACTAATTATTTCCCTTGCGTCTTTTCTTGACACCAAAGGTGTTCCTTCTTTCTTAGTCCACTGCTACAAGAACAGGTAGCATCAGGTCTTCTGTAAAGTGTTCTATATGCCTCCACAATTCAAACATGTAATTCTGATTAACATTATAGAAAATCATGCATGTCTACTTAATTTCAAACAGAAATGTGTACCTAATTTGCACAATTTTATTGATTTGAAATCAGCTTCACTTATGTTTTGGGCCGGCTTTGATGCACAATGTGTCTGTTGAAATCTTAACTGCTAACTAATTGGACCTATTTCACCCTGTCATTTCTCCCATGCAACTCCCATGTCTGCTCACCCTCCTGTTTGCCTGTTAATCCTCACCATCTCATCTCTTGATCATTTCTTCTTCTCACCCACTCACTCCCATCTTTCCCAGCGTGCACTCTTGTATCTCGAGTCAGTGCTTGGTCGGCAGAACGTCTATTCATTGACCATGGTAAGAATTCCCCTAGGATGTTTATTCGTGGCTTCAAGTTTTTTTTTTCACAGCATGACATGCTCAGCATGACATGCTCTGTTGAGCCCAAAAGGCTAAATAACGAATAATAACTTGAATTTATTTAGCGAATATATTTAGCGCCTTTCCATGGCGCTTAGTTATTATCATTTTGTGCAATGGTTCACAAACTAAAATGATGCAACTCATATTTTAGAGCTCTTCATAATATAAATGCTTAGCATTTATATTACTTTTCCCACTTAAGTGGTACGGGTCAAGAAAAACGGGGGGGGGGTCCACCTGCACAATCTGCAGAACTGTGACAAATGTATTTGCAGTGTAAAAAAAAAAAAAGTCACCTCACAATATTGTGTGCATGAGAAAATCTGAGCATGATCATTGATCGAGAACAGTTTTATTGTATATGATAAGACATGCAGGTGTACTGTACCTTCTCCAATTGGTGCACAGTAATGCTCAAAACCTAGTTTATGTGCAAGCAGTATTGCAACCGCGTGTCTGCTGCTGTTCGTCTCATCTGTTAGTGCAGAGGGACACAAATAGTTGGATCTGAAACCGGAATAGAACTTTAATCTTGCACGTTCGATGAGCTTATGTTTCCAGTCAGGACTTCGTAATAGGCCAAGAAGGAAAAAATGTCCTTATCTAATATTTGTCGCCTTTAAAAATGTTTAGTTTTTACAATATGAAGCAGTAATTGGAGCAAATATATCAGAGCCTCTGAATGCTAGTTTTTATTCTGGTTTGTGTCTATGGCAGACTTGTGGTGCAGACTGAGGTGACTCATTTTCAAACTGCTGACTATAGTCTCATTTTTTCCACGTGACCTCAATCTTTTTCCAAACTTTGACTTCATTATTACAAATGTTCACAGCAACACAACTGAGATACAGTCGGGATTCAAAAGGTCTGATTTGCAATAATGCTTCGTGGCAACTGAAGATAATTTAAGATGGCAAGTTTTTTTGTACTCCTCATATACCACAATTGCGATACAACAGATTCTTTAAATCAGAGGTGTTAAACCAATTTTAGCTCAAGGGCCACATGGAGGAAAATCTCCCCAAATAAAATTTTTCTTCATCACAAGAAATCAATCGAAATTTTCTATGATTTTTTTCCCCCCAGTCGTTTATAAAATACATATTTTGTATTCGAACACATCATAAGATGAACTTAAAATAAACACAGAGGAATACACATATTCAATGGAAGGAAAATGCACCACAACAGCTACTTTTCAAGGTGTAAAGTACACTTAAGTGCAAAAAAATTAAACAAAATGGCGCTGTAGTGTGTCATTTTGGATACTGGGTGGCACACACTTCGTGACATACATCACTGAAGAAGTTAAAAACGCATGAAGAAAAAGTCATGTCACCTCAGATATAGAAGTACCGCGTGTAAATAAGGTAATAGGCAAAAATAAATACAAGACTGATTGTAATACAACACAGATCAAAGCTAAATGTCTGGTAATGGCCCCAATGGCAAGCTCCACCCATTGTGAGTCTTTTTGGGCCATCAAAGGATTTGACCTGTGCTGAGCAGTAGTTTGACAAAGCTAGATGCTAAAGCTAACACGTTTAGTGCGTTTAGTGTTCTACTTTATATCATTGAAGCGATCATCAAGTTATTTGGCACAATGTGTCAGCTGCCCACTTTCGTTTGTGCACATCTGGACATTGCTTATAAAAGTAAGAACAGTTGTCTCTTATGAATAGCGAATTAATGGGATCAGTACTATACATATTTTGTGCTTCACAAAATCATCTTGCATTCCAGAATAAACCAGCTTGCGGGCTGGATGCAGCCCATGTTTGGATTTTTTATTTGTAATACTCCTTCAAAGTTTGCGGAAGCTGTGGCTATTTTCCTCAGGAAGGCAAGGACAATGACATGCTGACCAGTAGTTCTTCACTTGCTTTTTTATTGTCTTATTGAGCCAGTGTGTCGTGCATATTGGCAACATAGAGCGCTGCCCAGCTTAGGGCGCTACCCTTGACCTTGACGGTGACCTTGATGCATGCCACCTGTGTTCGCAAGTGTGACTGTGTTGAGTGTTTGGAGGGAACAGGAATAGAGTGAGGCAGCTGTTGTCACTCACACAGTTGTTGGCTTAATTCAACTGGATATTTCTGCAATGCTAAAATGCAGTTCAGCGGTTCTCACTGTACAAAACTTTAGGTACTCTTATACAATCCAGTGAGGTCTAATTCAAGAGTTGCATCAGAAATTAGTCCTTTTTTGACTTTGATCTTACATGTCAATTGCTTAATACTGATTCAACTGTTTGTATTTGGGTGGAAAGTTCTTATTTGTTTATAGCAACAGCCAGACAAGACCATCTTTCTGGGATAAGCCAGAACAATGGTCCTCACTGAGCACCGTCCATGTGTAAGAGAGAGTTTGGCAGTAGATTGGTCAAATCCCAATAACAGGGCAGGCTGTGTAAATAAAGTGGCAAAAACATACAACTCATGACACAACGATCTGTAGAACCTTCAGGCGAGACGAGAGTTCTATGGACAGCTAACAACTGAAAAATGTCCCTTATACAAATGTGTGTGCGCGTGCCGATCTGTGCTGATAAAAATACATTTGAAGTCCCACGTTTGATGTCCTTAGGGCAGATGCAATGGACGTCTTGGTCTTGGCTTGCCCCCTGCACTACTCAATGTTTAGAATCCAAAATCAATTCTTAAAAAGTAAAATGTAGAATATATGAAAATCATTTGAAAAGGATTTGGGTAACCTATACACAATTAAGTGTGGCATAAACACTTCAAGTACATTCACATTTAATATCCTGTATTTTGATAGTTGACTGTACACTATAACTGTATATTGACTCACCTGATTAATAGCATTTTAGCAAAGCTAGCATCACAATTAGCACGAATGTTCCTTAATTAGTCCGTGTATGTGCTAGCGTGGTGGTTAGCTAGTCGTCACTAACATTAGCCTCATGCTAATTGAGATCCTGTACAACTCATTTAATACAACAAAAATACAGCGCATCAAACTAATAATGTAAAACTCCTCTTTTAAAACTCCCGCGTTAAAAAACAAAAATGTTAGAGCACATTTACATTAAGGCCTAACCTCAGGCTTAGCAAGTAGAAGCCTTGCTTACTCAGAGTCAAGATTCAAGTGATTTATTGTCACATGCATAGTTGTACCACACAGAGATTCTTATTCTGTTTCACATCAGTACATTCCATAATCGAGCAATAAATAAATAACTAGCAATTAACACAGAGACAATGGTACTAATAATGTAGTGCAGAATATTCACGTAGTGCAACATTTTAGTGCAAGATATTGTTTATGCATGCTGTAAGAGGGAGATTACTTTTGTGAGGGATTTGTTGAGAATCCGGATGGCTTGTGGGTAGAAGCTGTTTGCCAGTCTGGCGGTCCTGGCCCTCCTGGCCCTCATTCTCCTGTAGCGTCTGCCTGATGGCAGCATTTCAAACATGACTAAACATGACAGCTTATTCGATGAAAAAAATTCTCTTGACGTCGATATACGCCTACGCTTTAGGAGCAACCAACGACATAGTAATGTGAGAAAGTTGGTCAGTGTTTTGATTTTAACATTGCATACTGCAAGAGGTGGCGGACACTAGGACCATGTCTCTCACCCAGTAGGCATGATGCTATGATCCTTTGATGCTTTGAACCTGTTGGCTTTGTCTTTGCTGTTTTGGACTTTGTTGTATCAGTTTTGTGATGGCATGCGAAGAGTAAAGATCTCCACTAGCACAGCAACGTGTGGTTTCTTCGCCTTGCAAGACCCTTACCAGAATGACTCTTGACCGGGTATTAGGCACGCGCCATCCTGTGGTGAAATTTGGCATTACATGTACTATAATTAGAATTGTATTGTCTATATACTATTTATATTTTCTTTTAGTTACAGTATAAAATTAAATGATATGAATGTTATAAATGTCTGGAATGTCTGATTGTATATATTTTGTTACTCCGTTTTACACTGTTATATTGACAATAGAAACTGTTACAAAGTAAAAAAAAATATGCGAATGACAGGTAGATTTAGAGTTTGATATCAGGCTAAAATTAAACTGATCCAAATTGTTATGTTTTTTTTTTAAACCCAACACTACTTAGCTTGATGCAGTACACCTTTACACATAATACTCAGTATAACAAAATGGTAAATTGACTTACTTTTCTGACAAAAAAATATTAAATTTTAAACGGCATTAATATATGTTAATGCGTACTTTTTCACTGAGGCAAGCACTGAACGCATTGAAGTCTCCTGTATGAATGTTGTCTTTGTGTCACAATCTGGAGCTAAAATGAGTCCTCTGAAAACAGTTTCTGGGGGTGGTGATCCGCTTCCTGGCCGAAGGAGCTGCCAGCGGCCTCAACGTCATCGCTGTGTACGTCACAGAGATCCTCAGGGTCACAGGATTTGACGGTAGGTGGCATTTTCCAGTGCGCTGTTATAAATCCAGCTGAGCGTAATGATAGCGGCATATAAAATTAAATATAATTTACCCTCTAAACAAAACTTTTTTTTGTATTTTGGTACAGTGTTACGGTATTTAAGCTGCGGGTGAACTTTAAAATATTAAAGTGCAGGTTTAATGTGCAAATATTTTGAAAATTCTTTTTACAGCTACCATTACACTTCCACGTTTCACCCCAGAGGGTGTGACCACAGTGGCCCAATGGGGCGTCATGGCCGTCATCTGCTACTGGGTCCTGACCATCCTCCTGCGTTTGATAATCGACGCTTTACGACACGTCTTCTGGCTGGTGAAAATGGCATTGGTTCTGTGGCTCTTCACCATGATCGTCGGAGACGCCAGCGCCAGTGCCGACACCACAGCCGTGCGACTGGGGGGCCTGGTGCTGGGATACATCGTATTGACCCTGCTCACCAGCAGCACCAACAAGACCAGCGCGCTGGAGCATCGCCTGAGGACCCTGGAGGGCCGAGTGAAGGCGGTTGAAAAAAGGAAAGGCAACTAGCCAGGAATCCGTGGACAAAAGTGACAGTGAATAGCCACTCACTATCAGTTTTTGGATGTGTGATAAAATTATGATGGGCAATAAAGTGGATTTTTATCAGGAAGCTGGTATCTGTTTGAGATTTATTTATAACGTGAGTGCTATATTGGTGCTAACAGTTTAGGTCAGGTGTATGACCTATTTTGTGTTGAGGGCTGAACAAGTGATTAAAATGTTCAAATAAAGCCACCTGGTGATGTGAGGGTTCCTTTTCTCTTCCGCCGCACGTGGTTCAATATTTAAGGACGTGGACCAAGTGGGTTTCCGACAGCATCAACCCCGGGCCTATTGACAGATTTGTGCACCTGCTTGGTTTCATGTTGCTGTCAACCTGGAGGTTGATCCGATCCTCTCAGCTCACCGCTAAGTGTCTTCAGTCACACTTCCTCTCAAGTTCCATTTTAAATCCTGCCTTCGCTTGTCAAGGACAATCAAGTCAAGAATCCAGATAGTGTGTAGCAGTGGTGGGAAGGCAGGGCCAGCAAGGCTTCTTGTGCTGGCCTAAATTCGTTTAAACCTTAATTTAACGCCTAAAATCTAATGTGTGTTCCAAGAAATTGTATTCATGTGAATACTAATACCATGCTAATCAAAAGATCAGTCAATGGGAGCAACGAGCAATGGGATTGTTTCTATAATCCAGTGGTTCTCAAACCTTTAGGTTGAAGTACTCAGGGACAAAAGAAAATTCACGAAATAAATACAACCTTTTGGAAAGAAGCTACTACATAACAGCGTGGTGCTAATTTGCTTCATTTTCCATTTAATTTGCTCTTAATTTGAAAAGAAAACGTAACCTCGTGACAGGGTGTTTAAAAAGCGTTCAATAAGCTTTTCCCAGCCCTGTAGAAATGTATAATCTACCATTTGAAGTGCCTTCGCATTCCTCTTGAGAACCACCCAATCAGAACTCCCATTTCTTCTAACATAGCAAAAGTACTGCAATTGGCTGGCAACCAGTTCAGGGTGTCCCCTGCCTACTGTCAGAAAATGGATTGATGGTTGGCAAGAGTATTTGGCCCTCAATGTCAGACAAACATCTCAGGAGTTAGTAGCTTTAATGCACACATAGTTAGATACACGTTTTCCAAGAAACGTACTTTTACAAAATACAATCCTAAGTAAATAAACAGCATGCGCAAGCTACACATCAATCGTAAGTGCATTTACAAACGACTGCATCGGACATGACAGAAGTGCAAAAAGCAAATTTCAACGAGATATAACGGCTGCACGTGTAACTTGAACAGGTAAGTCTGTGACATTTGTTAGAGATGAGGCAACTAGGTCTGAGTTTTGGTTCTGATTTAAATATTTAAACCGGCAACTGTTTCCCAACATGAGGTAGTATGTTCACCCTAAATTTATGGTCGGGTGTTTCCTATTCACATAAGGCTTTGAATGAGCGCTCTATGCTCATTAAACTAAAAATAATGTCCTTTAAAAGGCTCTTTAGTTTATAAGTGATGATAAACGAGAGGATGAATATAAAACGCTCACTGGTTTGTTGTAAGATTAGGCTCTTCAGTTCATAAAGTGATCATAAATGAGAGTGAATATAAAACGCTCACTGGTTTGCTGTAAAATTAGGCACAGGTGTTGTTGATTTGGGTGATAGACATTGGTCCTATGCATCTGATGAATTTACTTCTGACTTTGAGACTAACTATCTAAACTACACATTTTGCATTCTCGACGATGACAAAACAAGGTTTAAAAACCTTTCTGTGAATATTACACATGTGAAAAGTGTCAGTAACAGCATACATAATAATAATGGTAAAAGAAAGATTGCACAGGTATGATACAAAGGCACGCAAAAACCAAAGTATGCGGATTTTTTTGTACTCCTGTGCAGCATGTTCCCCGAGTGCTGAGGTCAATTTGAAAGCCACTTTTGATAATGACCTGAGACATCAGAAAGGTTAACATGGACATGTACATTTTACATTCAAGCGATGCATGATAATGCACTGTATCATATAGCTACAGTCATTTAAAAATCAACAGACACATTTCATTACTGTACGCACACATTGTGACAGCATGGTAGCCCAAGTGGTTTGCACGTTTGAATGGAACTGGGTTTGAAGCTTAGTAACAGCTTTCTTACGTGGCACATTTCAAAAATATGCATCATAGGTTCAACGCTTCTGATATTTTGGACCATTCTCTTTTGCGTGTATTACAGTGCAGTCAATTGAGAAAGGAATGTGTTTTATTTTACCTTCTGTAACTGGCCTAAGACAATTTTTCATTTGCCCCCAGGGATGAATTTAACATGGCAAACACAGGTTCTCAGATTTCCAAGGGCCCCTTAATATCTCACAAAGATGGACATAATAATTGAGTAAGAACTGTATTGACCATGTGCCATTGTTGACTAATCGTATCGTTGAACCTATTGAGAAACACGACGAGATTATGCTCTCCAGGATGAAATCTGACCTATTGAGTTGAGCTGCATTCACGCTACACAAATACTGTGCCTCCAGCAGTATTATATTACTCAGATTCCAATAAAGAATAGGGCTGGAGAATAAATGGAATTCATTTGATTCTTTTGTCATTAATAAAACTGGATCATTTATAAATAAGCTAAATTAATCGTGATATCAATTTTTCCCACATATGGCTGGACGTGTACTTTACAAGACATCTTTAAAGTTTTCATTAACTACTTAAATGTAGCATTTAAGCCAGTTTTGCACAAGATGAAAACTGCTATTTTTGCACAAGATATCAATCTTTACATAAACAGCGATTTTAAATTAGTGTACAATATTCTTG
The DNA here is from genome assembly GCF_059441005.1 of Hippichthys cyanospilos. Taxonomy (NCBI): domain Eukaryota; kingdom Metazoa; phylum Chordata; class Actinopteri; order Syngnathiformes; family Syngnathidae; genus Hippichthys; species Hippichthys cyanospilos. The sequence goes on along the minus strand of NC_142381.1, from coordinate 13,396,561 downwards.
TCTGAACATTTTGCTCAATTTGTATTTTGATGAATCAAAATATTTGTTGGGTTAATTTGACAAAAATCGATGAATATCATCATCCCCCAGAATGACTGGGGAAAAAAATAAACAAGAGATTCTATTTTTTGGGGGCCATCTCGCCCTGCAATGCGATATAAAAAAATAGTTTTTAAAAGCAATAGTTGATCATTTTCACCATAAATCGGTCAATCCAGATTGGCTACCCATGCTACGCCACAGCTTTTTTTTTTTTCAGTTAAAACACCACTGCACATGATGACCTTTATAGATTGCCATCAAACAAACTGGAAACGCTAGCAAATGCATCACAAAACAAATCAATACTGATGATGCTGCATGTTTGCCCTATTGAAAGAAACTTCCCCCCACACACACTCGAAGATATACCTGGCAGTGTGTTGCAGCAGAGAAGCTGACGTTTCCTATGTCTCGTAGCCACATGCACCTTGTGATTTGCACCTGAAGTGTACTTGGTCCCAGTGGTGGCAGGCCCTTTAGAAGTTGAGTTTATCGGAGGTGTACACACTGGCGAAGGTGTTGTCGTTAGTGAGTGGAAGGTCGGAGCTAAAGCGCAGCCCTTTGAGCTCAAACTTCGGGTCGGAGTCAGAGGGGGGAGCTGGGGTCACGTCGGGCCCAGTCTGTGGAGGCTGAAAAACACAAATGTACATGGTAAGAACCAAGAAATAGACCTTTTGTTTAACTCAGAGGCTCTTAAATGGGTGGTATAAGTACACCTGGAAGTATGTGGTGGCACCTATGAGGGCAGGTGTGATTTTAACAAAGTTTTTACCGCCATGACAAGAACAGTAGATTTTTCTTTTCAAATGAAGAAAAAATCAATTGAAACATGACCTCTTTGCGAAACATTGTATGCCTTTATTTTGTTTGGTGTTTTATCAATGCGCATTATTATGAGGGACGCCGATGAGCCAGAAAACAAATGACATGACTCTATCTCTCTTTTAGTTTCTGAATAAAATATGCCCAGGGACAACTAACCAAGTGAAGTTTCAGAGTTTATCAAATAAGACACGAATGGCAGAACTGTTTGTCTTTTTTTTTTCTTCCAAATATGCCTTGCGGTGGTTAAGCAGAACTACTTGGCTGAAACTATATTTCCACATTATTTATACATAATTGAAAAAATATTGAGAACCACTGATTCAATCATTCACTGTCACCCTGGGAAAAATCAATCTGTGGCGTTTTTAGCCGATGGCAGCGAATGAGTTCATCAGCACGCATGCACAAACACACACGCATAAACACAATGTTTTTTGGCCATTTGTCTATCTGCATTACATTCATGAAATTAAAACTAAGCACTGTACAGTCAAGTACTGCTTCCAAGTAATTATTGCATATTATTAGGGTGTGTACCTCAAATTGTGTCGGGGTCGGATCCGGATGGATATCCACTCTGTTGTAAGCCTAATAGTGAAAAAGGTTTATTCAACGCTGGAATAAAAATGAATGAACACTCATAAACCACAACTACTGTAGCTAATGACATGCAGCAGAGAAGATATTTTGTAAAGAAATCAACGCAAATAATCTGAATAACACTTGAAGGGTGATTGGAAATGAAAAAAAAACATTACTGGTGGCTCGACGGTAGGAGGTGCATGAGCAGGAGAAGGTTGCCTTGGGATGACAGGATTCACAGGTTGGTATGAGTAAGTTCCAGAAGGTGGTGCTGCAGAGTAACTTGGTACTGTGGGTTGATTTGTGCCCTGCCATTCAAAAAAGGGATTAAAAAAAAACTCTTTCCAAAAGTGATTCTAAGAAATCATGAGGGGTTACCTACGTGGTAATACACGGCAGGTGCTGGTGCTGCTGCAGCTTCAGTGGTTTGAGGAGCGCTTGTTTTGGAAGCACTTTTTTTACAACAGCATTTTTTTATACAGCAGCAGCAGATAGTCAAAGCAGCGACAATGACGGCAAAAACGATGACATAAGCATACGCAGGGGTATTTACTGTAAAAGTAATGAGATGACAAGCGAGTTAAAAACCAGGATGACGATATATTGAAATATGTCCAGATTGAATGTCTCACCTCCTTCAACCTCCACATTGGCCGCAAAAACCAAGAAGCCGTCCTCGTCCCGGAACTCATAGACGCCAGAATCATCTACTAATACAGAACTAATTTCTAGGCTGTCACTTTCAAAAAAAAGTCGATCCTCAAAAGGTGAGTCGTGCGAATACTGTTGGATGACTTTTCCGGAACCCATTAATTTTACGGGTTCACGTTCGTAATTCGTGGACCTGAAGGTGACGTCCCATGGAGTAAAGCTCAGAGGATATCGCATGGTGAAGTGGGAGTCCTCCTTGGGTGCATACCGTTTATTGTACTCTGCGTGGGATAAAATGAATCGTTTGTTAAAGATGTTATTATCAGGCGAAGAAATGTTTCTGACCATTATGTGGTCAGGTACGTCCGTGTCCATTTCCATGACTGAAATTAAAGGCATTTCACTTGAACCAGCTGGTTTTCCTTTGGATTTTGAACAAGGGAAATTATATATGTAAATATATATGGTATACTTACTTTTCCTAAACCTTAGCATGTGTAATGATTTCTTCTTTATAGGTCTTGATCAGGGGTTGGCAACCTTTAGTGCCACCTTTGGGGCCCCTTGGAGCTTTTTTCTTTTTTTAAATAAATGATCACAATTGGATAATTTTCCAAAACGGTTGCAGACTCACGCACTGTAGAAAAAATGGCTACAGTGATGATAACATACTATATAATTTAGAACGGAAGAGTGCAGCATGGCTCAGCGGTAAAGTGGTCAGCTCCCAATCGAGAGATTGTGGGTTTGATCCTCTGACCGTTGTGACCATGTCAAGTGTCTTTGAGCAAGGCACTGAAAGCCCTGTTGCTCTGAGAACTGCGGATGCAAACGAGCCTCATGGCTAATTCTGGTGCGATTGCAGAAATATTTATTGACGCACATGAATTTGGCATACATGTGTCGAGAAGGTTAAGATCCAGAACATTTTGCACAAACGTACGTCATATGTTTCCTCCCAACACTCACCTGTCACTTGGAGTTTTTTCCTAAACAACAAAGTCTGGTCTTTTTTCCGAAAGTTGTAGTATCCGCTGTCAGATTGCCTAATGTCAGGCAGTTCCCAGGAATTGCCTTTCACCTGGCCCCTGGATGAGCCTACGGTGTGAGTGCGATTCCACAGGACTATCGGGTCCAGGTTTTTAGAAGTGTAGAATTCTAGTGTTTCTGCTTGACTGGGAATATCAAGGCGGAACTTAGTACTATAATGCCTCAGCATCTCATCCGCACATTCTAGTGACAGACAGAAAAAAATGGTTAGTCTATTTTGGATGAATAAGTACAACAAAAACATTTTATTCTCAACATAGTTCATTGTATTTTACAAAGTGATGAGAATATTTCAAACTGTTTTGGCAGTCAATTCCCACATTTACTTATTTTTTAAAATCATTTATTACATTTTATCAAACGACCCATTGCACATATTTGTTTATGGTGTGATGTCAATGCTGATACTCCTGATGAAGCTCACGTGAAAGTGATTTGTTTATGGTACTAACTAGTCATTTACGTGACGAGTTCATTATTGTGTACATGCCAGAAGCACGGTGTCGCCGCTTTATGGTCCTCTCTGTTTTAAGTTCGCCGCCATTTTGTAGCATCGATATGCAGTAACAAACACCATTTTGAGGGCTGTGGGATTTTTCATTGAAAGTAGGGCTTAATTCATAGCATCTGGCAATTGCAAGGGTTCACTGCATTGTCCGTGTCACCACTCAGCACATACAGTAACTGTAAAAGTATCTTACCTAAAACTTTCAGTGTAAAGTGGTCTGACCACCTGGCACCAAATGGAACTGAGAATCTTCCATTGTCTTTTTCTGACAAATGTGGCAGAAGAATACTTGAAAAGCCGACCTTAAAACGTGGATCAATTGCCTGAAAAGGTTCGAAGCACAGATTTTAGATGAGTTAATCACATTTGAATTTTTCTTATTTTAAAGATCTTGAATGCCAATGAGATCCTCATCGAAGGCGCACCTTGCCATTTTCATATACTAGCCTCTTGTCACCATCGTTATTTGGAGTGAAGTAAAGCTTCCCTTTATATAAAGGTGGTGAATAATCAAAAGGAAGGCGAAAGGTTCCACCATAGCACACTTCATACTGCGCGCCGAAGGCACCTACAGTTGGACAGATAGAAAAGAGGAGATCAAATCTGGGAACATACTATTGCGCTCCATCCTGGCTCTTTATGCCCACCTTTTATACTTTTTTTTTTTTTAACCATCTTTGCTTTGTTAATGCAAATGTAATAAAACTTTCCAACTGTGTAGATTTTTGCCTGGATTTTTTGCTTCCAACTTGAGCTGCTTTAATATAGGAAATAATGTTCGCATCAAATTGTTCCTTTTCATTCTTGGGACTCTTCAGTCCAAATGAAATGGAATAAACCGTTTTTTTAATCAACTAAAATCGGATGGAATTATACTGTAATTTGTTAATTGTAGACTCAACCCTTTAAATATTTAGTTGATACTTCAACCAGATTGTGTGATAAAAGTCTATACTAATTTTCCATTAGTTAATGGAATTCCCATTGACTTGATCATTAGCGCTTGTGATCATTTAAAAACAAATGTTTTGTGTTTAAATAATGTGCAATGTGTCTAATTTCTTTTGTCATTAAACACAACACCTGAAAGCCTGCTCAGGGACAGCAGAATTGCAACATGGTGGATTCAGGTTACTTTCACAATATCAAGAACGTGTAGGCCTGCACTGTTCTCCACAACAACTGTTTTTCTTCATTTATAACATTTGTCCAAAAATCGAGAGAAGCCAAAATAGAATCTAAAATTAAATTTTGGTCCAGCACTGCTATAAAATTACAACATTTGGGAGGTGTTTAGTTTTACAGTGATCGTCAACAAGGTATCATCAAACATGACACCTGAAGGCATGCTCAGGGACGACACAATTGCAATAAGGCGCATTCGGATTACTCTCAAAACATTAAGAACTTGTAGTTCTGCAAGTTAATTGTTTTTCTTCATTTACAACAACTTAAAAATCAAGATAAGCCAAGATCGAAACTATTGATTGTCCTACCCTCTTATAAATTACGATATATTGAATATACAGTAATACTTTGAATAAGTATGAATGTTTATTGGGGATTTTTAATTGTGACATTTAGTGTGATAAATGAATACTGTACAGTTTACTAGCACAAAGAAGCATACAGCTTAATCATACATAGAGTAAGAGTTTAGTTTTTACAAGTATGGAAAGCATTTCATTCAATACCCTTGTTATTCACCTTACTGACTACTAGTCTTACTAGTAAGACTTTTTCAGTAAGGACGAGGTAAACAACTTGTGTATAAGTAACTTTTATTGTCTTTCACTGATGCATGACATTTTGGCACACTAGCAGGACAACTACTGTCCATAATACTTGTGGGCATTGCCATTTTGGTTCTAAGTCTTAAAGTCCATTGGGCTACTAGTGCATAATACAACATTTATTATGCACTAGTATGAGTATTAGTATTATATGCACTAGTCGGGCCTTGTCACTAGTGCTGTACAGCAATTTACTGGTGACATTTAGTTCCATGTCAATTGGCCAAAGAATGCACGTTGTTACTACCAAACTGGATATTAAAAATATGAAGAAAATCCTCCAACGGCGTTTGTATGATATTGTTTGTGTGTAAACTGAGCTTTTACTCACCACAGAAGAAACATGGTAGCAAAAGGAATGCGAGCAACATGACCTGTATAGAAACAACATGGCGATGGGTGCGTTGTTCATTAAACACCGAACAAAACTGCATGCTTCGATATATAGTATTTTATTATTAACTTATACTCACTCGGGTATGATTTGGCGTTTTCCGTACCGAAGAAACCGAATTATAGTGATCGCAAGGACACATACAAACTGGGCGAGGCTTTTCTCTCAAGGGGGCGTCACTGTTGCGCCTGATGTGCGCACATTGCGCGTTGCCACTCATTTGACAAGATATTAGTAAGTTATTCATTTATATATCCGTAAATAAATCCGTAACTAAATAAAATGCATGGTTTTACACGAAAAAAACACAAAGTGCGAAAATAAAACGAAACATCTATTTAAAAAAAGACAAAGCCAAAACTATTGGTCCTCTATGTGGATAACGACCGGCCTATATATATATATATATATATATATATATATATATATATATATATATATATATATATATATATATATATATATATATATATATATATATATATATATATATATATATATATATATATATATATATATATATATATATATATATATATATATATATATATATATATATATATAAAAAATAAAGCTAAAGTGGTTGCAGTGTTATTCGCTCTTTTGGTCAATTCAGACTATCGGGGTGATGTTTTCCTCTTCACCCATTTGCAATCAATCTCAATCTTGGCGCAAAACCCTGCAGGGGTAAGGAAGCGTTTGCGCAATTAGCGTATCAGTTTACAGCAATAGAGCACGGTAACGCTGTGTGCGACGCAGTTGGCGTAAAAGCTTTTGAGAATACAACCAACACATCGCCATAAATAACAGTTGAAAACCTCTGCGCGTGCGCGTTGCGGATCAACGCTTATACCCGTTTATCACCATTCATACAAAACATTTTCAAATATCTTCTCTTGGACTTGGTTCCCGAGTAAACCACAGGTGGGTTCGGGCTGTTTTGCGTTAAAAGTCTGACGACTGACAGGCAATCAATAAGGTGATCATCGGATTCATTGGACATGGCTTGTGTGAGCGGGGCGGCATCAGGCCGTCACGTCACTGAGGTCTGCTTTCGATGATTGCCGCACCTTGCTCGATGCTTGCAGGTGTGCATGGATTATGACTGTCTGGTTTCCCAACTGCAAGAACAGCGGTGATGGATGCAATAGGGCGTTTGCTTGTATTGCTGTCACTTGTATGGAAAGATGAAACAACCTGCCTCTGTTTTTATCCCATATAGGAGAAGATGTCCCCTTACGTCCTGCTCGCTGTGCTCTGCAGCTTCTTTTTTACTGCGGAAGGTGAATCGTCTTTAAAATTTTAAAGCATTTGCAACCAAGCTCTAGTTTTGCACGGGTAATGAAAAATAACGTGGCTGTCGAATTCTACACCTGTTAGCATGTGTTTAGCAATGCCAAGGTCAATGAGACTCTGTGCCTTCATGACTCTATTAGTGTGCCGGGAGAAATCCTCAAATTATTTGGCTCCACTAATTAAATGTATTTTTTTTCTACAAATAATCCATCATCCATCGGTGACGTATAGCGGCAGGGAGAACAATTAAATGCTCTTCCATTAAATTTCAGAAGGTAAATTATCAAGCTCCAACGTTTCTGGGTTGCTTTTGCTTGCTGCTGTGCCGTGAGGTTATTCTAAATGATAAAATATGTCCCCTGGCTCAGTAAAGGCTGCGATTGAAAGCCAAACTCAATTACAAAATTTTGACGTGGCGTTTGAATGGCTCTGGCTTGTTGACATTAAGTACAAGCCACCAATTTGTGACTAGTGGCAATTACTTATGTTTATGCGCCATATTATACAGTTCATGCAGTATATACTCAACCTGATCATTTTCCAAATTGCCCTATTTTTTCCACCAAGGTAGTATGATTAACCACTACACTGTACCCGTATAAAATAAATATCCATTAATTTTTCAAAAGTGCTTGTCCTTATTAGGGTCACAGGTGACCAGCATTCAATCTCATTAGCTGTGTAGGGAAATAAATGTGACCAATGTGATCCATATTGTAGGTACTGGAGAACAGCATCTTTAAATTGGGGGTATATGCATGCTCTTCAGGGGTTATGTAATATTTTAACAGGTTTTGTGCAGGTATCAACAAATCTATAAGTTTTTTTAATGCTGTGACAGGGACAGTACATGTTTCTTTTCAAGTTAAGAGCAAACTAATTGGAACATGAAGAAGAGAAAAAAAAGCTAACCTTTCACTGTCATTTGTGATGTTGTTATTTGGCAGGTGAGCCAGAAATAAAGCAGAAAATGTTGCATGATCAATATTTGGAGTTACTGACTATATTATACCTAGAGGTTTCACTGCAAAAGTGTTCCAAAATATACTAAAACCAGACACAAATGTCTCTGAACTTTAGATGTATTTATTTATTTGTTTTCAAAATTGCTTGTTGCTGGATAAAAGGTACTTGGCTGGGGGAAATTAATCCTAAGGAATACTGAACCACTGCCAAATTTGCAACAACAATTGCCTGGACCAAGTAAAACGCACACACTGAGGATGACTGTCAACTGTCAATTATGTGTGTATTTCTTAGATAAAATGATCTCATTAATTGGGTCAACAGTTATGGTTTGCATGTTTGACTAAAGGAGTTTGATCAATACTGGAAAAGAATTATACAGTAGTCACTATATCAGATGTGAGGCTGTTTTTAATGGACTCAATATTTACTGTTTTAGCTAGGACATAAATTTATTGCATTGTGTATCGTAAATAAACATCATTTTTGCTTTTTTGCAGGTTGGGTCGTTCTAGGTGAGCCAGTAGATCTTTTTCATCATATTTGTTTTCTCTTAGAAAACAGAAAAAAAAATGTTCTTGACTTCTTTTTCCACAGGTGAGAGAGAAGAAGCCCAGACAGTATGTGCTGGGAAGGAGTTCCGTTTGCCAGTCTACTCCACATCCAGAACTGTGACTTTTACTCCCAACTTTGTAGGACCGAAGCGCGTACTCCTCAAGAAGACCACGGTGATGGCAAGAGTGTTCAATGATTTGTTTTGGGTTCAAACTCACACGAATAACAAAACAAATTTTATTATTCAGGTAAATGACCCGCGTTTTGAGTGGACCAAAGATAAGATGTTGGTACTGAAAAATGTGACTCATGAAGACCAGGGACTTTATTCGATCAAACTCTCTTCTGGATTCACCGATGAGGTCGTTCATCTGACAGTTTCAGGTCAGATTATTTTCTAAGTTTTGTTCTATTCTATATTTGTTATGCCTAATGTCTTTTACTTGACCTGAAATAGTCTTGAACAATATTTACACGTCTATTTTCTAAAACCATTTTTACCTTTTCTTTCTGTCAGATGATGATCAATATGTTCACTCAGTTTACCATTCCAGTCTACCTCTCTAAACAGCCAAAAATAGAACTCTTTAATGTTTTACTTAATAAAAGACTTATACTAATAACAATATTCAATCGTATTTAAAGAATTAAAGATTTTGACTATCATGGTTAACTCATTGAGTCTTCTGCACCTATTTATATCCTTGACCACATGGGGGCAGTGTTATACAGACTTACGGATATACATCGAGACAGTAACAACTTTTTAATTGCAGGAATATTAGCCGTTTATATGGAAGAACTGGGGGTATATATGAGTGTCAAAACAACCTTGGGCTTATAGTGTGAACGTCACGTGAAAGCCAATCGCAGAACCAAATACAGAAACCAATTGAGCTGTGATTGGTCATTAATTGAACATTGAGCTCATGTGATGTCATTTTCAGTCAACAAGTAATAAAATATGTTTTAATGAACTTTTTACTGCTTAAAGATTGATAAATAAGTTTATTCTCCCTTTGATAACTGGCTTTGAGTCTTCTACCATTTTACATAATCACTTTCATTAAAGGGATATTGAAAATGGCAACATGTATTTCAGGGTCTTGGTAAAAAAGACTCATGGCTCACCTGTTTTCTGGGTGTGGTCATGAGATGTTCACAAATTGAGCTGTGATCGGTAATTGTCTGAGAATTGAGCACACGTGAAGCCAAAAATTGTGTTATTAAAGGTGTGAAATACCCGTGAGAATATTTTAGCTATCAGTGTAATGATAGACAAAATATTAACTTTCTACTGCGGAAAATGACTAACATGCGTTATCGATAGTACTCAAGCCAATGTTCTGATTGTTCTTCTCAATCTTTCCAACTGTCTTAGAATGCATAAAGGCCTACTACAGAAATTACGGCGAGAACTTTGAGCATAACATCCCCGAAAGCAGCCTCGTACTGGAGTTTGTTCCCCGAGGTGCTCCACATGAAGCGATGCCCATAGTCCTGTGGAATCGGACTGACCCTGATACGGGCATTGTGGGTCGAGGTAGACTTCTGCGAGACGGAAGGGTCTGGGTGGCCGACAGAGTGACGCAAGCCGACCAAGGCAACTACACTGTGCGAGACGCTGAGGGAAAAGTGTTGTCTCGCAGTACCCTGACTGTACGCGGTGAGGGACAACTCAAGGACAAATGAGTAATTTTTTAACAACGTGAATTTCATTCCTTTTTTCTTGTGAATGCAGGACACACTTTCAACGTGACCCGCTTCACCAAAGAGTCTCTGAACCTCCCCCTCTTCGTCCCTGTGCCACACGCATACCTCATCTTTACCCCCACCCGGCACCCCGACGAATCCTCTTTGGGTCCTTTCGACGCAAGGCCCCCCCGTGGGCCTGTGCAGTTAATGCGCGAGGGCCACATTACTGACCATGACATGAGGTACAGGGGCCTGGTCTCTGTGGGGAGGAACGGCTCCATCAACGAAGTGGTCATTGCAAGATTGACCTCGAGGCATGATGGTGTGTATGAGATCAGGGACATCAATGGCAACCTGGTGTCGTCCACTTTGTTGCAGGTGATAGGTAAGTGAAACCCTATGCTCTCCCTATAATGGTTGCATGTACAAAAGTACAAAAATGAGGAGTAAATCAAGCCCAAAATTTTGTATTTTATATATTTTATGTAGCCTTTCTGGTCTAAACATGGTAGATATTACATATATTGAATTCGAAATAAGCAGCAAAATCTATCCATAATTTTCCATCTGTGGGCTCCCATTTTGCATTTTGCATATGCTGCATTCGAGGGAGGTGAGAACTCTGATTTATCCTCTTCAGAATGTGCCAGTTCAAACTTGAAACGTTGGAGGCAAATATAAAAACAAGAAAGATCAGATACTTTTTTTTTTTATTGTATTGCTGCATCACAACACATTGTCAACCTTCACCATACCTTGTTTATAATTTACAGTATTTTTTAAAAAAAATAACATCTCTTACCATTTAAATGCATGTTTGCTAGTCAGAGTTCAGAAAGATCCGACTTCACAGTCAAAATTACAACACAGTCAGTTAGCTTACAAACAGCTTGCAAACATCAAATGACCAAATCCGTGAGCCATGACTTGTTATCTGAGCCTTGTGCATGTGATGACAATTTCAGTCACCAGCAAATGTAACAATGTGTTTTTAAAGGTATTAAATATACGTGAAAAATAGTTTACTTATAAAATAAATTGGGGATAAAATATTAACTTTATAAAGCGGAAAACGGTTAAATAAATTTAATATCCCTTCAATCCTATCAAGTGCCGAGTCTTTTTTTCTGAAGAAAAGAAAATTTGAGCATATATTACTTGTCTATAAGTCTCAGATACTTGGAAAATTAATTTTGAAAAGTCCCGCTTCCATAGATTAGGTTACAGGCCCTGGGATTTTTTTGTCCCATCGGTATTTTATATTTTATAATAATAATGATAAATTAACATGCCAGACACGTGAAAATGATCACCAAACGCCTGCAATACATAATAATTAGTGTAGTCTTTAGTAGCACGCATGTATTGCACATATTATCAACATATTTCCACAGTACTAGATCATTAATTCATGATAAATTGGACAACGCAAGCTACCTTGTTGACTACCTTGTTGTGCAAAAGATGCTAAATGCCACTAGAATCTGCAGATATGTTTGTAATGAACCACGGGATGCCATTTCATGTTATTGCTACGATTCCTATACCCACTGCGATTTTTTTTGAAACGCCATGGGACGCATTGTCCCAAAGGGAGTGAAAGGGTTAAGTACAGATTGATGCCATTGTCTTCTGCTAATTGCCTCATCTCTCTAACTACTCCAGAAAGGGGAGGCAGATGGCGAGCTCTTCTTAAGTCCATTACGGTCCCGTCCGGCATGTTTGTGTCTCTGGCTGGTTTTATCCTGTTCATGAAGCGCTACCCCAACTGCAGCCTGTCGCAGATCATCACCTGCCTTAGAGGGAACCGCACGCCACAAGCCCCGCCCCCAAGCGTCAACATCCAGGTGAACAGATGTAGATGATAGTTTTTTGTTTTTATTTTTATTTTTTTTGCATTAGTGCAAATCCAAATTGAGAGGCAGGCATGTGCACAATGCTCAGTCCCATATGTACATACATTAAGAGTAGTGTAGGCTTGTTATATACAGCTGCATGTGTGTTGTATATTCTGCATTTAGAACTACAGCCAGCCAAGTCCTCAGCATACTGGCTACTATAATCACGAACAGCAGCAGGGGACACCAAGAAAATGGACCCCGAGAGCCAGTCCAATTCATACGGTAAGTGGCTCATATAGTCATTTCTATATGCTACACACACGCACACACACGTTTATTGTATGTATTCATTTGGTGCGGTTTGTGTTTCCAGGGTTACACCCCCGTTATGGTAGGAACTCCATCTCGTCTCACTCCTGTTCACACGAGGGATGAAAATTACGGAGAAAGATCTGTGAGCTCTCCCCGTCACAATGCAACTGCTGAGGTATGCTAAATGTTTGCATGCAGAAGCCGTTATTTTTTCATTGAACCACTGATATAATTCCTAGCAGGAAACGTCAAAGGAGGAGGAGAGCAGGATTTCCTTCCCAGTGGCCGGAGCATCAGATTGCCTGCAATCTTCCGAAGGATGCGTTAAATTCCTGATCAACAAGGAACCGCTTCAACAGAGACAGGGCAACACAAATGAGTTTTATACATCCCTACCCCTAGACACGGATACATCTGACACCTGCAGTGTTTACACTTCCGAGAAGTTGAACTTCTTATAGTGCATGAAGTTGTGGCAGTGAAGCATGTGGACGAAATTCAAGAAAAGAAAAATCTCACATGTGCCTTTTGCAATCAAGCCTATATTGTACATCCACTTGTTTGACATCCGTATTGCATGTCATTATTGTAAATGAAACTATTTTTGAAGCATGAGCTGAATATTATCCTTCCTGCTTCATTCTTTGATTCACTCTGACTTTGAAATTCTGAAGTCTGCGCTGTCCTCTGATGTTACCTACCTCCAGACCCTCAGGACCACCATGATATGCACTGTATATTTTTGCTCAATCTGTGCAAGTTTTAGAGTGTGCGCTGACTACATAATGTGTAGAGGGGTAGAAATTAGGCTGTGTTTGAAAAAGGGAATGTGAATTTACTGTACTAACAAGGAATTTATTCTTGTCATCCTACTAACCTCTTTAACCGCACTGAATTATCTTGTTGAATATTTGTGATATCAGATCATGATTATAATATTATAACTCCTGAGGTATTGTAAAACTGTTTAATGTTCTGTAAAATTTTCCACCAAATATGGGAACATCTTGTGGACCTGTCAAGTATTGAGGACCAAAATCGTCCTTGTGACGAAATGGTTAAACTTGTAATATTTTTGCAATATGAAACGTGTATCCTTCCTTTTAAAATAAACATGTATATATTATCAAATTTCGAATTTAATATTTTTGTCCAGTAGCTCGGGACTTGTTTGAGTAAAGGTACACTAATTTTGGTTTTTGTTAATGACAATGTTTGGAAATGGAGATTTCTCATAAAACAGACGAAATCGAAAAGAAAAAATAAATTGGCTGTTACAGATGTTCATAGTTTAACCTGTAGACGGCAGCAGTGTACTAAGCGTTTCTATTTGCCGGAAACGAAGAGTGCGTATTTCCGGTTTTTCTAGCGGCAATGAAACGAGAGCGTGCTATTTCCAACTTAATGAAAATATTGTAAAAGGATCATCAACTGCATTCTGCGCTATTGTGAAAACGACACGTGGTCAATACAGTCTCTAGAAGTGATTTTTTAAGAGCTGACCGGGACAATGTCTTTGGTTTGTGCAAGTAAGTAACCTTAACTTGATACAAAAGAGTTGGCGTTGCAAGCTAGCTGTTCAATCGCGCTAACACTGCTAGCTAAATTAGCTAACGTTAGCCGCCATGCAATGTCGCCTCACGCGTAGCAAAACTCCATCATTGTCTTTCTGAATAAATTTGCTACTAAAGCATTTTTTTTCCTGTTCAGTCTCAAACGAGGTTCCAGAGCACCCGTGCGTCTCTCCGGTATCCAACCAAGTGTTTGAGCGTCGGCTCATCGAAAAGTACATCGTCGAGAATGGGACAGACCCGATGAATGGGCAGCCACTGTCTGAAGAACAACTTGTCGATATTAAAAGTAAATATTGGCTGCAAGATTGCTCATTATTCTTGTAAAATTGAGTACCCAGTAAATCTAGTAATTTCAAAGCCACGGTGTGAAATCTTGTCTTTTCGATGTTTGTTTTATAACTACTTAACACGGCGCTTTTGTGTAAGGCTGAAATTTTTATTCTCTGCCAGTCTCCCATCCTATTAGACCAAAAGCACCATCAGCTACAAGCATTCCTGCCATTCTGAAGTCCCTCCAAGATGAGTGGGTAAGATGTTTTTTTTTCTCTTTCATTACAACACAAATCCATGCCCTCACGTAAACATACATTCAATTAATTGTATTTTTGTTTTGTTTTCTAGGATGCTGTAATGCTTCACAGCTTTACCCTGAGGCAGCAGTTGCAGACGACTCGCCAAGAACTTTCGCATGCCCTTTATCAACACGATGCGGCATGCCGAGTCATTGCTCGACTTACCAAAGAGGTCACTGCGGCCAGAGAAGGTAGGTTAATAACAGTCTATGTGATCTATTGTGCACATTTGTCTTCTTAGTGTGGTCACTAGATAAAAACAATTTGCCTATTTCCCCTCTTGCACAGCTCTTGCCACACTCAAACCTCAAGCTGGGTTGATCACACCGCAGGCTGCCCCTGCCTCTCAGCCAGCCACAGTGGTCAGTGATGAACAATTTAGTTCGGTTATTCATTTTACATTATTATTTTTTTTGGCTGAATGCATTCATTCTCACTTTTGACTGGCAGGGTCCTGCCGGAGAGCCTATGGAGATTAGTGAACAAGTTGGCATGACTCCAGAGATCATCCAGAAGGTAATGTCATCTTTAAGGGCCTGTTCCTCCATTTGATGAGTCTATATATATATTTTTTTTTTTCACATTCTGGACCGAAGTGTCATTTATTTATTTATTTATTTATTTTGCAGCTTCAAGACAAAGCCACAATTCTCACCACAGAGAGAAAGAAGGTATGGGGAAAGTGTGTTACAATGTCTTTTCCTTTACTGCTGTACAGCCTGCTGTTGCCATGAGATCATAGAGCATATGGTATATATTTTTCTAATCATTGCAAAGTTCTTCAGTTAACTTGTCCGTTGACTTTTGTCCAGAGAGGAAAAACTGTTCCAGAGGAGTTGGTTAAAGCTGAAGATCTTGGAAGATACCGCCAAGTGGCGTCTCACGCTGTAAGTGTTTTTAAGTGAAAGTCGTTTATTTAGACTGTACTATTACAACGAATTATTAATTCAGTTACAAAACATATCATTGGATATTTTTGCCTTGATGTTTCGTGTGAATCATTCTTTGACACTGACTAATGTTACTGCAGTCACACATTCTACCTAATGTAGAGACAAGCTGATGTTATGGCAGCAAGCCATAGGAAAGAGTTCTAAACGGATTATGGCCAAGTTTTACATCATTTTTTTAGGTCTGAAACCCACAATGAACAATTAACCCGTCTGATAATTTTTTTCTAGGAAAATAAAACCAATATCAATACAAGTGCTCAACTTGTGCTCAACAAGTGAGTAGTCACTTGTCACCAGTAAAGGCCCATCTATTCCAACTGCATATAAAATGTTTATTTGTTTAATTTTCAATCATTTCTTAGAAAACAAGACAACCTGATCCTTACATTGCAGAAAATGTAAATCCAAATGATCATTGGATTATCAAAATTAATTATCAACTAACCTTAATTATAAATAATTATTAATTCACCTTTGCCACTCTACATTTGAAACTTTTTGAGGAAGATGTAGTGTCGTGTAAAAGGCCTCCTTCTCATTGACTGGTACCCATGTCACACACCAGACCAGGCCTCTCAGTAGAGTGTTATCATGGCAACTTCATGCAAATATCATAATGGTTAACATTACAAAATCGACTTTTATCTGATTTCAGGGTCTTCACAGTGCCAGTGTGCCAGGTATTCTTGCTTTGGACCTGTGTCCTTCAGACACCAACAAAGTGCTCACTGGTAGGCTGGTTTCATACTTCGAAATTAGTTTTGACCACATTTAGTCATCTGGAAACTAGGCTCTAATGCGTATGTGCCTCATTCTTCTCAGGCGGCGCTGATAAAAACGTGGTTGTATTTGACAAGAACGAGGAGCAGATTGTGGCAACACTGAAGGGTCACACCAAGAAGGTCACCTCTGTCATCTACCATCCATCCCAGGTCACTTGCTTTTTCCGCATCTTTTTCAATCCGTGATTGTTGTCATGATTGGTGATTACCATAATTGTCCTTTCTCCTTCCAGTCTGTGGTTTTCTCTGCATCTCCCGATACCACCATCCGCGTGTGGTCCGTCACCGGGGGCAACTGTGTCCAGGTGGTGCGTGCTCACGAGGCAGGTGTCACTGGTTTGTCCCTGCATGCCACAGGGGACTACCTGCTTAGCTCCTCTGAGGATCAGGTAGGTGGCTGCTTCAAACACCAAAAAAAAAAAAAAAACATGTTTCCATAATGTGGTTTGCATCAGTATGATTATGTGATTTGATTTATTGAACATATAAACACATTTCAACAGCAAATAAAATAAAAACATGAAAAAATCAAAAGAAAAGGATCAGCTATCACAGTTCGACATAGTTTACATGTTCAAAGGATGTAGGAAGAAGTGCAAAAACGTATCTACGTATCTGTCCTTTAACATTTTCTGTTTGTGGTTTCCAACTTAGTTTTGCATCAATTATAAAAGCAAGAAATTTAATTTCATTTACTCTTTATACTGTAGATCGAGTCAACAATGATTTTGACTTCTTGTTTAATTTTTCTTCTCTCCAGAGCACTCTAAAGTTGTGTCATCAGCAAATAACACTTTCTTTTTTTCTACAAGAGATTGCCAATGTCATTAACTTATAACTAATATAGGACCAGGCACAGAGGCTTGAGGGACACCATGTATTATCTTCGATTTGTCCGAAAATTTGTCAAAATTAAATTGCGCAAAGAGGTTTCTGTCACCTAGGTAACTTTTTATCCATTTATATGCCCATCCTTTTATGGTTTGACTTTCATGTCTCGTTGTTTTGCAGTACTGGGCATTCTCTGACATCCAGACAGGCCGTGTGCTCACAAAGGTCACTGATGAGAGTGCCGGCTGTGGTAAGCGCCAGTGTGTTTTCGACATCCCTAATACAGAACTTCTTCGCCTGTTGGTAACACTGCCCTTTGGCGCTCCTCCTACAGCTCTCACTTGTGCCCAGTTCCATCCTGATGGTCTCATCTTTGGTACTGGGACTGCTGACTCCCAGATCAAGATCTGGGACTTGAAGGAGCGCACCAATGTGGCAAACTTCCCTGGTCACTCAGGCCCCGTCACCTCCATTGCTTTCTCTGAGAACGGATACTATCTGGCTACAGGTGACAGCTACTGACAGTTATCTTTCCTTTTTTTTTTTTTAACCATAAAGTTTCCCGAAGGATGAATTCAAACACATTTCTTTACCTGTTGTTGTGGTCCAGGTGCACAGGATAGTTCCCTGAAACTCTGGGATCTGAGGAAACTGAAGAACTTCAAGACAATCACACTGGACAACAACTATGAGGTTTGTTAAAAATAATCACAGTCATTAGGTCATCTCTTTCCACTGTTTACATTACATGATACACACAAATTTGTTCTCAAATGGGAGCAAGGTACACCTGGGGCTACGAGAATTTTTAACAGGGTTTCTGCACGTATCGGCAAATCAAAGTTAATTCTTTTTAATGCCGCGATAGGGGCAGTACTTTTTTTTATCCTCTGATTAAGAGCATATTAATTGGGACATAAAGCAACCTATTGCTAAATTCTATTATAGTGACATATGGATGATATATGGATGTACTTTTTTATTTGTGGTGCACTTCATGAGCAATCTAGAATCCAGAAGTCAAGCAAACTGTCTTACAAAGTCTTGTCTTCTAGAGTTCCTGAATGAAATATGATGAGAGATACCATGACAAATGTAATTCTAAAGTTTATTGAGTCAGACATGGATGGCACAGCACTTTGTTTTGAGTAAAAAATGCATTGCATTTCTTAGGGGGTACTTGGATGAAAAAAAGTACGTGGATGTTGAGAAGCACTGCTCTAAGGCACTTTGCCATGAAAGCGAACGACTTTCAGATTACCCTTCGAAGAGGGGCTCAGTTTTGTTAAAAAGTGTGGACAGACATGTCTTGTACATTTTTATTACTTATTGTTGATGTGGATGTCAGTCAGCCAAGCCAGCCTCGTTTCAAAGATTTCATACCCATGCTTCGCTCTTGCAGGTGAAGTCCCTCGTGTTTGACCAGAGTGGTACCTACCTGGCCGTTGGAGGGTCCGACATCCGCGTCTACATCTGCAAACAGTGGTCCGAGGTCCTCAATTTTACAGGTGAGTCCCCACTTGCCATTTTATGGATAAATGTTTATCCAATGAGTCACATATGTATCTCTGCCAGTCATTGATTACATTTTTGTTGCGTTTGTAGATCACACGGGTTTGGTGAGCGGGGTGGCCTTCGGAGAAAACGCTCGTTTCCTCAGCTCCGCAGGAATGGACCGAAGTCTGAAATTTTACAGTTTGTAGAAAAGCATAATTGATGATGACATGAGGGAGACAACTGCAGTAGAAAAGAAATTGTGGATACAAAATTGGAATAGTCATGTACTTTGTAGTAAAAAAAGAAATAAAAAATCACTGTTAGCTCTGCTTCTTTAGTATGTTAATCCTCATGTGAATTCAAAACAAAATGACAAAATATCTATCGCAAAGCTCAACAGAATACTTTCAGTATCTTTTTTGCAGTGTAAAATGTGAAAAGAGTTTCAGATACCGCATCATGTCCCGTTTTCTTTTTTTTATAGCATCGCTGATTTAAACCATTGCGGGTATTTTTGTGTTTGTAAACGTTGCGAGTGTAGGATCATTGTTGAGGTTATAAGTAAAATTCCCCATTTCTTGATGTTGGCAAGTTTAAATGGTTTGAAAAGGCATTTTTAGGAACACAATAACAGAAGGAATATGGTGCATGAAATTCTTGCCCTTTCCTACATTAATTTCCCCCTTGCCATGGGGAATTTTGTCCTTTTTTTTTCGTGGTTATTTTTATCAAATGTGTGTGTCTCACAATGTGCTCTTTTACAGTAAAATATCTTTTGTATGCCGTTGACCAGATTCCAAGTTTCATGAAACAGTCGCTTGGTGTTAATTTTTCAGCCTTGAAAAATAACCACTTACTTAAAAAAAATTACTGTACATGTCAGTGCATTCTCATTTATCTAGTTTAAAATATGCTGGTCACTATCCTGAAATATTAAAAACCTGCCAAATGCTTACCTTCATTTTAGGTTTTACTTTTTTTTTTGTGTGTGTAATAGTTGAATTAAGGTCTGCTTTATACAGCCACGTTTCTCAACAAAGACTGTATTGTACTTACAAAAATTGAAGTTGGAAACAATATGCCTTCAATTTAGAGTAATTTGAGACGGCGTCATAAAGCAAACGAAAACAACCTCCTCCTGACTCTTGGCACGCAAAATGAAGTTTGTACATCCGTTTGAGTTGTTCTGTTATTGCCTTTTGTCATGGACTCAATGCTTCCATGATAACAAACACTAAGCATAGATCGACATTTACAACACATGAAATAGTTTGCTTGCGACAGTCTTGTGTCTTAATTTCATAACCATATGTCGGAATGGACTCATCAGCTTCTATGTGTTGCCATGTCAATGAAATCTAAGCACAGCTCGTTCAACACCACCACCGTTGCTGGCTGGCTTGTTTCAACCTGAAAAAAAATTGGTGGCATTCAACCTTGCGTGAATGTTGCTCTACATCTTCCACAGACAGACATCTGATGATTATTGAATGTTTTTACACTATGAACTGTGAACTATTGTAGTTTCAGTCATATGTATTCGTCCTCAAACAGCCTTTTAAAGGTGGATAAAGTCACCTAAAAGGGAAGTCAACTCAAAAGTTTTCTTTATATGATGGTCTTTGCACCCTCACTAGTTTAAACATAGCAGTCTGATTAATATTCTGTTTGTGGAATCTGAATTAAGCAGAAAAATCCGGCGACCATTTTGCCAATTGCTATCGACCTAAAATGACAACACAGATGCTCGACTCACCAATCAAGGCTCATGATTTTTGAGTTAGGTCATGAGACAGTTTGAAGATGAGCAACTGTGTTGTCATTTTCAGTCAATATAAAGTAGCAAAATGGCTGCCCTTTGGATTGTAGAGGCCAGTTATTGTGGGGGGAAATGTTTCATTAAGTTGGTTGTTTTTGTTCACCTAGTGCCGTGAGCATAATATACATACGTAATAATCGAATATTAAAGATTTTGAATCAATGCTCAGGCAGCTTTGCACACAAATATCGACCCCGTGGTTGATGTTTATTTTTGCATGTTTTCAACATTACAGTAGGGTGGCGCTCTTTGCCGCCGCGTGTCGTGGCGTCTCGCCGAGTCACGTGAGACCGCAGTAACGTGACTTTCTCAAACGGGAAGTGGGAGTCAAAATCACACAAGTTCGCACCGACACGACATCTGTTTGGACCCGGTTAACAGTCACCGGTGTGGACGTAGACATTTATGCTTAAAGTGCTTGGCCATCGGCGGAATCGAACGAGAAGAAACGGGTAAGCGAAACATTTAACATTTTTAAGAAACAAAGTGCTAAGCTTCGTCCATGAGTCATTCATCCCATGGAATCTTGTGTTCTTTCACGCAAAATACGAGCAAGTTAAAGTAAATATATTCCTATCAAATAATGCTCCGACTGGAATGGTCTGTTGTTTTCCTAGGTTCCCTCTCAGTTTTAATTGGTTAGACGTGACTGAAAACAACTGACCCAGTTGGGTTGTGAGTCAGGACTGGGGACTAGGATGCTTTAGTTTCGTTTTTTGTTTTTTTTTGTTTGTTTTTTTAAATCGGTATTAAACCAAACTCCATATTACTTAATATTGGTCCCACCAACGGCTTCTTTCGCATCCTGTTTTACTTAAGGACAAAAAAGCAAGCTCAAAGTAATTGTGTATATTATAAAATCTCTACACTCTTCTTATCACCGTTAACTTGTCCATCCGTCAGATTTAATGCAAAATCATATATTTTAACAACTTTGAGAGGCCCATAAACATCTGAAAATCAGGTTATCAGAATTCTCAGTCGTTTCAATTCAGTGTTTCATCGCTACATCGCGGTTCAATTATTGCGGCTTCACTACGCCACGTTTTTTCATTTATGACCAAAACTTTTTCTATTGCAGATCAACGTCGCTGTTTTTCTTGAAAATTTTCTTCGTTTTAAGACAGACCAGTCAAAAATAGGTATTTTAATTATTTAAATAAATCTCAACAACATAGACTTTGATTTATGACCATATCTATTGCAGGTTTACCTCTATATTATTCTTTCAAAATGTCATCCTCCTAAGTCTCATCAGACAAAAGAAAATACTTTTATATTTTAATATTGTTTTGTAAATATATCATATATTTACAAAACAACTATAAAAGAGGAACCCAAGATCCCCAACTTCACAGATTTCGGTTACTGCAGGTTTTTTTCTAGGAGTGGGGGGGATAAAAGGGAGAACATCCTACCAACACAAAATGAGATTATGTTTTAAGACTTCAGACACCTGACTGAGCTCTGTATGCAAGAGTGGAATATTCTGATTACAGTAAGGGAAACTGTGCTTCCTCTTTGACAATTTATTAACTTATGTTTGCTCAGAGAGATGCTTAAGTTCTCACAGGGTAAAAAAGGCGAAAAAAAGCTGAGGGTAAAAGGTACTGGCGTTTCTGTATGGAAACTTGCTTAAAAACTAAAGTACTAATTAGTGTAAGTGCAGAAACGCGGGCCATGGAAAACTTGTACACTTGTAATAAAGTATTTGTGCTTCTTTATTTCCCAACACTGCTCACAATAAAATGTTACTCGCAAAACTTTATTTTGTGCCCATGTTGTTGGATTTGACAGAATTTGTGATTGTGTTTTTCGTGTTGTGCAGGCAGCCATGGGTGCCCTTTTCCGCAGCGAGGAGGTGTGTCTGGTGCAACTCTTCCTCCAGTCCGGTTCGGCCTACAATTGTGTCAGCGAGTTGGGGGAGCTGGGCCTGGTGGAGTTTAGAGATGTGAGCCTCACACACTGGATGGTTTTCAGGGTTCAGAACTTCAGAGACACGAGAGTCCTACAGATAGCGCCGTGAACTGTCATGCATTGTTCAGATTAAATCTAATTTTATGTCTGTTTCACAGTCATCATTTCAGCCTGCAAATAATACAATCCGGGTCAAAGTTGTCTTCTCTTATAAGTTTAAATCGGGCACTCACATGTCTTAATGCAGAGCTGCATTTGCTATACTGCATAATGTGTAAATTCCAAGATGCTGACTGGTTAGTCACATAGAATTATTTTTTTCCTCTTCCCTTGTTTTCAGATGAGTAATTAACCCTTTGTTCCTCTTTCCTCTCCTGGCGTTTTAGTTGAATCCAAACGTGAACGCCTTCCAGAGGAAATTTGTCGGTGAGGTGAGACGATGCGAGGAACTTGAGAAAACCTTTTGTAAGTATTTACTTGTTCTGTTCTCAACTTAGACGGTAACGTGATCCTTTTACAATTTTTTGACCACATTTGAAAAACAGTGGCATGCCCTTAACACCACCACTGACAAGTGCTAAACAAAAGCATAGTGCAGCACACAATTGTGCCATGTAAACCACCTGGAGCGCTTCAGAATCAGTTTTAGCTAATAACATCACAAAACATGATGAACTTAAACAAAATGCCAGTCCAAAGTTTGGAAACACACATGGTCTAATTCCAGTTTTTATTTTTTTTCACTATCTAAAAAAAATTTCCTGAGGTCATGAGTTCCTGAATTCCTGAGTTGTAAAATACTACATAAGTCATTGATGGAATTATTTAGCAGACTAAAAAAATGTTCATCAATACTGATTTTTTTTTTTAATGGTTTAGATTATAAAAGAATGCATTTTTTGCCCAGATAACAGCATTGCACATCTTTGTATTTTCTTCGCTTTATCAAATGACCTTCAGTTCACAACTGCAACGTCTTGAATTCTTGACCTCTTAATGTGTTTTTGGCACCATTGAATTTCTCACTGTTTTCAAACTTTTGACTGCAGATGTGGCTGCAATTGGAATTTGATTGGTTTAAAAAAAAAAAAAAAAAAAAAATATATATATATATATATATATATATATATACACACTACTGATTGCTAAAAGCACCAGTCAGATTAGCTTTGCATAGCAAACACAGAGCCTGGCATTTCATTGGTTATTGAGAATAGACTGTTAGCAATAAATAATACAATTTCATTAAACAAATTCTTGTATTTGGATTATAAGTATAGGTCACGGCTTCCCTCCAAACTAATCAGATCCATTTTCTTTGCCCTCCAGCATTCCTAGAGCAGGAAATCAATCGATCTCTGTCCCCTCCTTTAAACGGCCCCCTTCCCCCTCCTTGCCCGATGCCTTCAGCCCCTCAGCCCCGCGAGCTCATCACCATCGAGGAGGAGAGCGAAAGGCTTGCCAGGGAGCTCCGAGAGGTGTGTGGAAACATCTCATATTTTTTATTATCAATCAAAAGCTAAGATAGGATTTTCTTATTCTTTTGTATGGTTCTAACTAGGTATCCAGGAACAGAGACAGTCTTCGTGCGCAGCTGACCCAGCTGTGTCAGTACAGAGGAGTGCTAACCAGAACGCACTCTCTTACAGCCTCGCAGGTGATGACAGCATTACCTTTTGCCTCTGTCATCATTATTAAATCAAATGCTAGACTACCTAATGGTGATTATTTTTTGGGGATTTTGCTCAGGCACCCCCATCTATCTTGGAGAATCAAGGTCTGTTTGACAACCACCGCGATGTCCGTCTCAGGTACCTTAAAATGGCTCTAGATCGGTGGTTCTCAACATTTTTTCATTTTTATGTGGCCCCTGGGATTATTCTTTTTCTTCAGCCAGGTGCTGTCTAACCAACACAAAACATTTTTGAATGGAAACTTAAATAAAGTGCTAATACAATTTAGCAATAAGTTAATTCATGATCTAATCAATTTGCTCTTAATTTGAAAAGGAAAATGTTCTGTTCCTGTGACATTTTAATGTCACGTACCCCCTGAAGTGATTTTTTATACCTTCATATATTATTAATAATGCTAAAGAGCAAAACAGATGTGAAACCGTTTTCATTATTTGATTGTCGAGGTGCAACGATTATTCATCAACAACTATTTGATTATCAGAGTCATTGATCATTCTTTTTGATCATCATTGGCTCTTTTGCATACCTTTTTTTTTCATTTAGAATGTAAAAAATGCTTGGAATTGTTTTTTCTTAACAGCAAATGTTATCAGATTTCTCTACTCCCCCACAAAAGCGATCTGATTTCACTTTTACTTTGGACAACATTGATTAACAGTCTTGGCTATTTTCTGACATGTTACGGACCAAAGCAGTTACTGAATCGTAATTAATTCATGTCATTTTCAAATAATGACGTTATTAATGAAGGCATGGAAATGAAAACCTTTTTTTATGTGATTATAATCGAAATAATCGTTTGTTGCGATCTTATATGAATGCGTGTTTGCGATCAATAAAAAAAGCTGGTTTATAATTGTAGCATCTGATAATGAATGTCATTTCTCTCAGTTTCGTGGCGGGAGTAGTCCACCCTTGGAGGGTGCCCTCGTTTGAGCGCTTGCTGTGGCGAGCGTGCCGTGGTTACATCATCGTGGATTTCAGAGAAATGGAGGACCGTCTCGAGCACCCGGACACGGTAGGAACTGGCTTACGGGGAACCAAAATCATGTGGGACATCTATGACTTCGGTCTCCTTACAGGAAATACTTTTATCCTTAGGGCGAGATGGTGCAGTGGACGGTGTTCCTCATTTCCTACTGGGGGGATCAGATCGGACAGAAAGTGAAGAAGATTTGCGACTGGTGGGTAAATCTTTGTTTTTCGGTGTCGACTGTACAGAGCATGTTTTGGTTCCTCTTTGCCGCAGCTTCCGCACGCAGACATTCACGTATCCTGAGAACCAAGCGGAAAGAGAGGAGATTCTTCAGGGACTCCAAGGCAGAATAGAAGA
The DNA here is from genome assembly GCF_059441005.1 of Hippichthys cyanospilos. Taxonomy (NCBI): domain Eukaryota; kingdom Metazoa; phylum Chordata; class Actinopteri; order Syngnathiformes; family Syngnathidae; genus Hippichthys; species Hippichthys cyanospilos. The sequence continues at coordinate 13,371,076 of NC_142381.1, read as the reverse complement.
TATCAAATCGGTGTGTGTCCAGTTTCTGTACCGATACAGGGTGAAAAAAAAAAAGACAAACTCAAAGTTTGTTGTTTTCGTCCTGAAGGTGTTGTCTCAAACGGAGGCCTTCCTGCAGCAGCTGCTCATGAGAGCCGTGGCCGTGCTGCCTCAGTGGAAGGTGCGCGTCCAAAAGTGCAAGGCTGTCCAAATGGTCCTAAACCTCTGCAGTCCCTCCGTCACTGACAAATGCCTGATCGCCGAGGCGTGGTGTCCCGTCGCCAAGCTGCCCGAGCTGCAGAGCGCCCTGAGAGAGGGAGGGGTGAGACGCCGGTTCAAACCGGCGGGCCATGTGTGATTAACGCCGAGTCTGATTGAATGCCTTTATGATCCTCAGAGGAAAAGCGGCAGCGGCGTCGACTCCTTCTACAACCGCTTGCCTTCCTCCACCTCTCCACCCACCCTGTTTCCTCTCAACTCTTTCACCGCTGGTTTCCAGAACATCGTGGATGCGTACGGTGTGGCAAGCTACCGGGAAGTCAATCCAGGTACATGGCGCTAAACCATCTCAAATCCTGGTCTGTCATTCCAAGGCTTTCTCATCTTTAATCTTTTTATATCTCCACAGCCGTGTACACCATAATTACATTCCCCTTCTTATTTGCTGTCATGTTCGGCGATGTGGGTCACGGCGTGCTGATGACCCTGGCGGGCCTTTGGATGGTTCTCGAGGAGAAGGACCCGAAGATGAAAAGAAGCAATAATGAGGTAGAGTGATACCTTGACTGGAGGTGCAAACATTTCACTTCGGAAGGTCACCGCTAACAGGAGTGGGATTTGGTTTCGGTGTTGGCTAATGTATAGTCCGCACCGGGGACTAATGGTAGGGACGGAGGGTGGAAGGCAGGAGGCGTGAGCAAGAGGGTGGAAGGAAGAAAGAGGTGGAGAGATGATAGGATGGGTGGGAGGGGAGGTGGGAGGAAAAAAGGAAGGAGAGAAGGACAGGGGAGGATGATGGAAGGAATGAAAGAAGGGTAGGGAGGTAGGGGAAATGGAAGGAAGGAATGGAGGAAAGGGGAGAGGAAGGGGGGGAGGATGGAAGGAAAGAAGGAGGGAGGGTAGTATAGCTGGGAGGGAGATGAGATAGAAGGAAGGAAAGGAGGAAGGAAGAAAAGAGGTTGGGAGGATGGAAGCAAAGAAGGGAAGTGAGGGAGGGAGGGAATGTAGACGGAAGTTAGATACAGGAATTACTTTTATCCCATCCTAAAATGTTTGACGTGACCTGTTTAGATCTGGAAGATGATGTTTGGAGGTCGGTATCTGATCCTTCTGATGGGACTGTTCTCCATCTACACGGGAGCCATTTACAATGAGTGCTTCAGCAGGGGCATAAACATCTTCAGCTCAGGGTGGCACGTCGCCCCGATGTTTGAGAAAAACATTTGGAAGTGAGTTGTCTTTTATTCAGGCTAGTTTAGAAGCCATGTTTTCTTGTTACATTGACAGGATTTGCTATGTTCTCTCTAGTGCTTCCGTTTTGGCAGGAAACACGTTTTTGTCCATGGATCCTGTGGTGCCCGGCGTCTTCACCAGTCCTTATCCATTCGGCATTGACCCGGTACAAGTGTCAAACTCATTTGCAGCTATAGTATTGTCTCTTTCCCTCAGGATTTTGTCCACTTAACCTGATTTCCTATTGTGTCATGGTCAGATTTGGGGTTTAGCGAATAACAAGTTAACCTTCCTCAACTCGTACAAGATGAAGATGTCTGTTATCGTTGGTATCATCCACATGACTTTTGGGGTCTGCTTGTCATTCTTCAACTACGTGTAAGTCAACAACCGACACCCCAGCCAGTTCTGTTTCCTTGTACTGCACGCTGACCCCGACGTGTTCTTGAATGACCCCGCAGGCACTTTGGCAAGTTGAGCAGCGTGTTCCTCGTGCTCATCCCAGAGCTGTTCTTCATGTTGTGTTTGTTTGGATACCTGGTGTTTATGGTGGTCTTCAAGTGGATCGCTTACACTCCCGCCCAGTCCAAAATGGCCCCCAGTATACTCATCCATTTTATCGACATGTTCCTCTTCGCGGAAAACGAAGACAACCCACCTCTCTATACGGGACAGGTGTGTGTGCTACTTAAATTATTTTCTGTATGAAAGGACAAAACCCTGAGATAACAAATTCTTCTGTAAATTAATCGATAAAGGGATGGTTGTGTGCATACGTGTAGGGTATCGTACAGAAAGTGCTGGTGGTGCTGGCGCTATGCTCCGTTCCAGTCCTCCTGCTCGGGACACCGCTAAAGGAATACATCACACACAAGGGGAGACGCCGTCAACTGGTGAGCGCGTCTACTTGAAACTTGAATCCTTTCATCTCAGGCGGATCCATGTTGTGAAACATTCCCCATTCACTGCAGCATCTGCAAGAAGACAGACGCCCCCTAGTGGCCGACGAAGGCTCTATCAACACCCGACACGGTGACGTGGACGGCGGAGGGTCTGCTGAGGAGGAGGTGAGGTCACATATGTTTTTTTTGTTTTTGTTTTAATCTGATACCAAACATTGGTACATTTACAGCGCACACGTTCCTTGATTTGTTTCGTAGGACTTTGATGCAGCGGACGTTTTCATGCATCAGGCCATCCACACCATCGAGTACTGCCTGGGTTGCATCTCCAACACAGCCTCCTACCTGCGACTCTGGGCTCTCAGTTTGGCGCATGCACGTTAGTAGAACCCCCCCCACACACACACACACACACACACACACACATGCACAGACTTCCTCTTAAAAGTCACTCATTCCATTCTATTGTCAGCCAGACATGAGTTGGAATTACCAAGCAATGACTGTTTCTCTCCACAGAGCTGTCCGAGGTGTTGTGGGTCATGGTCATGCGCATAGCCCTGAGGTGGCAGGGCTACGTGGGCTCTGCGGTTCTCTTTGTGGTCTTTGCCTTCTTTGCTGTGTTGACCATCTCCATCTTGCTGGTGATGGAGGGTCTCTCAGCGTTCCTGCACGCGCTCCGGTTGCACTGGTAAACCACTTTTTGGTCTACAGGAAACAATGGAAATGCTTGGTTGTTTCTGAATTCAATCTGCTCGGGACTTTCGTTGATGTTAGGAGCTGCATAACTCGGTACGGTCAACTGGTATTCAAAGTTTCTTTGTTTTCCCTCCAGGGTGGAGTTCCAGAACAAGTTCTACAGCGGCTCAGGCTACAAGCTGCACCCCTTCTCGTTCTCATCCCTGATCAATGCGTCGGCTGTCATTTGATCAGCATCCTAGCCAAAGAATTCATCGAAATTGCAAAGCCTTTCATTTTTTTACCTCATCGAGATCTCGGACTGCAGCGGCCTAACACAGCAGTGTTCTGTGACTGAGGATTTGTAACGGTTTAATTGCACAATGAACTTGATGGTATGGACTGTTATAATTGATATCATTAGAATGATATCCAAAATTGAGTTGTGTTGTATGAAACTGTACTTTACTACCCCCTTTTCAAATTTTATTCACTCAGTGATATCTGAATACATTCTAATGATTCATTCCTAATGAAATGCGTATTTGATGATACTCCTCACTGTGACATTTACAATAATCTTAACATTTGAAAGGGAAATCTAGTGGAATGTATGTTGAATTGGTGCAGTGAACTTTAATTTAGCAGGACTTGAATTTGACAAATGTTAGCATGTAATTACCTGACTCTCATCTACTAAATACACACAATTTCCACAATGGTGTGTTGCTTAAGCGCACGCAAGTCTTAAATAATTTAATTCTTAAAAGAATCAATTTTCTTGTGCCTTATTGAAATAGCTTATGGCAGTCATTAAGTTGTGGGACCACATTACCATGCTGATATTTTGACCCACATCAGGCCATGATTCTTTTCACACACCCCTTGTTTTGCACTGTCAGGATGATCATATTTTGACTGAAAATAAATAGAATTTTCTCATGTTCTTCAATACTGTGAGCAGTCATTCACTACAAATACTGGCAGTAGTTTATAAAAACATTTCACCTTTACTTTAAATGGAATTAATTAAAAAATGAATGCGCAGTGGGTTTATGTCCTACCCAGATATTTTCAAAATTGGCAATTCTTAAACGAGGGTACAAGTGAAGGCACTTTATGAGGAAGGTGAGATCTTACCAGTGGTTCTACAGATACTATGAAAGAAACAGTACATTTTTCTTTTCAAATCAAGAGCAAAGTAATTGGAACATGACAACATATTGCTAAAATGTAAAATGTTTTAGGCCTTTATTTTGTTCAGTTTTACAAAGCATTGTCATTAGTGATACAGATTTCCGGTCTCACAATGTAATTAGATCCCGATTTTTGGGTCTAAAATGATTCCATGGAATTAACTCTGCTTTAATCTATAGAAGCGCAAATAATCATCTTAATACTTCCGTCTGCTTTGCATGACACACACACATTTATTAAAATTTGAACTAAGGAACATGCCTTTTCCGACAAAAACATGTGGACCTCAATTCCTACTCCTTGAAGCTAGCTATAAATGTGATACCCTTTAAATATTTTTTTATAACATGAATATGAGGGCATTTTTAATCAATTCTGAGTCGTGGTAAATGAGAATCCCAATTGTTAAGTGAATCAAATTTTGACACGCCCCTATATAGTTATCTATTTTTTTTTATCAACAGTAATTCATACAGCAACTATTTTCTGACTCCGCACTAGCTTTATTTTTCAAATACAGAATTTGAATGAAGGACTGTAACATTAGTAGGCCTATATGGGTTTTTGGTTCACTAAGGAGTTTCGTTCCTACAATGGCGACGAAGGCAAGAACTCTACCTCAGTAAAGATATAATTTGGGGAGAAAATATGTGGAGGCTAAATGTTTTTAGAAATTTGCATACAAAAGAATTAAATAAAAACGGTAATCATGTCGTTCGTAACCTTAAATGTCGTATTACTTAAGAGCGGAACCAATGTTTGTTTCTGTCAGTTACTTTTTTGATGACGTAACCGGATATAGCTTGAATGTCAACCATGCCGCTGTTGATGTTTTACTGAGTTCTCTTCGCAAAAAAAAAATGTTCACGTCGCCTTTTGAAATTATTTTGTGGGATTTGATGAAAACCTAGATTATTTTTCTTATATAGTTTAAATGCGTTTGTGGCAAACATGGCGTTGATGAGCATTAGCAGTCGAGGTGTTCGTCTGCTGTGGGGTCAAATTGAGCGATCTGCCGTGGCCACAAACCAACCAGGTAAAGTTTTATTCCATTTTACTGATTTATTACGGCTTGAGTGAAAAAAAATATATTTAGACCAACGGTACTTAAGTAGCATGAAAGATTGACCGTTGTTTGTGAAAAGCAGCTCGATGTGTGACCCAATCGGCTCCTCATCCGGAACCTCGCACGGCAGAAAACGAATCCGTGAGCCCGACGTTTGAGAACCGAAATCCGCGGTGCTTGGAGCGGATGGCCCTGGCGATTAAGGACCGGGGCTGGAAGTCAACATGGCCTCACCGCGAGTTCTACCACAGGTCTGTTTTGGACCCGTTTTGATCCTCCCGTTTATTAACGTTTAGCGAATGGTTGTACTGGATAATAGGAAAGTAGTAATTATTGTCAAGGCATCATCTTGCTTTTTTACTCTCCAGGTTGGTGTTCTCTCGCAGTCAGAAACACATGACGGCACAGGTGTTCTCTTGCTCATCACCCGATCCAGTGCTGTCCTGCTCGACCAAAGAGTGGGCGCTGAAGAAGGAGCTGGCCTCCACAAACTGCGTGGCGGCAGCTCAAGCTGTGGGTGAAGTTCTGGCGCATCGATGCAAGCAGGCCGGCATCACCAGGATGGTTTATGGAGCCGTTCCCTGGATATATCGCTCAGATTCTGTAAGTGGGGCGGAACTCTGGCTGCAAATGTTTCCCCTGCTTCGCTTTTGATGTGTCCTGATTTTTTTTTTGTTTTCTTTTACAGGTTCAGTCATTCCGGACTGCAATGAAAGCTGGAGGAATCATCCTCAGTGAACCCAGAAGGAAATATATTGGATTTTAAATTTAAGGCTCAACTGTTAAATATTTTGTATTTTTTTCTCATGGTATTATGCCCACTATGACAGTACAATGACTCATGCTGTCTTACTTTTCCTGTGAATAAACTCTTACCAAAGTACATATTATTCCATTTGCATGTTTTTTTTTCTGTTGTACCTGCCAGCATTCATTCAACTACGAAGCGAATAACGAAAAAAAAGCCGTTAACGCTCATGATGGCCTAATGAGTTGATAATGAAAGCACTGACATTTGAATAAACACAAAAAAATGTCGGTTCATTTTTATTTTCCTTGTGCTTGGAAACACATGAGGTGCACACAGTGGCATTAAAATACAACGGCAGAAGTGGACAGTGTTTATAGAACAGTATTCGCCATAATATAGATTGATGTTGGCTCAGGCTGTTTGACGTGTTGGATAATAAGGTGCGTGCATGTTAAAATCATAAGCTGTGGAAAACAATCAGACCAGCATCTAGATATCCTGCGAAGAGGATATGGGATAATGAAGCAAAATATAAATACACAAGACCAAATACCTGAATAACTTCTCACAAATTGGTACAAACCATCAGCAGTTATTTATCCATGCAACAACATGCAAAAAAATGGGATGGCAAAAATCCAAGCATGTGGCAACAGTCGACGCATACGATAGCTTAAAAACAATATTTTCGGTTAAAAGGCACTCATACATCCGTAATAAAATAGGTCAAACATAAATTTGACAGTGGTTAAGATTACCCATTTGATCAATTAATTTTGGCACGTTAAAAATTGCATAGTTGACATCTGGAGTGTTGAAATGTCATCATAACACTGGATGAAGTAATAAGACAATATCTGCAGCAAAATAACTTTTCATCAGCAGTGAACCGTCATCTCAGTGGCGCGACACGGAAATGCAATCTTGCAATCAACAAAAATCATCCTTGCCGTTTTAGAACAAGTCCTGTTTCAAAAAAGTTTCAAAAGTTCATTTCCCTCTTCAGGGTTTGTCATGAGCAGCGTCCGGGAGACTCCGCGGTTCGGGCGACAGATCCACACAGGCGCTCTGGTGAATCAAACCCTTTCGTCCGTGGCTCCGCCTCCGTTGTCGCGGCGATCGTCGTGGACTGGCAGGCAGCTTTGAAAAGGAAGTTTGGGGATTGTATGAGGAGCCACGTGACATTTATGTGTATTATCACATATAAGGTGCGAATACGTTTTATTATTTATACCTATATAAATATGTATGCAGTATATTAATAGCAGTCAAAAGTTTGGAAACATCCTCAAATTTACATGCTATCACACACATTAACACGGGAAGCTTTTTTTTTTTACATATAAACTTTTAATCCTGGGTACTTATTTATCCATCATCTTTTTTCTTAGTTGCTTTTCCTAATGAGGGTTGGGGGTGTGCTGGAGCCTTTACAAGCAGTCTTTGGACAGTGGGCGCGTCACATCCTGTTGTCTGCCAATCACAGGGCATACTGAGACAAATGACAATTCACACTCACAATCACATCTAAGGGAAATTTGGAGTGTCCAGTAACCTACCCTGCATGTCTTGAAGTATGTGAGAGAAAAATGGAATACCAGGAAAAAAGCCCCACAGGCATGGGGAGAACATGCAAACTTCTCACAAGAAGGGCGAAGCTGGATGCGACCTCACGACCTCTTCACTGTAAAGCGGACGTGGCAAACAGTCTTCCACCGAGTCGCTGTACTTATATTTTTTTTCACTTTTTTATGTGTTATAATAAAGTAGGGTATAAAATGGCCAGCGCTGGATGAGGTAACTTGAAAGTTCACAGCTGGTGAACCGTAAGTCATTCAAGCCCTTTTTCACATCGGAAAATACTTGCTTAGAAGAATCCAGATGATCAAAAATTCCCTTTAGACCAACACTTTTTTAACATAATAATACCGTCAACATTTCATCATGATATCGTGGACATTTTTAAAAAAAGGAAAAACCCGGAATTTGTGAGTGTTTCTTAACTTTTGACTGGATATGGCTCATATTGTTGCAGACTACGCTTCCCAAAAAATATTCAGCATTAAAATGTAAGCAGCCTGAGGCTCGGTGAACATTACGCAAGCCATTTACCTGACTGCATCCTTTGTCCACATCGTCCAGTTCACTAATGGACTGCATGAGGGAAAACAGGTTCATCCTGCCACTGCGACTGACACTTGGAACCTTGGGAGGAAAGACGGAAAAGTTCGAGTCAGATATATGAGTGTGAGCTGCTGCACCGCAGTCTGTGTATTGTGTGTTAGTTTACAGAAATGATGACAGGTGGCGCCGTCTGCCCAGCTTCCTGGTTGGGATCAGGCTGTACAAACACCTGAGGATTAAACATAAGGGAACATGAATGCAAACTGGACAACACAAAACAGACCGATACATATCGCGTACAGTCAAAAATATATTGCATATCGAATTACATTTCCCCATTGGAAATAAACGTCATTAATACTAGTCAAAATACAGTGTATTTTCCATTATATGAAAATCTCCTAAATTGTAGATCAATGCTTACATTGTCAACATTATCAATAAATATTGATGGAAATATTTGGTAAACTGTTTTTATTTGAAACGCATTAGATTTTGTAATTTATATTCTGAAAGGGACTATGTGTCATTTTTCGCATGCGCCTGTGGGAGCTTTAGGGGCATTATGGTAAATGCAGCAATTCACACTAACCCTAACCCTCTGGAGGAGTGCCACCCCCCATGGAATGGAATATATATTTAATGATAACTAGACCTACTTTTTCTTAGAAAAAGCAAAGCAAGTGTTTGTAGATGAATGAATTTGCATTTGAGGGTGTTTCGCAACTTTTGATAATATAACATCTTACCTCTTCCGCACATTCCTCTTGTTCATCACTACTGTCTGTGATGTCATCACCCTCGTCAAGTCCTTCATCCTCCTGCTCTTCATCGTCTTCATCTTCCTCCTCCTCCTCCTCCTCCTCCTCGTCCTCACCTGGCTTCTCTCCATCATCTTTGTGCTCAGATTTCTGCCTTTGGTCTTTGGACTTTCGTCTCCAGAGTAAACTGTGACGCTGCTGGCTGGAATGAAGTTCAAAAAAAGATTTGAAAACTTTATGAAGCCGTTATTTCACAAAGTCGGATGGAATGCCTTTATGAGTTGATACATTTGTTTGGTGTCACACGAGACTTCATTTCTGACCTGGCGTTGAGGATGCCGTTGTAGGTCTGCAGTTGCTTCATGAAGCCATCGTTGGGTTTGATGATGGAGCGGCGATCCCTCACGTAGGCCAACGCCACGTCCAGTGACCAGCGTTGCTGTTTCATGGCGTAGGCGATTACGGTGGATGCGGATCGAGACACTCCCATCTTGCAGTGCACTAACACCGCCTGCCCGCTCTTTCTGTGGCAACAAATAGGTGGAAAATGTTAATAAATTAAAACAGGCAAGGCAGCATCTAATTTATTTAAGCAGTGTAGACACGGCACAATTATCGAATGAAAAGGTCAATAAACTAGAATGGCAGTTCTAAAATTGGTCTATAAATACCCCGGGGGCATCAGAAAATCTAATTGAATGCTTTTTTAATGTCATGGCAGAAACAGTACCGTTTTCTTTTCAAACTGAGAGCAAATTGATTGGAACACGAAATAACGTATTGTGGCATAGCGCGGGTTACCTTGCAGTGTTAATGAAGTTGTATGTGTCGGGCCAGTGAGAGAGGAGGTCAGTGGCTTCTACGTCATACACTCTGATGTTCATGTAGGTGAAAGATTCTGGGAAGAAGTTGTCGATCTCCCTCGTCACATTCAGAATGTAGCCCACACTGTAAAAATAAATGCGCACACAGTAGTGAGACTAAAACTATGGGGGATTTCAGAAGACAGTGGAGCTTTAAAAACAAAACAAAAAAAAAACGGACTTATTTTTCTGCAGTTCCTCAACGTTGGCTGCATTCCATTCGGAGCCCTGAAAGCAGAAGAAAAAAAATGTTGGTCTGATTTTGACAGCACACCTTGATCACCAGCAGACTGCAAAATACATATTACACAAAAAGTGTTGCACAGGTATGTATGTGACTCGGTTGTTCAACAAATTTTCTTCAAATATCTGTTGAATAAAGGGTTTATACCTAACTTAACACAAATGCTAGTTTTTTTTTTTTTTTTAGCCCATCTATAGCGCTCTGTATTCTGTGTTAGCATTTCAATGATGTAACCCCTGTGATATATTTTTTCAGCCAAATACCCTCTTACCAGCACAGGGCATTTTAGGATGATGTTATTCAGCAACTCTAGAAGATAGATTGTGCAATATAATCTGTTTTATTCCTGGCTCATCTGCTGGGAAATTACCTTACAGATGACAAACCCATCCTGATAAACGTTAAAAACATACAACGTTTTGCATAGGAATCACACAAATCAACACAATTCGGCAATATGTTGTTTCATTTTCCAATTAATTTGTTCTTAATTTGAAGAGAAAACTGTAGTGTTCCTGTCAAACCATTAAATTCGCTGATACCTGCAGAGACACTGTTAGAATCTCATGTAACCCCTGAAGTGCCTTCATGCAGCCCCAAGAATACTTGGATCCTCATTTGAGAACCGCTACTTTAGAGGAAGTATGAGCAACTTCATGACTGAAAGTGAAAGCTTCTCCGTACCATTTTAAAATAACAGCACAAACTTACCAAGTAGAGGTAGTCAAAAATCTTTGATGGTTTGTCCATCTGAGCCATGGTGACCAAGATCTCATTGTCAATGTACTCCTTGAACGGCCTCATGTCAAATCCAATTCGGGTCTCCAGGGCTGTGTGGACCTACAACGGGAGGAGAGCGTTTAAACCCACTGTCATGATTTGTTTTTTACCTTTTCTCTCTGCCTCTATGAACTCCTACCATCTTAGATGTGAGGTTATCCAGGTCTTCTGTTCTCATGATGTCTCTCAGGTGCTCCTTGATCAGCGTCTCTTTAGAGTTTCTGTCTGCACTACTGTACATGAAACATAGATTGCTTCGAGACGTTCTATCAAATTGGGTATTTTGGGTGTATGCACGTTAATTATGAACAGGATGTAGACTGAATTCAAGAGTAGTTTGGCCATTATTACTTCTGACCGTCGCTGTCCTTCCTGACCGACTCCAAGTCATTCATGGCTTCCCACTCGTTGCGGCAGAAGCGGTCTGACTCGATGTGCTGGTGGTAGTGCTGGGCCCACTCTAGGCCGCAGCCCGGGATCACGGCTCCTTTGACGGCCCGTTCGCAGCAGCCGTGCAAAGACTGCAGCACTGACCTTGAGGTCGAAAAAAAAAAGAAGATAACTTTTATGGCTGTCAGGCTCTCACATGGCCCAATTTAGAACAGTATGTGTCAGCAGTGTGAGTAAAAAAAAAAAAAGCATGGAATTCGGTATCTTCAGATTTCGAATTGTGCCTTGAAAATAACACTCCACTCCAAAAGCATTGGTACAGTAAGTTCAATTCCTTAGTTTTTGTTGTATACTGAATATGAGATCACACTAAAGGACTTTGCACCTGACACACAACTGACAGGGGAAGACGATGCATTTGGTTGAAAATTAAATAGTGAATCTTATATAAATGTAAAAACCTGGAGAAAAATATCATATGTTGATTTACTGGTCAAACCCAAATGTTTTCACCCTACACCAAAAAATTCCCTCACGGTTCTAATAATTTTGAATGGAGTGTAAACAAAAGTAAGGTGGGGATACAATGCACTGTAGCAGCTTGATGTTCTTCTATTTTTTATGACACATAGTTCACTGCCAGTCCAGTTAAAATGGACCTTTTATTTTGATAGCAGTTACCTCATTCAATCCCAAAGACATATTTCTACGTTAACAGCCCAGGCACTTATTTATATCTTTTTATACATTATTATCAGTCCCAAATATTTGGCTACATTTTTTTATTTGTAAAAATGTCTGGTATTAAATTAGGTAAATAAGAATGGCAGGCAATTGATTACTTTAGGTATTTAAATACTAAATTAATTAAATACTCAAGTAAGAAATGACCTTAACTTTCGTACTTCATTGAGAACTAAAGTAATAAATAACTTTAGTGCACATTTATTTACAGTAATCATATACTTGGAGATTACCTGATGTAATCCGTTACTTTAGTACATAATTACTTAAGTATTCAATTACTTGAGTATTCAATTACCTAAAGTAGCTCACTGAAAGGTAGAAGTGAAGAGATGAAGTATATACTGTAAACACTAAATCGTGCTTGTGTGGGTTCTCAGTTTTCGCACACATTCCAAGAACACGTAACCAAAGATCTAAACTGCCAACAGGTATGAATGAGAGTGTGAATCCAAAGTGGATGAGCATGCAGTGTAAATCAAATTTCATGAAAAAACATTGATTAGAACTCACCACATGGTCTGCATGGAAACTGGCTTAAAAATTCTTGTTTCTTCTGCTGATGTGACACTGAAACCGCTGTGAAGTGGGAAGAGACAGAACCATGATCAGTCAAGTCAAAGCAAGACAAAGAGTGCAACTGCAAGTGATATAAGAAGTGATACTGATAAAATACAATAAATAGGTTGGCTCAAATGACTGCCGTGAAGCGAGAGTTGTGGACAGAGAAAATCTGGACTTGCCATCTGGCATACAGGGCAGATGCCCGGTGAGCTAGCATCTTTTGGGGCTGATGTGGTACTATTGTTATTTTTCTCCATTTTAAAATGAGCATCTTGTTAATCCATTTACAACAGATGCAATGCAATCAATTTCAGTGGGGCAAAATGTCGAGGCCATTTTTTTGTGTCCAGTTCAGTCTTAGAACAAACTGTACAGAGGAAGGTGTAAAAAAGCTAATTAGCACAGTTGGATGTGCAAGTTGATCATGCCGACTCTGTAATAGAACGTCCTTTGTGACACAGCATGTGACAGAGGACTAGCGTGAACACAGCAGGGATATCACTCAGAACGTTTTCACACACTTCAACTGCATCCTCACAGTTAGCGCCAAATAATTTCACATGATCGGACTCTGAGGCTTATGTAAGTGCACGAGCAAGTGTTAAAAGCAGTTAAAAATCACGGGAATTCAGCTCCATAAATAGTAACATTTATTCTTCGTATGTTTTATGGCTAGAATCTCAGTGGTCAGCTCTGTATTTGACTGTGCAGCATATTTTTGGCATATTTACTTCCCCAAAGGAGTTTTATTTTTATGGTATTTTTATGAAGTTCTTATTGGCAGTATTTTAGTATTTCATATTCTTAGATGTTAGCAAGGTGAAAATCGTGTAAAGTGGCCAAAAATCACAAAAAAAAAATCATGAAAATAATAACAATTTAAAAATTACCCATCTCCATCCAAGTACACTTGTGTGTCGCTCCAGACGGGCAGAACCAAGCCAATTGTGCACTCGTCGCTGAAAACATGCAAAGAAACAAAATATGATAAATGAAGCCATTTTGTGGACGGCTGTCAACTTCAAACTCTCGGATGGCTGCGCACACCTGTCCTTCTTGGGGAAATCCATGCCGAGCAAGATGGTCTCATCTTTGTTAGCGAGGGTTGAGACAACGATGAGATACCTGACGCGGACCGGGCTGACGGACTCCAGCTGCACGGCCTGTACCGAGCAAGAATGAGGAGAAGGCAGAGAGCGGGGCAAATTGTTGGATCATAAACCTCAAACCTACAGTTATAATAAATCCTGTAGCCTTCTGTGCTTAAAGTAAAACCAAGTAATTTAGGGTTACACTGGAGTATCAACACCTGCGGTTCTCAAACTTTTTCAAGGACATGCCCCCGTCTAATTTATTAAACTTGCGAACTACATTTATATTGATATATCTCGCAATACTTCAGAAACTCTAAATGATAGAGCGTGTAACATCTACTGTCTTACTCTGGCTTGTCTGCTGGAAACCTGTGTCACTAATGAAAATATGCATCAGTATAAAACTGAAGGCATATAATGTTTTGAAAGGGAGCAAGTCTTTCAGCCTCTTCTTATTTACTTGTAATTTAACAACAACTATGACCTATTTTTTTACCAATTTAGTCAGATCTAATGGCAAAACAGCACCAAACATCGCACTCCTTAAAGTATAACACTTTGTTTGCATAGACACGACCAGATAACTGGTATATCCAGTATTGTGGATTTGCCAAATACAGTAACGTGAACAAAATATTGCAAACAATTCTCAGCATTGGGCAGAATAGCTTAACAGTACAATAACAAACAAATAACTGAATGTTATTTCTAAACACAGGCTTTTAAATATGGCTCATGTATTGGAATTTAATATTCGTACTATTCTTAAATTAACTTGCAAATATATAAATGTAACACACATCCACAACCCTGCCTATCTGTTATTATTTCATGCAGTACTTAGTCAACAAACGTTGCATAGCAGTTTCCATCCATAACATGTTTAAAGCTCATGTGACTGCCCATGTGCAAAAGTGACTTTAGGCTACCGTTCAAGCCAACAATGTATTAATTGTGTAACAACGCGTACAACACTTTTTTTCCATTGCATTGCATGTTTGGGGGGATAATAAACACATACATACAGTATGTAAATAAGAGCCCTCACCAGCTTGATACTGTCTTCCGGTCGAAGCAGCTCAACCATGGCGTGAATGTGTCCGTGCCGCTTGTCTGAAATGCAGTCTTGTTGTTTCTGGGGAGACGGCGTCTCCTCGTGAAGCTCCTCTCGCTGGTCTTCTTCCAGCAGGAGCACTGCTCCCTTCACGAGGGCAAAACTCTCCCTGATGACCAACAAGACACTTTATGATATTCGTGAGCTCACAAAGGCTGAGGTTTCTGAAATGAAAATAATGCTGTGGCAGCAATGTACCTTTTCTGAAATCGACCTCTTCTTTGGGTTGTTTCATCCTTAAGATATCAAATAAATCACAAAGAGAACTCTTAAAGAAGGCTCAGAAATATAAAACCGGTGTTGTGTTTTAACACTTTAAGCGCTGCAAGGCTAATTTTAGTCAATCTAAATTAATTTGTAATATAGCACGTCTGATTTTAACAGGGAATGAAAAAACATCTTGTTTTTCTTAAGTGGTGTTTTAGGCAGTAGACGTTTTAACAGACTTGAAGATCATGTCCAAATTTGGTGTGTGAACAGCTGGGGAAAAAGCATTCTGTCATTTTGAGGGTGAAATATGGTACAACACTGATAAGGTGCGGTGGAAGCCTTAAGTGAGAACACAGACAGAGATAGTGACAAATAAGCAAGGCGAGGGATGCAGAGTGCTGGGATAAAAATCCTGGTCGTGGAATAGAATAGAGGAGAAAATAGAAACACAATACAAAAGAGAGCCTTTTATAGCTAAACTTGTAAAAGGGGCTTCAGGAAAAAGGAAATGTGACACAGCAACATTACCTGTTACGCAACTGACAAGTCCAGACAAAGTCAAGGAGAGAAAAAAAAAAAAAACTAAATCTAAGTGGAGGGCTGGACAGGAGCTAGGAGAAATATGATGGGTATTTGGAAGAGAAGAAGAAAAAGAACACAAGTTAAGATAGCAGCATGATTAACATCTATGATTAAAAAAATATGCAGAAATGAGACTGACTCAGGATGAAACAAATCACCTTTGGCTATCAAGATGAATTCTATATGTTTAAAGATGGATAAACGCAGGAAGATGAGTAAGCCATGAGGCAAAAGCTGATGACACAGCGAGCATTTAGACAGACGGGAAGTGAACCAATTGCACCATCCCTACTGTCATGAATATAAATTAACGTTGATGAAGACGAAAAATATCTGTGGAATGTTTGCTCCCTAAACCTAGTCAATCCTATGAAAACAAAGCATTGCTATTGTACTGATATGGTGTCCTGGTACACACTGGTATTATTGTTCTGAATATATATTTACATATTGATTAAGCAGAGCTTCAAATGTACCAGCATGATGACAAATGACTTTTGACTGAGGACTACAAAGCATGGGGATGACTCACAGGAGCAGTGCTGATGGAGGGGATCCTGTGCAGAGTCAACAAAGCCATTGCACAGTGCACGTGTCGCTCTCCTCCAAGTGCTGCTGGGCTATTGGCAAGTTCAGACAAGTTTTGCTGGTTCCTCTGGCCAAAAACGGGGAGGCACAAACACCTGTAGAATCGTTCCTATAGAAAGACAAACCTATGTGAATATCTATTAAATGAAAAATAAATAGGTAGATCCTAGAGAAGTTTCTTTTTGATTATGTTTTGTGTATGCATAATACCATTACCGTATTTTAATGCACTGGATGTGTAAGAAGACAGGTAGAATTGATAGTTGTTGTTTTTTTTTGCATATGTCTTTGCTTTTAATATTCAGAAAACAGTATGACTACACTTTAAAATGAAATTCAGAAGATTTGAACAATTTTAGGTTTCATGAGGTCTCTAACGGATTAATGGATCATCAAAATAGTTTTTGATTAATGTTGATTCTTGATGAACAAAAGCAGCATAAAAATTCAAAGTGAAAAAAGGCCTGATTTACAACTTTATACAATTCACATCAATAGACTTGACATCAAATAATTTGAATTTACAGTTAAAATCAACTTAGGTTTTCCAACGCGTTATGCGTTTTAATAGTAAGTAATAAATTCTGTAATACTGTAAATTGTTTTAAAGCAGTAAATACGTCGAACTAAAAGCCTATAATTCCTAAAAACAACAACACAAAATAAAAGTCACGTTTTGATGTTGTATTTTCTCCCCGACTGACTATCTTTCGAATACAGTACAGCAAATCTTGTTTGTTAGCCAGTTGCAGCTAGCAAGTAGCTCATGCTTCAAATGCGCAGTTCTGTCAACCAAGACACACAAAGAAACACATGAGGAAAAGAAATACGCACCTTTTAAGTTTACAAACCAGGGCTCCAGCACCTATTCCCGTCTGCTCGTAGCCTAAAAAGTGCCAACCTCGAAGAGGAGAGGGAGGAGTACGACGCTGACAGTTGTCTTCGCTACTCCAGTAGCGTAGTCATACGTACATTACGTACGTAAAATACCATGTGGATACCAGCAAAGTCCGTCTACATTATTTCATACTATTATTACAAGTTGACACATTTGCAAACCATTAAATACGAATACTATATTTTTGTGCGAAAAATAATATCCGTGAACGCAACTGTATGTATATTTATTGTGAAATAAACGCGACGAAACAAAAGGCTTTCATGATGTTTACGCAATGGGCTGTTACTTCCGGGTAGCGTGTGCGCTCGGTTTTGTCAGGGAGTTAGAGGTTATTTATCAACCAGTCGAAATTGCACCAAAGACGCGTATCTTGGGTGTGTGCTAAAGGGACTTAACTCGCAGTTTTTGGCGGAGTAGGATGAAAGCAGTGAGAAAACTTATGAAGGTTTTTGTGACCAGGCAGCTCCCGCCAGAGGGAATGAAAATTCTCTCATCTTCTGGATTGTATGCATAACTTAAATATCTTATTTAGTACTATTTACTAATATACAGTCTCGCAGCATTACACTTGAATGCATGTCCGATAACTAACCTTTCGGTTTCACACAATTCAACGCAGTTTACATGTCATTTACTCTTCACTGATATGATTTTGTCATCATATGGGAATAGGTGTGAGGTGAGCGTTTGGGACTCAGATCGTCCTGTACCACGAGCAGAGCTTCTCAAAGGTGTGCAGGGAGTCCACGGTCTCCTGTGTCTGCTGACAGATAAAATCGATGCAGAGGTTCTAGATGCTGCAGGTACTCCTATTGTGAAATACTGTCATTTTCAGTACATTGAGTTGTGGATTGTGTCTCCATCTTGGTACCTAAATAGATGGGATTCCACACCAATTCAGGCTTGTGCAGTTCTAACCAAATCTTATTCCATGACCTGATGATGCCTTCTCAGATAAGAGGAAAAACGTCTACTCAAGACAACCTGAACTGTCCTGTTCAGATCATTCATTGTCCTAAGAATGACAGGACCCGAATGAATGAAAATATTTACAACCATACTATCACTGTCCCACTTTACTATTGCCAAATGAACAGCAAAAAGTGAAAATAAATGCTAACACCTGTATCGTTCTTCAATTCTCCCATAAAGGTACGTGGACATAGTTACAAATTTAAGTTTTACATATTCAACAATACCTTTCACCTTTTCAGGTTATGACTTGAGGTAATCATTTGATGGAGAATAAATTAGGTATGAGATTTTTCAGAAATGTTCCAGGACTGGTGTTGGAAAAGCTACTTGATATCTCCAAAGTACCATACACTTAACATTTTGTTTCGACAAGGCATGCAGTTGATATCAACACAAAAAATGGCTTTGATAAATGTTAAAAAAAAAATCGAAAAGTAAACCAACATTGTCCCTGCTTGTTGTAAGCCTCTCAAATCTCAAACTCTTTGCATTGACCAGAGTTTACTACACAACCAAATTTTTCCTCATGGGCTTTTATTTCATTGTTGATGGTTCTGACAAGATCATGCAGACAAATTTTTGAGTTCCACACACAGATATACCCTATACAAGAAAATTAATCATTTTCATAGCAAAGAAATGTACAAAATGCACTTCTCAGTTATTGGTACAACTGCACGCCACAGGCTATGGTATTGGAGGAGACCAGGAAATTATGTGAAAACACTGAACAGAAATCAACGTATTCAAGATAGGCGAACTTAATAACTAAGCATGTAGCAAACTCCTTCCAAAGAAGAATCAGCTAAACCAAAGAACAAGTCGCTAATCCAGCAAAGAAGATGTAATTAAACCGAAGATGAAGAAAGGCTCAAATAGAGCGGTTGGTATTGATTCAAATACACAAAACAAAAGGTAAAAAAAATACCAAATACCAAACTGACATTATTTTCTTAAACACAGGACCCAACCTGAAAGTAATCAGCACCTTTTCCGTGGGATACGACCACTTGGCTCTTGATGAAATAAAGAAACGGTCAGAAACTATTTAGATGAAACAATCTATTTGCATAGAAGAGTAAACTGTTAATTTTGTATTTTGTTTGTTTTCAACAGCGGCATTCGTGTCGGCTACACGCCTGACGTCCTGACTGACGCTACAGCTGAACTGACAGTTGCCCTTCTCCTGGCCACTGCTCGCAGACTTCCTGAAGCTGTGGAAGAAGTCAAAAAGTCTGTCCTATGAAGTTACACATATTACACTAATGAGTTTTTTTTTTTTTAGAATTGGCAAAAGTATTCCCACAGTGCAAGAAAAATACACCATGCCCGTATGCATTATTTTTCCACATTTTATCAAGAATTATTGAATGCTACAAGTTTGTAGTTTTGAGCTGGCACAACACCCATCAAACAGGTCTTTTAAATGCGAATGCGATTTAAATGCCGGTTCTTTTTTTAAAAAAAAGATCAGGTTCCATTCATTTGCTTCTCTGGAAATGTTTGATTTCTTGCTTACTGATCCAAGAAGCAACTTCATGCTTTATTTCACCAAAAAAGGGGAAAATTCTTCCAATAGCCGTACTGTATAAATATACATATCGTAGTGCAAAAGAGACCAAAAACGTTACCATAGAGATGTCAAGGGGGCTGCATTGATGATGGACTTGGAATTTCTAAATTCTTTTCAATTCCTATTAATACTGTACTCTTAAATAACACTGTTGCCCAAAACATGAATATTCCATCAGCTCACGTGCTGTTACTCCCTGACATTTTGCTTTATCACTTGAGGAAAGTTAATGACATTAATGTCCCTCATTCATCAAATGATATCTCACAGTGGCGGCTGGAGTTCCTGGACACCACTCTGGATGTGCGGATACGGTCTTTCAGGCAGCACCGTGGGAGTCATTGGATTGGGCCGTATTGGTAAGGCTTCCCTCCTCAATTACTTATCATCTAATTTGCCAGTTTTAATGATGCACATTATTCGTTTTGGACAACTGCCCGTTGGTTACATGATCATTTCTGTTCAGGGATGGCTATTGCTCGACGCCTTATGCCATTTGGAGTGAAGCGGCTGCTTTACTCTGGGAGGACAGCCAAAGCTGAAGCCGCGGAGCTCAATGGAGAATTTGGTAAGAAAATAAAGGAAGCAGAAACATGAAAGACGACAAATAGTGAAGGATGGTTATTCGGGTTCCTTACAGTTTTTGCACAGTGTGTGAGACAGTAATTGAGTCCCTCTCTGCCACTTTGCTTATTTGTCATAGTTCCTCTGGACACACTTTTGACTGAGAGTGACTTTGTTGTTGTTTCGTGTTCACTGACGCCTGAGACACACGGCCTGTGCGACAAGGCCTTCTTCAGTAAGATGAAAAAAACTGCTGTGTTCATCAACTCAAGCAGGTACAACGATTACATGATTAATCCACAACTAACCGATAGACAGACCTGGCAATATATCGATTTATTTTTTTTTTTTTGTTACAGGCGATTTTACAAATAACAATTTCAATGTTTTCTTCCTTTTGTTTGTTTGCTGCAGCGCGTTTTGCCCTCACGAGCGTCCATAGTTTTCACAATCCTATTGTTTCCATCAAAATCACACCAAACAAAAGGCTAGCGTAACATGGCCACGTCAAAAGAAAGCAAACTGCTTGTTCTTAAAAAAACAGGAGTTGTATTGGCAGTGGTTTGGAAGTCGTTTGGATTTGCGGCGACAGACGCGGAACAAGTACCGGCGGAACATGAGTTCAAAGTCTGTTGCAACAAAAGGCAGCAGCATAACAAACTTAGTCCTGCAACTAAAACAGAGGCACCTACCTGAGTGGGTAAATTGTCAACATAAATGCATGAACCAATAAATTCTCTAAAAAAAAATCAGGTTACTATGTAGGAGTATTTTATCCAAATAATGTTGTTGGGGGTGTGGTAGGTCAACACTTGACCATGTTACGGACCAACCTTCTAACCAAATGAAGAAAAATGATAGTGCTTTTTGTGTTGTCAATTTTCAAATCAAAAATTTTTAATTAAATATTTTTACAATTTTTATTCATCGATTGACTGATTACAAATATAATAGTTAGTGGCAGCCCTAAATTAATGAATTTACAAAAATACTACATCTCTGAATTTAGATGGCATTTCAGCATTTGCGCATGTTGCAAATCTCTTTGGTTTTTCTTTTGTTTTACAATTAAAAGATTTTACACATTATTTAGCTTACTTTGTCCTTGATTTATTTATTATTTTTTTACCAAATCTTCCTAAATAATCTGGAGCTGTTCAATATTAACATTTATCAAATAGCATGACTAAAAGTCTGTGTCTTTAGCATACCTAAACCAATTTGTTGGATCCCATGGAAATTGTAATGTAACGAATAGTCATGTACTAGATTCACAAGAATGACCTTCTCAACTTCTTTGTCAAGGGGTGCTGTAGTCAACCAGGAGGATCTGTATGAGGCTCTGACCAGTGGGAAAATTGTTGCGGCCGGCCTGGATGTAACAACACCTGAGCCGTTACCGACAAACCACCCGCTTCTTACACTTAAAAACTGCGGTGAGTAAGGAGTGTTAAATTTAGACCTGTCTGTGTCCACTTTTTTTTTTGCTCAATTCTTCTTTCGGTGCAAAACAGTGGTTTTGCCACACATCGGCAGCGCCACCTACTCCACAAGAGGCGTTATGGCTTCCTTGGCAGCCCATAACCTGCTGGAGGGTTTGAAGGGGGCACAAATGCCCAATGAACTCATCTTCTAGAACTTGAAATGGACCGGCCAACATACCTGGTGCTGCTTGGATGGCACAGTAAATACATTTTGCGACATAAATGGAAGACCAGAGTGAATTGGATTTGAGTTGCGCTAGTTCCAAAATTACATTTCTTTGCATATGAGATCTGTTACAAACCCACAAACAGCACTTTAAGAAACTCTGTATACAAATAAGAATCATTGATTGGCTGTCTTTTTCTAACTGACAACAGTTGTATGTGGATTTTTCTACATTGAATTTCATTTCCAGTTGATCGTGTCCAACAAGTCATTTTCCTGTGAATAAACAATTACATGAGCAAATCGCAGTTTCTTTATGCGTCATTGTCAGTGAATTGAGAAGTGGCGATCTTCTTATTTTATTTCATACAGTACATGAATTAGAATGCAGGAAGGTTGAGAACATTATCCACGTATGAAATTCAAGATTTGTAGTTATCTTTCTAAATCAAACAGGAATTCCTGGAGTGCTTGTACAAATGTGACGACTGGCTGAAGCGTTTCCCACACTTGGGACAAGGGTAAGGCTTCTCTCCTGTGTGGATACGGATATGTTTCTTACAGTCCGCCAAGTTTGCAAATGTCTTGGAGCAGATTTTGCAGGCGTATTTTTTGTCTCCTTCCACGAGAAGTACGTTAACTTCTGCCGCCGCTTTCTTGCACTTGGACAACACGTCCTCAGAAGCCCGGGTCAGAGGCGCTTTACCGGACCCAGATGATTCGGAAGCTGCTGAGGGATTCTCTTTGGATACCGGCACCGCTTTTGGGGCGATGCGACGGAAAGTGATTCCGCTTGACTGCGCTTGTCCCTTTGCGGATCTCGAAGCCTCCAGGCTGAGGAATCCTGTTAAGGAGTTGCGTGCAGGCGGGAGGATGAGTGTGTCGTTAAATGGAGGAAGCTGTTGCAAAGGGAGTGAAGTTACTGGGAAAACGAGATTGGAATCCGACGCTTGAACGGAAGAAGTGTTTGAGTTTTGACACGGGAGCCCCACGTCGCTGATGGCAGCTGCCGTCAAACTTGCTTCTTCCTCCGGAACGTTTATCTCGCTGTCCTGACCGGAATTCAGGAAGCAAGAAAGGGCCAGTTCAGTGGGGCTGTCAATTCTCTCACCCTCGCGTGTTTCGCCGCACTCTTTTTCAGGAAGATTTGAGTCCAACTGAGATTGTAAACAACTGATGTCTCCATTTAGGCTCCTTATATTATCAGCATTTACTTCAGGTGAGTCCCGTGGAGGGGATGATATGGAAAAATCAAGAGAGGGCATGTTTTCTTTTTTTATGTCCATAACCTCTACAGTTGGTTCTCCTTCATCTTTGACAAAAGTCTCCCAACCTGTGCTGCTATCTGACTGACTCGGCAGTTGAATCTCCTCTGAGTCGGTCATGGTTATGCCGTATTTTTCCTCAGTCTCATCCAAGTGGCCCTCGCAGATGTTTATTGTTGTCTCTAAGTGGTTGGAAGTTAGCAGCTCCTCATTGGCTGTGCTTCGGGTCACGATTGGAGAACTTTCATCATCTCCAGAAACTCTGCAGGTCCTCTTCCTATTACTCAGCCTGTCCTCATGAAACTTTCTCTTTTGCTCGGAGGAATCTTCCCCTGACTGGCTCACCTCTACTCCCTCCTCGTCCAGTAGTTCCACAGACGTGAGCTGGGTTTGAGAGGACGGCTGCTCCTGCCGTTGCATCGTCTGCCAACCTATAGGTGCCGTGGTCGGGAAGTTTTTTCTGGACAGGTGGAGTTTGCAGGCCTTGACCACAGAGTTGAGGTGAAGGTGTGAGGCGGCCAGCAGCACATCCATCACGTTGGAGGCCCCGAGTGACAAATTGGATGTGTAGATCATGTCCAGCAGGGTGGAAAAGGCCTCGGGAGTCACCACCTCTGGGTCGAGCACCATCACACCAGGACTTCCGAATTTATCCACGCTTTGTCCACCAGCATCGTCTGCACCATCACTGGAGGTAATGAGCGCCTTGAAGTGGGAGCTGCATGCTGCTAGGATGGCGCGGTGTGCATGAAACTTGTGGCCTCCCACCTCCACCACACAGTCACACATTTGAGCGTGGAGCCGCTGAAGGTTCAGCTGCTGGAAAATGTGTTGGAAGTGACTTGGAAAGTCCATACTGCAGCCTTCTGCTGAATCGCAGATCTTCATTGGACTGAATGATTTTATCTTTTTTTTTTTTTTAAATACCCAATGAATAATTCATTTGTTGATAATCCTCTGTATGTGATCCTGCTATGTGATTTTAACGTTGCAGTTGTTTAGTAATTTTGCATATCATATGTTAGGTTCCTGTAGCCTGCGTTTGGACTTTCGCATTAAACATTAGCCTTAAGATTTCATTTAAGTAGGTTTTCGTCAAACATTTTTGTGTTTAAATATACAGCGTTTGAATCCTTTGTTTATGTAAATTTTACGGTAAACCTTTACTGGATTAACAAAAATAAATATTTAGAAGGGTGTCCTTGGGAATATTTTTAACGGCATTTTGTAAAACATTTGTTTAATACGTGTGGGAGTGGGGCAACCTTTTGAAAATAGTCTCCAAAATGTAAAAAAAAAAAAAGCAAGAATAAAGCTACACTACGCTAACGTCTACGAAGGCGCGACTGACATCATAACACGTAGAAAGGTATGAAATTTGCTGAAAACGGCATCCCAGTCTGACCTCTCAGTCACATCAACACGCTAACGTTCATTGTCTGCATCCGAGGTTCAAGCAGAAGCTCACGCTCTGTGTGGAGATGTAGTCTTCGAAACCCGATCGAATTTAAGGAATCGATACGCTGCTCAACATGTCGATCCATAAAGCGCTGTTAATTCTTGATGCATGGAAGCTCCCAAAAGATGTAAAAGGAGCCAACGGTTGTCGGAAAGTGTGCGAAGGATTTTCGCTCATTCGCTTGAAAATCCAAAATGAATGCAATCCACATATTAATGCAACATTACCACCAAGTGGTCATAATGTGAACGCACAACTAACTCGGAACCACTGCAGGAGAACAACCTTTTCCAAACGGACTGTTTTTGCAGACCCGAACGTCGGCATCAAGTTGGCGCGATGGCCGACTCTCAAGAAACCGTCCGTAAAAAACAGAAAATGTCTAAAGTTTGGGATCATTTCAGACTTAAAGAATACAACATAGTGCAATGTGACCACTGCCAAGCAGAACTTGCATTCCACAGTAGCACGTCCACGATGATTTCGCATCTGAACCGAAAGCATCCAGTCATTGTTTCCAGCTCAACAAACGTCGACTACCCAAGGTAACATTTGTTTGCACGCATGTCAACCATCCATTCATCATCATCTTTACTAGCAGCCGTAGCCTGATGTCTGTCAATGTGCTAAAATGCAGAAACAAGTTCCAGTGGCGATCCTCGCTTGAATGCCTCTCTCCTCCCTCCATATATACCCAGTTACAATAAAAATCAGTCATATAATTATTTCAGTAATGGAAAACGTAAAAACAGATCTTGTTGTCAAGTTATTTGGGAGTAAAGGTTAGTGCTTTGAATTTATCAAGCTATATTATGTGTATGACGTTAATTTGCAAGTGATTATAGGGCTACTTTACAACATTTGTTATGGATAGACATGTTACAGGATCATGTACAAATAAATGATTTTCATGTGTGTTAACAAAAAAAAAAATCCCCAGACAGCATGATCTTATTCATGCACATACGCCCACTCGACACACACTCAATGGGAAAAGGAATGAAAAATAAGTAAATTAATAAATAAAATGAACATATACATACATATAAACCTATGCATGCTTAATCACTCATGCATTCAAAAAAGTAACATGCAAGATATACAGCAATACACACGCAGGCCATGGTAAGGTGTTTATTTAAAAAAAAAAACTCAAACAGAAGTGCTAGAATTCTCAAAATGGTCAGAAAGGGGCGCCAGGTCTAGTAAAATCGTATTGCTGAGCCTTGGACCGTGAATCATATCTTTTCCAAGTCCATGCCCAGCATTACATCCCTCATCCAGTGTGCATAAGAGGGGAGAGCCGGATCCTTCCATTTTAGTAAAATACATCTCCTGGCACTTAGGGTTAAAAACGAAAGATGAATGTTATTTTTACTTTCTTTATTTTTTCTTTTTTAGCTCCCCCAGCACATTACCTGCTCGGATAGTTCCGTCCTGCTCTGTTAAAGAAGCTGCCTTGTTAACAGAGAGCATTTTGGACATGCTGGTGACTGATATGCGTCCACTAACCATGGTGGAAGACAAGGGATTCAGAAAGATGATTTCGACTTTTAACCCGAAATACACCATACCATCAATAACTTATTTCACAAATATGATGGAGAGGAGGCACCAAGAAATGATAGAGAAATTGAAAAATGTCCTCCAGGCCACAAACTTTGTTGCTCTGACTACAGACATTTGGACAAGTGTGGCCACTGAGACCTATCTTGGGGTGACATGTCATTTCTTGGGGGAAGATTGGGAGATGAAGTCCCTCTACCTAACGACGATGCGTCTCGAAGAAAGGCACACGGCTGCCTATATTGCAGACTGGCTGGAAGAGACTGCTGCCAAATTTCTAGTTCCATTGCCAAAGGTGAAGGCAGTCGTCCATGACAATGAGGCCAACGTAGCGGGGGCGGCTGGGATTTTGAAGGAGAGACATGGCTGGGATTCTGTGATTTGCTCAGAGCACACTCTGAATTCAGTTGTTCAGAGTACGCTTAAAAACAAAGAAACCATCGCTGATTGTTTACATTCTGCTAGACGCCTAGTTGAACATTTTCAGAGAAGTGAGCTGGCTTGCAGCAAACTAAAAGAAAAGCAGCAACAAATGGGAATGCCGCCACAAATGTTAATCCAGGATGTGAGTAATCGGTGGAGCAGCACGTATCGCATGCTGTCCAGGCTGCTGGGAGAAAGATGGCCCGTGACCGCGGCTCTCTCCGACCCCGCCGTCACCAAAGAACACTACCTGGATCTCGATCCGGAGCAGTGGAACCTCAGTGAAGAGCTGACTCAGGTCCTCAGGCCATTTGAAGGAGCGGCCGAGTTTCTCAGCGGGGAGCAATGCGCTACTCTCTCCGCTCTTCCACAACTGGTACACAATCTTAAGAAATCAACGCTGAGTTCAGATTGTAAAACCGAATCGGTCAAGGACTTCCAGGCTCAAATGGCGGAACAAATCACAGAGAGGTGGCAAAAACTCTTTTCATTTCAACCCGAAGCTCCTAACACTGTCCTCCTGGCTGCCGCTTTGGACCCAAGATTTCGAAAGCTGAAGTTTTTGCCCGCCGAGGATGTGTTTAAGGTTCAGTGTACGATCCAGTCCATGGCACTCGCTGTTAAAAAGGAAGCACGACGGTCAAATGAAAGCGAAAGTGAAGCCAGCGCCAAAACAAAAGAGCGTTTAGGTGTGAAATATGGAACACTGCTCAAAAGTATTCTGGGATCATCTTCAGACTCCAGCAGCAGTGAGGAGGAGGAGGACGACGAAGAAGATGAAGATCAGCAGCTGAGTCAAGCCGTGCAGAAGGAGGTCTTGCAGTATTTTGGAGAACAGCCCCTCTCCAAAAAGGAGAATCCGCTGCCATGGTGGAGAGCAAACGCAGCACGATATCCCACCTTGGCAAAGCTGGCCAGGTCGTTTTTGAGTATCCCAGCGACGTCAACATCTTCAGAGAGGTTGTTCTCCGCTGCTGGGAACACCGCCTCAAATCGAAAGGCAAGCCTTGGATTGGACCAAGTTGATATGTTGACTTTTCTCCATTGTAATCACACACTTTTATAATGGCTCAAAGTTGGACTCAAAGGCAACCCATAGCCCCACCTACCTCATTTGGTTACCTTTTAGTTTGTGTTTTGATTGCTGCATCTAAGCTTCAAGGCAAAGTCAAACCCCCACATTTTACAATGTGTTTTCTGCAACCCGTCAACACAGTAGTATTACTGCTAGGAAATAAGCAGAGACATCTTTTTGGCTCACATTGCTAATATCACATGAGAAAACAGGCGAGTTGTGATCGGTCATTGCCAGAGCAACTATGCCATTTTCAGGTGATAGCAGGAGGCAAAATGGCTGCTACATGAGCTGGATAATAATTTGGATGGAGCTTCCTGCTGTATTTATATTCCATGAGCTGATTTTTAATCAGAAGGCCGTCTCAAGACTAATGGAGCCATATATTATGGTCAAGAACATTTTTTGGTTGGCTTACCCTTTTAATTTTTTTTTTGTCGTAATATTAGGTTTGAAGTGCTTTTTGTAAATCAAGTCATTTTGATTACATAAGTGTTTTGCTTCATCCACTGAGCTGTTTTAAACTGATCCTGTTGACCTAGACTGAATACTTCCAAGTTGTTGTCACAGGTTTTATAAATATTAAAAAAACACCTCTTTCTTACATTTTTCTGATGGTGCAGACTGTAGAAAATGTTTGGATGTCCCAGTTTTGAAATGTATGACTTTTAGATTTTATTTTTCTGTAAAATTCCAATTTGAGACATAAGTGCAACTAACATTTTTAAAATTACTTTTTTTAAATTGCATTTTATGAAAATGGTGGACAATTTCTACTGTGCTGTATTATATTGAGTTGAGGTGCTAATTTGACCCTCTCATGGGACAATCAAACTATGCATCAGACGGTGGCACACTGAACACATAAAACACAGAATTAAAATAAAACATCACATTTAATCCAATAGATTTTTATCCAATATATCGAGAATGACTGTTCAACCCAATAAATGTTTTGTTGAAAAATCAATACAATGAGTATATTTAAACACCAAGGGGCAAACGAACACAATGAAAATGAATATTGCGTGCAGTTGGACAGATGGACATCCTCCAAGTCGTAAAGATGGACAGAAGGTAGACATCCCTCCACATATTGTGTTCCACACAGCCTCTGGCATGGGAGAGCCTCAGGATGGAAGGAAGATGCCCCTCTCAAATACTGTCCAACTGTTTTAATACAAATGGAGCTGTGAATAGAGGGATTTGTGATCGTTAGCAACGGTTTAAAAATGAGTTTTGAAATAAGAAAGGGATTTATCCTTTTAGTGTTTTCAAAAAAGTGGCATTCCATCAACTCAAACCATCCATAATGCATTTCACTCATTTGCAACCATAATTGTGGTCACCTTAATAAAGAGAATTCTCTGGATTTTAGCGATTACCGTAGCCAAACATTCAACTCGTCTAGGCTCTTTCATAATTACTAGGAAAATATCACTTAGCGAGATTGCATTATTCTTATTTGTGTTTAGTGGTATTCTAATGTCATCTGTGCGTACTCACTGGCTCTCAGTAGAGCAACATAAATGAGAAAATTTCGTAAAGACGAGACGACATCTTGTCGCATTTTCTTCTTCATTTCCTCTGGATCCATTTTAGGCCCGAGTCCTTCCAATTTGAACATGATCGATGTGGATTATATGAAATTTGGTCTACGTTTTGCTTTCAAGACAAGGTTGCGGTGTTTCAATAGCATGGGAAGAAACGCCGTGACCCGGAAATAGACGGCGGAAGTAGTTTAGATCAAATATGGCGTCCATATAGAGTCAAAAAGCACGTAGAAAAAAGCGAAATTAATTTAAAAACGGAAGAATTAAAGTTTAATTTGCAGCTCGTCAAATAGATAACGTTCAAAAACACATATCCACAGTACTCGAACATTCAGTTTTAATAGACCCCCCCCAAAATAAAGAAAGAAAATAACGCGCGGCAAGAGTGCCTTTCAATGGTACAGCTCACCAAAAAGAAATATCAATAACAGTAATTGCTTCTTATCTCCACAATCGTGTTGAATTACGTATGTTTAATATTAAAAAACAACAACAAAAAAACCCTCCTGAAATTGGACACGATGAAACGAAATTGTAAACAGTACAAAAAAATTCTCAACAAACATTTGTTGTTCTGAAAAAAAAAAAAAACGTTGCGAAATCAACAGTGTCGTGTTACGCACTGCATTGATGGTGATGTTGCATATTGCTGTCTGACCTTGCAAAGGGAGGGGTAGGGGTCCATTGGGCAGACGACAGAGAGGGGGGCGGGAGGGGTGGTTTATATGACAGAGAGGGTGGGTGGGTCTAATTCTGAGCTCAGGGCCGAGGATTAAACAGAGAAGTAGTCCCGGCACGATGACAGCATCCAGCACATAGACCACCCCACCACCCCCTGCCCATCATCATCATCCGGTTCGGGTATCACGCCGCGGATTTTTCGGGAGTCAATCGCTATTCTCCGCATCACCCTCCGTATACTCCCCGGATCGTGTGCCTCCTTTTGAATACCACGAGGTGAGTGAACAATATCCACGCTCCGAGTGCTTGGTTCGCTCGGCTTCCTCACACCTTGCGTCCATTCCAGTCACACGAATGAATAATTCAATTGACGGCGGTCCACGCAAACCACGGACCGTACCCGCGTTCCCGTTTGAGTGAGGCGATGAATATTTCAATCCGATTAAGATTATAGACGGATCCAACAAAAGACTGACCTTTTTCCTTTGTTTAGTCTCTTGATTTGACTGGCTGCTCCATCACAATTTGACCATAGGGGAAGGGTGTGTGCTTTCTTGAGCCATTAGTGACCACATTTATGGTCATTTTGACTAAATATATTGAAGTCATTCAGCATGTTGTTACTGTAGATATGGAGGACCCATGCTGGGAGTACAGTGAAAGATCACTCCTGTGATTCATGATGATCAAAGGAGTGCAGCTAGTAAAGCACATACAGTATTATGAATGGGCGTAGGCAACTGGCAGTGCCTTGGCACAGTCATCTTTTTTTTTTCTCTGTCTTCATGTTCTATAGCCAGAAGCAGCAGCCCTTTTCTTCTTCTGCGCATGGTCATGCCATATATGACAACACAACTAGACCGGAACAATGTGTTTTGGTGTTCGGGAGCTTTTATTTAATAATACACGATGTGATTTTAACATCATCTCATGCTAAGCTTTCATTGTCACATCTCTGTTTAGGAATATCAATATTTATCATCAATTATGAAGTGTGAATTTCTGGAAACTCTATTTACTTAGTTTGCGTCTACAAAATTTAAATATAAGTATTTTCTAACAGGTGGATCATCGAGTTAACTTAAAATTTCGTACACTTTGACGTTCATATTGTGATGAAATGTGTAAACTCATGCCACTCTACTTAAAACAATCCCTGGCTATAGAAGTCTAAGACACGATTTAATGGTGCTGGTAATGAATAATGCGTAAAAATAATAGATGTGAGGACAGATCAGTAGTATTGATTTACGTAAAAATATGCAATTGACCCTGTTTATGAAGTTTAAATACTGTAGGCAGTCTCGATCAGTGGTTTTCAACCTTTTTTCAGCAATGTATCCCGTTGTGAATAAGTTTTTAAGACAAGTACAACAACAACAAAACTTACAGTGCTGTGCCATCCATCTGTGATTTCTGACTTATCAAACTTTGGAACTAAAGTTTTTGTGGTATCAAGTCATTTTATTCAGCAAATTGAGAAGATAGCCCATGTAACATCTTCTGTTTATTTCTGGTTATTCTGCTGGGAATTTACCAAACAAATAAAGGAATACAAAAATTCAGCAGGTAGTTGCTTCAAAAAAGAAATATACTGTCCTTGCCATGGCATTAAAACACCCTTCATTACATTAAATTTAGTGATACCTCGCAAACCCCTGAAGTATCAAGCTCACTTTGAGAGTGAAGGTCTCTCACATGGCATTAACTCAATCCATACCAGCCCATCAAGTTTCACTTTAGCGGCCCTATTTTTTTTTCCCACCTCACTTGACCGAGAATGTATTTGAAGCTTGCTCATATCTCATAGTCTTGTTTGTAACACAGAACAAAAAATGAACAAAACCATGAATCTGGTTGATTTAATCAGGATTACACTCATAGATTCTCTCCCATGGAAGATTTATAATTTAAAAAAATTCTCACCTTTGCAATGTGTGGAAAAAAGAAAATGTTTTTGTCTTATTTGCATGCTCTAGCCCTGCTGTAGGTGGGATGAAGTAACTCAAGGATGTATGTTATCCCATGTGATGGGAAGTGCATGCTCTGAACTCATGCTGCCAGAGACACGCAAGGGGCAGAGCTTGCACATCTTGATGGCTGCCTGCATTAGCCTCGGAGTTCACCGTTGACTGCTCCACTGTCCCACTTACTGCAGCCAGCCCAGCCTCTCCTCTTGTGAGTCTCCAGGGCAGTTGCTTGGTTGGTCTTCTAGGGCAACTGATCTTTAGGTCAACCAATAAATGATTTGGGTCTTGTTGATAATGTGGGATATTGATTCATTCGTCAATAGTTTAAATATTTGGTGGCCCTTTTGTGGCCCAGGTGTTTTGCACTATAGAACACCCTTTGGAGTATTTTTTTCTATCTATCTATCTATCTATCTATCTATCTATCTATCTATCTATCTATCTATCTATCTATCTATCTATCTATCTATCTATCTATCTATCTATCTATCTATCTATCTATCTATCTATCTATCTATCTATCTGTCCGTCCGTCCGTCCGTCCGTCCGTCCGTCCGTCCGTCCGTCCGTCCGTCCGTCCGTCCGTCCGTCCGTCCGTCCGTCCGTCCGTCCGTCCATCCATCCATAAGGCAACTCAGTGGTGCACTCGTTAGCTCAATTGGAAAGAAAACATGCATGCAATATTCCAATAATTTTAAATATTAAGACAATAAACATTTGGGGAATTTTAGAAAGAAAGTGTTTCACTTTCTTTCTAAAATTCTAAAGGTCATTACTGTGAAAAGTGTGTGTCAGGCTGGATCTTGCTTACCATCTGTGGTCGCTTTTGTTTTGTTGTTTTGTCACTCCCAGTTGAATTTTACAGTCATGTAAAACCTGAGAGGAGAAAGTACAACAAGATTTAAACATTATTTAGTGATCAAAATGTTTGACCCAACCTATTATTGGCCAATAAAGCTCTTCTAGCTTGAATCTAACTTAATACTGTATACTGTATTATGAAACATTGTACCCAAGCAAAAATAAATGTTGAAAACACCAGACCTTCAACCAAACAATTTAATTCAATATACTGTAATGAAAGTCCGCTAGTTTATATGATTTGTATGTAATTTGAAATGTTTTAGATAAGCTAACGTGCCTTATTTTCTTTCATGAAACATTTGCAGTAGATGTTCCAATTCTTTTGTCCATACAGTCCACGCTGTTGCTTATATGGATGATGTGATGTATAGGAGGCGAGGTTGGGTTAAAAAAAAAAAAAATCATAGCAGACTGTACACTATGTTGCAGAGGAAAGGGATGCATGACCTCATTGATGTGACAGCTCCATGGTGATGGCACACTTGACTGGCAGCTGTGCCACAATGTAGGCCAACTCTATTTAGGAACAGATCGTACAAAAGGTTATTAGAATGGAACAGCTAAGACTTTCTGTTCAGCTTGTAGGAGATCTCCCTTTTCATTTCAATGTTAATATTTAATATGGATTCTTTGAAAAGTGGGTCTGCAGGATCTGACATGAATTTTCATCAAGAGAAGGCATGCAGACGTTTTCATTGAATAGTTTCGTAGTTTCTGCCCGGAATTGTTTTTCCACAAATATTTTGTGTTTTGTATTTATGACTGCATTTGTTTATTAAGCCCCAAAGACACAAACTGTTTTAATGATTGTATTTTAAGATAGCATTTTCAAAAAGTGAGTCTCAGACAACAGTAACGTGACGTTCTCAGAGATCCAAGTTTTTCCTCTCTCAGAAGCATCGATAGCGATGTGTAACACAACACAGCGCACTATTAATCTTCAAAAGGTTCATTATTTCATAGTGCATCGGGGAGTGTGAGCCCCGCCAAGTCGTTGATGAAAAGGGAAATGAAATGAGTTGTGCACGGTGAGTCCAGGCTGTATAATGCTAATGGAATGAGCTTGAACGGCTATGTGAAAAACAGCAGATGTGATGTTGTCTGGAATACCAGCGGCAGGCCCGCGTTGGATCATCCAGTTCAGGATTACAAGTTTCCTGTCCATGGGGGCAGTAGTACCTCTTGGCTTCCTGACTAGACAGTCACAGGTTTAAAACCTGCTGTAGGCAGATTCGGTTGTGGGGCGGGTTGTTGTCATGCTAGTTCTTTTCGTAATGTACTAATGAGCATGGGATTGACGTGGCCCTGATACTCTTGCGTAAAAACCAGAGGTCTTACTGATTTTTTTTTTTTTCAATGAATTATTTTTGGTAGAAATGTTAACATTTCGGTCATTTTAAAAATTTGGATAGCTTGATTTACTGTACACAATTATATATATATATATATATATATATATATATATATGTATATATATATATATATATATATATATATATATATATATATATATATATATATATATATATATATATATATATATATATATATGGGTTAGGGTTAGGCTTAGGTGTTTTTTTTTCCTTATCTATCTATCTATCTATCTATCTATCTATCTATCTATCTATCTATCTATCTATCTATCTATCTATCTATCTATCTATCTATCTATCTATATATATATATATATATATATAAATGATAGGGAGTTATTTACTTGTTTATGTTTTCATTTAGTTTTTTTTAAGACGTTCTGTGTGTGTGTGTGTGTGGGTGTGTGTGTGTATATATAGCAAGAAAGAGTATTTCTCGTCAACACCATTTATATATGTCGGTGGCTCATAACCGAAGGCACAGTTTTTTTAATTCTCTCCTGTAGTGAGGTGTAAAGTTCATGTGCTGAATGAATCCTGCTCCGCTGTTGTTGTGTTCAGCTGGAGGGCAGATTTTGTGCGAGCGGGACAGATTTGGGACAAGATGTCAATAGCTGCCTTTCCAAAATAAAGCTGCAGTTTAGTCAGTGAGGGAGGCTCTTCTTCTCTCGCTTATCATATGAAAGCTTGTGAGTATTGTGCACGCAAGTGGTTTGTTGGTAACAGCCTTGTGTGCAGCCAGCTGACTGAATAATTCAAGTTTGTTATTCACAAGCGGGAGCTAGCCGAGCGTCTATGAACTGCCATGTGCGCTCGTAGCAAAACCACAGGACTGAACAACAGACTGTTTTGTCAGACAGAGAGACTTTGTGTGGGAAAATGGGCTGCAAGCGGGGGATTGTCTTGAAGGAATGAGACGCAGACATTGCAACACAGGGATTGAGACAGCCCTCGTAACCTCAGAAGCATAATGAAGACTGGCGGAGGCTGCGGGGCAGAGTGAGCTGCTGCATGGGAACTTTGTGGTGTGGCAGGGGTAGACCCTCAGACTCCCACCAGCTTTTGCTCATTGATTTATAACTGGGATCAGGGTTATAAATCAATCAATTATGAAACAGGGCTGCATTTAAAGCAAGCAAGTAGGATATATGAAGAGAAATGTCATACGTGGAGCTTATAAGTGCACCAGTCAAGCATAAACAAAACACTGACTAAAAAAAATCCTATCTCAATTTTTTTATATTAAAAATAAAAACATAATTGAACAACTTCCATTAAAATGTGTGGCGACGTTGAAAACGAGGAGTTTATGTGCAAATGTATTAAGGCAGCTAAATTCCATCCATTTTAAATGTAATAATTGTACTTGAAAAATAACCAAGTTATCAAAGAATCGACAATAGCGTCACCCTTGACAGCTAAAATAGCTAAATAAGTCTCTTGTATCTCAAGGCACCACTGGACTGCTTGCTACCTTAGACCAGTGGTTCTCAAATGGGGGCACTAGTACCCCTGCGGGTACATGAAGGAACTTCAGGGGTTACTCAAGATTTTAAATAAACTATCATCCAAAAATCCTTTAAATTAATTATTGAATTAATTAATTGTTTCAGGTAAATATGTTCATAAAACTACGTTCAGTAGGTTACTCAATTTCACTATTAAAAAAATCAGAATCTAACGCCTACTAGAATGGTTTGACCCAACTTGTCTTGTGCCACCTCTCGTTACCTGTCAAGTTAATGATTTATGTTTGTGAAAACATCTCTACTATGATCCCAAAAGAATACACTTTAAGTTGAATATTTTTCTTTGGACACATATTTATTTCTAACTATTTCTTTTTGAGAACAGGTCTGACACTTTATGTTGAATATTTTTTGTGGACAAATATTTATTATTAGTTATGTTCATGATTTATTTTTGTGAACATATATCTACCGTAAAAACAAAACAAATTGGACACATATTTACTTATTCATTTTTTAGAACAGGTCTGACACTTTATATTGATAATATTTTTTTGTGGAAAATGTATGTATTAATAATTAATTTATTTCTTTTTGATGACAGATTTCTTCTATGATCCAAAAGAGGACACTTAGAGTTGATTATTTTTTTCTGGACCAATAGAAATGAAAAATAGAATTGAAAAAGTTGTGAACCACTGACTTAGACAATAGCTAGTATCTACAAATTATTTGATGGATGTAATAACAATACGAGTATGTTTTTTTTTTTTTTTTACATTGTTCAACAAGAACACAATACATGAATGTCATGCCATCTGTCTTTGTTCGCCCTAAGGAATGCTGCACTCATCAACATTCTCAACTCCTCCTTATGAACAAACTCCTTCGCAACGCACTGTAGTTACTTTTGTTCTTCCTATTCATCCACTCCAGCGTGCCTCTTTAAACCCCCCTCTCTCCGCACCCCCTCCAATATCCTGTCCTTTCGCCCATTTCTTTTCTTCGACCCGCTCTTTCACTATCCCGGTCCCCTTTTCTCAGCCCCTCTCAAAGCCGCCTCCCATTTCCCCGTTTCACCTCTGCAACCCCCATCTGTCTTTCCAGTGTCCCCTCGCGTTTTGTGCGCTGGTTGCCTGCTTTGGCAATAGCGTAGAAGAAGGCGGTCGGAGGCTGTGCTAGCTGCATTAGCCCCATGAATTATTCATGTACCCTGCAGTCTGTGTTGGTCTTCTGCTGCCTATTCACTTGGACACACCGGCCTCCTCAATGGAGGAGTTCCAAGATCGAGTCCAACAGAAGTAGTTTACATCAAGCAGGTCAACATTTAAGTGTAATTTTAGTCGGTTTTGATGTGTGGTCATGCACTGTCTCGCTCTAGGCCGCAGCCAACGACAAAGCATTCCCCAAATGTTTATTTTCTCCC
The DNA here is from genome assembly GCF_059441005.1 of Hippichthys cyanospilos. Lineage (NCBI taxonomy): Eukaryota > Metazoa > Chordata > Actinopteri > Syngnathiformes > Syngnathidae > Hippichthys > Hippichthys cyanospilos. The sequence continues at coordinate 13,334,206 of NC_142381.1, read as the reverse complement.
CAAGCTGGCTTTAAGTTCCAGCCATATCCGCCCCTGATGTTCATGATGAAAAACCCTTTTACTACCGGCCAAGTTTTCTGCTTGGCAGCCTTTCCAAGCGCGCCACACTCGGCCGTCCTCCTCAGCAAGTGCCCAGTCGCAAGCGTTAAAACTGAACTGGGCGCTATGAAATTTTAATTCGGACAACCAGATGAGGATGGAGGGCTTGGTCTTCCCACCGCCATGTGCATAAGTGACTGTGGTAGAGTGAGAGAGAGCGAGAGAGAGAGAAAGCGAGAGAGCCTTGGGGACCAGGGGAGGAGCCTCTTGGAAAACCACATCCACATAGCTGGTTTGGATTCACATCTGCTTTGCTTGACATACTTTCAAGAGTCACCCTGAAAATATCGTCTGGAATACTGGAATATAATTTTTATTCTCTCGAAGATGCTCATCAGATTTGATTATAGGATATCCGTTTTGAGTGAACTTTGATTATCGCCTTTGATGGATTTTGCTGATGGCGTCGTAATCTCATCACAGGTGGCTTCACCAGACCGGGACCAGCACCGATGATCACAAGGGTCCCCCTCCAGCTCTTTTCAGCCAATCCTGGAGGGGCTGCAGAGCTGATGTCTCAGAGGGCGAGCGGCTGTTTGTGTTGTGGAGTCCTAAAGAGGCAAGCTTCGTCACGGTGAGTCATGCCATCTCCCAGTTTCTAGTTACAGTACTATGTTGGGACCCTGGAAATGTCCATCTGGCTTTGATTATTCACATCGAGCCATGTGTGAGCACGTGCTTGAATGTTTATCCAACATGTTCATCAGAGGTGTCTAAACTTTTTCTACTGAGGACCACATTCAGAAAACAACAAAGCATACAAGAGCTACTGTGATTTTTTTTTTTTAATTTATCAAGCACACCAAAATCAATCAATCCTTTCTGTTATATTTTTTGTATATTAGTTTTGTTTTTTGTTTTTTTAATGGGTGCGTAAATGGTTGTTCGTCTCAATGTGCCTTGCAATTGGATGGCAACCAGTTCAGGTTGTCGCCCAAATATAAGTTCATACGACATATTTTATATTCAGGAGGTTATTGAATTTAATTATTGTAAAAAGCCAGATTCTCCCCCATACTAGAATAGTGCAAGCCAACTTGTCATGTGTTACCTCTCGTTACCTGTCAAGTTAATGATTTATTTCTGTGAACACATCTCGACTATGATGCCAAAAGAGGACGCTTTGTTGAATCTTTTTCTGTGGATAAGTATTTATTGATAATGATATCTTTTTGAGAACAGGTATGACACTTGATGTTGATTATTTTTGGGGACAAATATTTATTGATAATTAAGTTAATGATTTATTTTTGTGAAAAGATCTCAACTGTAACCCCAAAATAGGACTCTTTATTTTTAATATTTTTCTGTGGACAAATATTTATATATACCAGTAATCTTTTTTTTAAAACAGGTCTCTTTATATTGTATATTATTGTGGAAAATATTTATTAGTAATTAAGTTATTTCTTTTTGATAACAGAGTTCTTCTATGATCCAAAAGAGGACCCTAAAGTTTCATAAATCAGTCAGTGATGGCATGTTTTTTTTTTAAATCCAAAAATGCTTTGCACTGGTGGTACTTGGCTGAAAATGGTTTTTAGATCCTTGAAAAAAGTTTGAAAATCACTGCTCTGTAGCATATAAAACAATCTCATTAGTAGCACACTTTACCTTTAGGCATTATCAAAATGGGTGGAGGGCCTCAAATGGCTCCCAGGCCATTATTTGGACACCACTGATATACAGTTTGCTCTATTTTTTTCCGATTTTTTTTTTGAAACACCTTAACATTTATGACTAACTGTTTCTGGGTTTGGCCTGGACACTGTTGCATAAGCAGAATAGAATCATAAAATTGTAGTGTTACATTAAAAACCAGTATGGTCGTAAACCAATGGGCGGGAGGCCTAACATGGATATAAAACGAGTTGTATGCTGCCGTTCCTCAGCGGTGCGTCGATGATCGCGCTCATCTCCTTGGGCGCAGCTGTTAGCGATGTTGCTTCGCTCATCCTTGCTTATCCTCGCCAATCGGCCTCGCAAGGGATCAGCAGGAGGTGCTAAAGTGACACCCTCCCCAGTGTCGGCCAGTGCAGATCGAAGGCCTCTAATCCTCTTAAAGGTCAAACCTACGTGGCATGCTATATTATTACTGTGGAAGTCGCTGGCACACAAGCAGCAACTGAGATGAAGATGAAGCCAGGATTGTTTGTTTAACAATCAGAGTTCTGTCCTGTTTATTGTCTGGGAAATAAACACGATTTTTTTTTTTTTTTTTTACAGTATCGTGATTCATTGTTTGTTTCCTTACTGCTGTTCACCTTTCACGCATCGTCCTTTATCTTTTTCTTTTTTTTTTCTAACCCTTAACAGCATCAACTCCCATTGTGTTCGGTGTCCTGGTCATTAAGATGGAGCTGGCACTTTTTTTCTGCGCCCTGATTGGCTGAGGGCTATACTGAAAATGGAACTAGAAATCTGATGAATGGCCTTTGGTTTAAAAATATATGTGTACTTTTTTTTTAATCTACAGAAGACTGAATTTTGAGAGTATATTTAAACAACACTCAAATGAAAAAATGTAATTGCCTGTCAGAGAAAATTGTAAACTATGTGGGAGCAATTTTAGAACGTTAAAACGTATACTGTATAAGAACTGGAAAAAATATGAAAGAAATGAAAAAATAAAAATATAAGTACTGTATTCTTTTTTGGCACATAATCCCTGCGCAAAATGAGGGAATACTTTATTGCAAATTTATGTACCTTACAGATACCTATAAGGAATCTACATTTTTGAGTATTACTACATTGTTCCTTGGCTCAAAGATGTCAAAAATTGCACCAAAGAATTATTTTTACTATAATATAAAATATTTTTTTATACCAGCAGTATGCAATATTTTATTAGACATGGCTTTGGGTTAAGCACAAAAACAGCAAATATGTGAGTTTTTCCAGATAAAGACACCAAAAATAATCTGTGAATTTGTCAGAATTGATAAAGCAGAAGCAGAGTAATTCCACATTTTCTTTGTTATTTTTCTTTTATTAAAACTTTAATACTCCGATGCTTTTTTTATGGATGCATTTGAAGGGTCGTGATGGTAGGTGGTCGCTTAAGAACATTTGTTTTTCGTGAGTGTAAAGACATTGCTATATGTTGGCATGCATATAAAAATGTTAACAAAATTTGAAATTTCAAAAATCAAAACACAAAAATGTGACAAATAAAATTGCACCCTCAACAAATACCACTCCTCTGCTTTTCCATCTTCTGCACATCAAATAATTCAAATGATCTGTTCCAGTACTGAAACACGTATAACGAGAACGAAGAAAAACAATATTTGAGGAAAACAAAAACGCAGAGTCAAAGTGCATTTCAAACAAAGCGAGCATTTGTCTGAAGACGAAAAGGAAAAGCATCAAATGTGTTTCAGATCTTCAAAACCACAATGAGGTTTGATATGGCTACGCATCCTTGCTGTGTGAATTCCTTTCAACCATACTTCAAGTTCGAACACAATAAGCACACACGTAAAAAGCAGTGTGTGTTAGATTTTATCGAGATTATTTTTAGATGAGTTTGCAGAAAACATAACAAAACTGTGGGGAGCTCCTTTCCAAATTAAGGTTATAACCTCATCCTGCTTTTGCTTTCTCGTGGTTTCTCCAAGGCTTCTGTCCTCCATTATGTCCTGGCATGCTGTGAAAAGTACAGAAAAGAAGTGCGTGACTGCACAATTCTTGTTAGTATGTAGATTGAATCATGTTTGTGAGTTGTTATTGTCTGAAAGTGCAGCTGTTTTTTTTTTTTTTTTCATTTTTGTGTTGAATCAAGTCTTCTGGTCAAGGAAGCGTTTTGGCCGGCGAGGCTCTGCTCCTCTCTCCCAGCTCCCTCGTCTCCTTGAGCCTGTCTTGCACTCCTGACTGGTTGCATGCCTGATTAGTCATCACCCACAAGGATGATAATACACACATCTTAGGAAATCAAAGAGGATGAGATTGTAATTAAGGAGATGAATGTACTCCGATTTTGCTTTCAAAGCTGTTTCCCATCATAAGCTTTGTCTGCTTCTGTAAGCTCAATGTCTGAAATGAAACCCGTATGTGTCTCTTTAGATAAATGGAGGAGAAGGAGCGGTGTCGGAGCAGGTCTCCAGCTCGGAGGACAAGCCGAGTTCAGCAGGTGGTGGGGACCATTATACGTCGCACCCGAGAATCGCTGAGCAGGTACAGCTTGGAGGATTGTCAAAACATGAAGCTTGTCTTTACTTTTTTTGTTGTTCTGCAACGTCAATGTCCGTGTTTCTCAAATAGGGGGTATGTGAAGGCACTTTATGGGGTACGTAAGACTTTAAAAGAGTTTCTGTGGATATCTGCAAATCTAACTTTATGATTTTTACTGTGATAGAAGCAGTACATTTCTATTTTCAAATCAAGAGCAAAATAACTGCAACATGACTATACTTATTGCTAAATTTTTCAAAAAAAACTTTAAAACAACAACACTGCAAAAAAAAAAAAAAGTACCTTTTTGTGACAAAAATAGAACAGATGACCTAACACTCTTTTCTGGAGTTCCTGAATAAAATACACTTAGAAATATTACCACAAATGTAAGTTCAAAGTTTAATCACTCAGACAGTGATGACAGCTTCTGATTTAAGTCTTTTTTTTTCATCCAAAAATGCTTTGCATGGTTAGGGGGTACTCAGTTGAAAAAAAATTCACAAAGGATGAATCACTGACCATTGGTTCTCAAACTGGGTTACGTGTACCCTTGGGTAAAAGCGTTTTAGGGTTTATGTGAGATTTTCCATTATATTTGTTTGTCATGCAATTTAAAACAAATACAGTACAATGCCTATGTCCAAATGTATATACATAAAATTAAAGTTGATGACAGGAACAGTACAGTTTTATTTTCAATTTAACTAAAAAAAACATGTATCAATTTTAGACTGATGATGTCAATTAGTGATAGACAGGACGGGGCGGGAATTTATTTATTTTTGTTAGGCTGAAGAGGCTAACCCAGCAGGCGGATGTCACATGTTTATATACAGTGTATGAAAACTGAACTACATCATAACACAACTGTTATCCAATCAAATTTTTAAAATGTGTGACGATTCAGAAGTAAATTGAAAATAATATCAAAGCTTATTGTATATACTATTTTATTTTGCATGGTTTTGATATTGATTGTCCATCAAGTATGGTCATTTTCCACTTGGTCACCCCATCCGACAACCCCACAAGTGTCCATGTTATGTTGTCACAATTTCCCTCATGTAACTTCTCACCCCCTTTGACCCTCTCAGGGAGCGGTTGCTAGGCGATGGGAGGCCTCAACGTTCCAACAGCCTGTCCAATCAGAATTACCAAGCCAAGCTGTCACTACAGATCACCAGGGATCCGGTGCTGGACCGAAGTACCGGACATGGATTCGCCCTCACCACAAACACACCCCTGCTGGTCAGGGATGTGGCCACAGGTATATTGAGTGTGGAGTGTGCTAAAGAGCGTGTCCAAATTGCTCTCGCTAAGTGGCCACCTGCTTTATGGAACACTTCACCTCGCTCTCTCCCACATGCACGTTAACTCTCTTGGCATTCAGGCTGCTTGGCTTTCTGCCAGAGGGCTCGCCTGAACAACAGTGACACCTGCTCACCCTTTGTAAATTCAATCATTTTTCCCTTAGCCAGCTTTACAAGCAAATCAAAGAAATGCCAAGGTATTACTGGTATCTCACTGCTGGTTTGTTTCTTGGGTTTGGTCATGTGACGTTTGCAAGCCAAGCCCTGTCCAACAGCAAATGGCAAAATATGCGTTTAAAGGTATTAATTGCACATGTAAAAATAAGGAAGTTATCAAACTAATCGTTGACAAAATATTACATGTGTACTGCAGAAAATTGCTAAATAAGTAAAGTATGCCATGAGTAAAGGAAATAATCGGCCTCTTTTATTTAGTTCAACACTTAAACTACTAGCAGTCTGCTCTAGCAATTTTTGCTCACACCAACCAATCAGAGGATGGAAAAATGCTTGTGTCATCAAGAACTTTTATTCTGGTGCGCTGAGGTCAAATTTTAAATTGGATCGGTTGGTCAAAAATAGTTGTTGGGGCGGTTGGTAAAAAAATAACGTCAAGGTATATTGGCAAGCACCACTGACTCTTACGGCTGAAGAAAGACTAGCTTGACATGGGAACGCATAAAGGCTGAAAGCTGATTGGATAAAGATAGACTAATTAAAAATAAACAAAGGTAATGTCATGGTGCTTAAAAATGTGACCATTTTTGTTGTCGGTGTAGCTCGGTGCTACTACTAGTATTTAAGCCAGCAAAGAAGCTCTTGCTCTAGCTCTTACATCTAACTACTGATGTGACGAAATTTGATTTGTTGCCCAATTAAAAGGGTCACTGGCAGAAAAAGGGGAGAGAACAGACTCAAAGCTGTGCTGAAAGGTGAGGAAATAGCGCAATGAAGTGTGCGGCTGTGGCTGACAGCCTTTTGGGGACATTTGTGGATTAGTTTGACGCATGGCAAAACAAAGAGGAAGGGAGGGGTCTTGAAAAAACTGCAAAGATCAGGATATTAGCAGAAGTGACACGTAAGCCGGACGGGGGAGGGGCGCGCTCTTGTGCGGCATGAGTGAGCCCGAATGTGTGCCAACGTGTGCAAAACTGCATGCACCTCATGGGCAGACGGGGCTTTGCCAGGCAGATGGGGCGTGCAAAAGGAGTGCGTGGGCGTATGCATTTACGCATATGTGGTCTGTGTCTTTTTATTTTTATGTATGTTGCAAGCGTGCGTTTGGAAGAGTAAGTCCAAAACTGCGGCGCCACAGTGGTGCTCGCTTGCCTGAAGACAAACGAGTATAAATAAAGCGAGAGAAAGTCGTGCGGAGCCGAGCTGGGAGAGAGCCAGAATAACTGTAACCCCTCACGTCCTGGAGAGCTGTTGAGTCAGCCATGTCGAATAACCATATGTGTCATTTTCGGTGTGTGTGTTTACGCCTACGTCTGTGTGTGTATAGCGAGCGCCTCTTTAATCTGTACCAAAATAGCTACGCACATATCCAACCAGGATTGTTTTAAGCAAGCACGCATGATTTTGATTTAGTGTGTGTATCTATATTTATATAGGGAGTCCTGCAGATGGGATACTCTACCCAGGGGACCAAGTGTTGCAGATCAATGATACAGTGCTGGAGGATTTGAACGGTGATCAGGTGGAAAACATCTTAAGGTGAGAAATGCAGATGCGCACTCGCATTCTTTTTACGGCCCACCAAGATGGCATCAGTTCAAATCCTAGTCCTGAACCGTCATACTCCAGTCCACAATGGCCTGTGTCCTGCATGTTTTCCATGTCTTTCTTTACAACACATCTGATTCAAGTGATTAGCTCATCCGCGAGCTCTGCACGAGCTTCATAACGGGCCTGATCATTTGAATCAGGTGTTGCAAAGAAAATTAAAAAAAAAAACATGCAGGACAAGGGCCATTATGGACTGGAGTTTGACACTTCAAAATTAAGAGGGTTACATTGCTTTAATTGCAATGCTTTAAATTGTTCTCTAATGCTTAATATTTCTAGTATTCATAACCCCATTTGAAAGTTGCTGAATTATAAATTCAAATTTATAGGTCACATTTGTATACAAACATTTTCATACTACAATGTATATACCCTTGTGGCATTATATTACAAATTTTGGAAATTCCTTATATTTTTTTTTATATCATAAAAGAATCAATGAGGAAAAAAAAACATTCGGGAGCTCAAATTTCCAAAAGCTGATTAAAACATGTAGACTTTTAAAATGCAATGATTCTGACATTTCTATGTGATTGCAGCTGGACAAGCGAGATTTTGTGTACAAAAATAATCATTGTCCAAATTGTGGATCCTATAAAAGCATTATAATTACAATTTTTGATATGCATTTTAATCTGATTTACATTGAGGGTGAACTATACAGGAATTAGAAATATAATGTATATTTGGGTACGGGCTGATTTAGAATGGAAGAACTTGGTGACATTTTCAATTTTTATTTTTTGGGCTCTTTTTTCGTTTGTTGTTCAAAGTGAAACAATCTCTAAAAACCTGTGATCAAAATCTCAGCCCGTTCCCATTGATCCATAGCTTGCTATTAAAAACAGGGTGCATCAAAACATTACCCAGACAGCCACTGTTCAACTAGTTTATGATTGACTGTATTACATGCCCTCTAGTTAAACCACCAGATCAAATCAATTAACCTTTCCAGTCACCAGGCCACATCTTGTGCCACCATGTGTGTGTAGCTCATCAAGTTAAATCCAGCGTCATTGGACGATCTTCATTATTTGGCGCGGCATATTAGGGTTGATCCATGTTGAGGGTGTGTGTAAGTGTGAAAAGTGCTGAGCAGGTTTGGGGCAAAGGTTTTAGAGGAAAGTGCTTACTTGACAGCTGAAACAAGAATATGATCTGTGTGTGTTGTTTTTCTGCACAGGGACTTGGAGGACTGCATAACCGTGACGATTCTCCGGCACATGACTGTGAGTACAAAGAAGACATTGATGAACTTCCCTCGGCACGCCTTCACTAAGAGTCATTGCACCATCACTCATACCAACATCTCCTTTTACTTTTGTCCTACTTGAATTCCGCCAACGTGTTTCCGCCCGCATAATTCCACATGTCATTTGCGTGTATATGTGTTACAGAATCCCAAATCATCCATCATGTCAGCAGAGAAGAGAGCCCGTCTGAGGAGTAATCCAGTAAAAGTGCGCTTTGCGGAAGAGGTGGTGGTCAATGGGCACACTCAGGTGAGAAGGTTGAAATCAACTGACTTATATATCAGTTTAATTCAAATCATATATGTCAATTAAAGGCATATAAAGATGCAAGTTCACAATTTAAACATCTTTAAATAAAGCATAAAAAAACGTCAACACAGAATTCAATAAATGATTGCACATAAAACTAGTCTGAATTTTAAACATGTTAGTATTCTATACATTTCGATCAGTTCTTATTTGTAATTCTCTTCATTAGGGAAACTCTCTTCTCTTCCTGCCCAACGTTCTAAAAGTCTATTTAGAGAACGGACAGACCAAGGCCTTCAAATTTGACCACACCACCACTGTCAAGGTATGTACTTTACATGTGTTCCAGTATGAAAAGGCTGTGTAAATTAAAAGCTAACTTCTCCTCCATAACACTTGACATAACTTTAATTAAAAGAATTGCAATCACGTAAATGCAGCCATATGTGTGTGTATACGTACAACACGTACACATACGTATCTATCTATCTATCTATCTATCTATCTATCTATCTATCTATCTATCTATCTATCTATCTATCTATCTATCTATCTATCTATCTATCTATCTATCTATCTATCTATCTATCTATCTATCTATCTATCTATCTATCTACACATATATATATATGCAAAAATATGCAAGTAAATGTGTATACATATACTTATTTATACGTAAACAGCTACATTATGTATATAATGTGTATTTGTGTAGTGTATTTTATGTATATGTGTGTATATGAGAGCAATAGAGACAAACAGACACACTTGCATCTGCTAAGTCCACTTAACATCCTTTTCATCCTCAGACCTCAGTATCCTGAAAGCAGATTTCAGTTTCAAGAAAACTTATACTTGTGTTCTATGTTTTGTAATATTCACACAGCATGACATTTCATGATTGCTCAAAAGTAATTGAGTGTGTGTAGACTGTAGCTGCATTCTAATGGGTGATAGTAAAAAGCAATTAATTTGATGGCTTCTGGAGGAGGAAAGAGTGGGAGAATGGGTATGAGATTAATGTGAGGAAAACTGGTGTTTGGAAAAGAGTTAAAGCTGTGATGTAACTCATTTGGTATTTTTAAATGTTGCGAAAAAACGCCACTCTATTTTTAATCCAGCAAGTTTTTTGTTATATGGCCGGTTTTCCTCGCTACAGGGAGGCAAAAGTGAGCGGGACAATTTGCACTGGCCATCTGCCATCAGCAAGACTGGGGCGAAATATGTTTGTCTAAGGGGGTCTCAACTGTTGTTTTTTCACCATTCCAGGATATTGTTCTGACTCTGAAGGATAAACTATCCATCCGGGCCATCGAATATTTTGCCCTGGTCCTAGAACAACAGTACAGTATCACCAAACTACTGCTACTGCATGAAGATGAGCTTATACAAAAAGTAAGAAAACAACATGCTATGTTTTTCCCCAAACAAATCAGCTGTATGAAGCATATTGTTTCTTTGACTTTTGGAACTTCTGTTAACATTTACGTCGGTGTCCTATTTCTCCATCAGGTGGTGCAAAAAAAAGACTCCCATGATTACAGATGTCTATTCCGGGTGTGCTTCATTCCTCGAGATCCCATTGACATGCAGCAGGAGGACGCCTTTGCCTTTGAGTATCTATTTTTGCAGGTTAGCCGAGCATAGCTGCTGCGTAGAGCATCCTCATATATTATTTTGACATTTGTTATTATTGTGTCAATGCATACAATTGTCCACCCAGCCTGCGAAGACTTGTGTGTGTGTGTGTGTGTGTGTGTGTGTGTGTGTGTGAAGCCCAAAACATTAAAAAACAAAGATCACAAAAAACAACTATGACGGAAACCCCTGTCAAAAACAGTCTATATTCGTGCCTAATTTGCAATTACAAAAACATCACAATCAAAAAGCCATTTAACCTTTTCGCCATCTGCCCAATCGAACACAACAGGTTTATGTGGTTTATTGTCATTAAATATGCACTCCCTTAAATAATCATTGTGTACAATGTTCAATATGCACATTTCACACAGCCAGTTATCTTCAATAATGTCATTAAATTGACCAATACTATTTTTACTACAGAATATTATTAGCTTTGTTCCTGTCTCTATATCTAACAATGTTTACTCCAATGGTTTGCAACCTTTTTTTCAATAACCTCCACACAGTGCAATATTTTTTAGCCACATACCCCCTAACCAGCGCAAAGCATCTTTGGATTAAAAAAAAAAAAAAAAAAGCCTTAAAACAGCATTATGCCATGTATCTGATTTGTTAAATTTTGTAAACATATTTGTAGTGGTATCTCTCGGCGTATTTTATTCAGCAACTTCAAAAAATAGATTGTGTAACATTGTTTATTTCATTTGTTGCTTGTCTACCAGGATATTGTTTCACACATGACATCCGTATAAAGCTTAACAAAGTGAAAGAATAAAAGTATTTTTGCAAATGAGTCAGAAAAACAAAAGATAGCAATAAGATGATTCATGTTCCAATCAATTTGTTTTTAAGTTTGAAAATGTCAGGTAAACAACTCATTCAGTGTCAACCATTTTCAGACCCTTGTTTATTATTTATAATATTACATAACTATATTTGGATTACATTTTTTTCAATAAGTACCTGGGAGTGTTTGAGTGTTTGTAATTTGGGGATTGCATGAGTTAAAAAGTGGGTTGCTTACTTTTGTTATGCGGTATTTCAAGCCATACTGATTTATTAGGTTTTTACCTCTCAAAATGTTTGTTTCTGCCTTCAAAATGCATGTATTTTCTTTTTTTACATCAATGCAAAAAGTGCTTGTTTTGCTTTGTCTCCATAAACATGACTTTTACACTTATATGTTGATAGCACTTTAACTGTCGGTGCTTCCAGAGTGTTGGCGATGTACTACAGGAGCGATTTGCTGTAGAAATGAAGTGTAATACTGCACTCCGTCTTGCTGCCCTGCACATGCACGAGAGGTTGGATAGCTGCGGACTGACTAGGACCTCCATCAAGGCCATTACGTGAGTTTTAATGCGCATAATAGATGGTTCATACTGACATAAGCTATTTTAAGCTTATCAATCACAAAAGGTTTCCTCGTGAACCTAAACTTTAACATTATTTTTAATGTTGTGTACTTACTCTACTGTACACATCAATGCTATATTTTTGTGCTTTTGACAGGAAGGAGTTTGGCCTTGACAGCTTCATTTCCCCCACGCTGCTGAGCAACATGAGGGAGAAGGACCTGAGGAAAGCAGTCAGTTACCACCTAAAAAAAATTCAGTCTCTGTTAGAGCCTCGCCAGAAGGTACAAGTGTGATGAGGGGCATGAGGATACAGTGCTGTGTAAAAATAATGTCTAATGAGAGTTCAGTTGCGGTTGTTGGCTTAGCTCAGAGCTAATCCTCTTGTGGTTTTAAAGCGATATATGGAGTGACAGCTTGAGTTGTAAGGGGACATTATAAAATATATATTAGCTCGATGGAGGAAATAATTGAAAATATGTCCATATTCATAGTTTTTTCTCATCCTACTTCCTCACATTTATGTTGCTTTAGGTGATATCTGCTTCTCAGGCTCGGTTGGCCTACCTCACTCAATTAGGAGAGCTTGTTTCTTATGGAGGAAGATCCTACTCAGCTACGATGATGGTGAGATCCACTAGCTTAATGCTAACATATAATGTGAAATACTTAGATTGGCTAACGGAAATTAGCATATATGTTATTGTCATTCTACACCTTCAAACAATGGTCACCTCAACATATGTAGAGCAGCGACAAATATCGTAGCTTGTTTAAGGGGGTCTTGAGACACAACTCTTAAAGAGAACTTTTTTAGCCATTTTGAGAAATTCAAAAGTCATTTATATAATTAATATCATTAACTTGATTAGGACTGAAACAAGTCCTCCTCAAAATAAACCTTTTAGAATTAACGGAAATTATTTATGATTTATGCATCGGTACGCTTTATTCTACACTTTATTTCTACTGAAAATGTGGCTTACGACTTATAGACAAAAAATACGACATTTTTCTGAAGTCACTAGTTCAGTGTGCTAACAAATGACTTCATTATGCTGATATTGACAGTGACATACAGCACCAGTAAATACCGGTGTTTACTGGTGGCCCTGGTTCTGTTATAGCTGCATCTCGCATAAATTTGCGCTAGCAAGCAGTGCTCAATTGCTACATATGGGCTGGAATGATAGATTTCAACAAAACAAATTTGAATTTTCAGCCAGCAAAGTTGTCTGATAAACCAAAATGTATGGAGGAGATTTGAAGGAAGGAACTGCACTGCTAAGCAGTGTTAATCATAAAAATGTATAAAAGTTGTCCGTTCAGTTCCGTGTCCGTTTAATTTGGGGCTTGAAAAAAATGATTGTGTAAAATTCTGAGCTGTATGGGCTCCAACGACAGACTGTGGAGGAAGCGTTTATCCGCTCTCTGTTTTCTGTTTATCTTCTGTCCTGATGTTTTCTCTCTCATCAACGCCCAGCTTCAAGAAAGGGAGGTGTTGGTCAGCCTGTTGGTGGGAGCCAAGTATGGTATGAGTCAGGTCATCAACCACAAGCTCAACGTAATCTCTACATTGGTTGAATTCAGCAGCATCAGCCGCGTGGAATTGCTCTCCGAGTCAGACAAAGTCAGTCTACTGCGCATCTCGCTGCACGACATGAAGGTATGCAAGTTATCTGGCTCTATTTTACATTAAAAATAAGACACTTTTACACTGACACAGATTAGACAGTTGATGCTGGAGTAAATATAGGTCAAGCATGCCTCCAATGACAGCCAAAGTAGCCTAAGGGGAGCATGCATGAGCGCCATAGGGTTAACTCACTGGACTCAAATGTGACTCTCTCTCCCCCTTTGTCCCACTCCATTGCATTTTTCTCCCTTACCCTCTGGCTTAAATCACTTCCGCTTTATACTACATTGGCCTCCATCTCTCAGCCGTTTGCCTTACTGATGGACTCTCTGGCAGCCAAAGACCTAGCATGTCTGCTGGGAGGGTACTGCAAACTCCTGGTGGATCCCAGTCTCAATGTCTTCCGAATGGGGCGCCCCAAAGTGCGGGTGCATCGCATTGCTGCTGAAGAAGGTGTGTGTGGCAAGTTCAGCGTAGTTGAGGGCGTGTGCTATGAATCCCTATCAAGTGAGCAAAAAATTATTTTAAGTACTGTAATTCCCCAAATACAGGATGCACCCTTAATTTTACGGTCAAATTCTGTTTTTCTCTATGTTAGCGGGTATAGAATGCAGCAACAGTTTGACAATAATGTAAAAACTATAGCAAAACAGGATAAATCTCATCTTTAAAATTTCTTCATTCGTTTTCTTGTGTTCATATCCATCCGGGTTACATTAAACGCTGCGCCTGTGCAAAATTGAATGCTCTAGAAAACTCTAGTTCATTTTGCCATAAGTACCCAAAAGGCACATATATAAAAATGTGCACATGTGGATCAAATCTCTGCTGACGTGGATGACGGATGAATCATCCTCCGGTGGGGTCGAAAAAAATAATCTAATCTCTAAATTACGGTTTATAGGAAGCACGCATACTTTTGGGCTTAATTTTTGCGAGAAAAATGCATCTTATATTTGGGGATTTATGTGAATTAACTTTCTGACTGACCATTTCGATACATGGGTCATTCGAAAAGCCACTCATCGTTACAGTATATAATGAACTGAAACTGTATTGTTCTAACATATTGCTTATCCTGTCAGGTTATGTGTCTCGCTGCTGTAGTGACTCAGATGAATCGACCGATGAAGACGATCCAATGGACTCTCAGAATTACAAACATCACGACCCAGCAAGTCAGGACTGGGAGGAAAGACGGAGGGAGGAGGAAGAAAAGAGGAAAGAGGAAGAGAGACAAGAGAGGGAGGAGCAGAAAGGCAAACAGGAAGTGAAAATAATTGTAACAGCCGAAGGGAAAGAATACGAGGGTGAAGAGGAACGAGGTGCTTCAGGAAGCGGTCTACGTAGGGTGATGAACGAAGAACTGAATCCGGAGACCACGTGGTACCACACGGATCTACGGGTGACCAGCAGCTTTTCCAGCTTGTCTAGCAGCTCGTTGAGCGCTGCCCTAGAGGAGAGCAGTACCGCAGTCAAAGCTCTTCCTCGTCTAGATGCATCAAGAGAGAATCCCCAAATTTTAGATATTCATCAACCATACCTTCTAGAACCAAAACGCCTTCAAGGCCCGTTAAGACCAACCAATCTCAATTACAGAGGCAGTGACAACTCTTGTCTCTGTTTCGCCGAGCTCGCCAAAGCTGATTTCCTCTCAAGTCCATCGGGGGCTACTAGTGACGATGAAGAGGAGGAAGAGGAAGAAGAAGAGCGAGGAATGGAGGTACTGAGGCGCATTTCTAAGATCCCAAGTTCGAGAGACTTAAGGATGATTGACAGCACGCCTTTCGAGAGAGCTCCCATTAAAAGGAAGAAGAAGAAGACCCCTCCCAAAGTGCCGATTCGAACTAGTTCCATACCAGGTCACAAAGCAGGACAAGCCGGGCAGCGCCTCTCCAAGGATGAAGAGTCTCTTTTCCAAACTCCTTCCCCGAACCCAAAAGCTGCCCTTTTGCTTAAAGAGAACGTCTCAGAATCTGAAGAGGAGTTTTTTGATGCGCAGGAAAGATTCACTCCTCCAGTTCCGGATCTCTCAGGTTAGTCCATGGCTTATTTGTCATAACGTCATAATGTCATTATTTGTTCGAATGTAGCCTTGCATGTGTTTTACATAATACACATTTATCAAATGTTGACTTACAAGATGCAACAAACAATTATTTTACTAATCAACCAGTGTTGTTTATTTTGTCAATTTGTCAATGAAACAAGAAAAAAATATGTTTTAACGTCCAATTGTTTATTCGAAAACCACATTATTTTAGCTTGACAGAGCAGAAAATGCAAACAAATTAATTATTATTTAGTTATTAGTTGAGTCTGAAACATTAAAAAATGCAAAAATGCTGACAGTCATTTTCAGGAGTCAAAATGAATGTTTGGAAATGTTTTATTTTGTTTCAACACAAATGAATGGAGGAATACAGAACCAAGCGTTGAAAAGTAAGGATGTCCCGACCTGATCACATTGTTATGTGTGCAAGTCTTGATTTGATTTGCAATACGTGTTTTAAGAAGCAAAAAAATGCCTCCAAACTTTCTTTTTTTTCTTCTTTTAACCAAAATCTCCCAATATTTAGATCACTAATAAAATAAATAGAGGTGTGTTCAAACCTTAGTAATATACATTCTAATAATGATATATGTTTATAAAAAACATATTAAAAAAATGCGTGTAATTAAAAATGGCTCTCTTGCAGATGTAGAGCTTGCGGACCAACGGAATGCTAATCGCTTGAGTGGAACATGGAATTCTCTTCCATCTGCATTGGGAAAAGAACCATCTTCATCCCTTGCCAGTAAAGTGCAGCCTTCTAAAATCAAAAAGGAAGTGGAAGACCTTAGACGTCCCTCAAATACAGTCAATAATCTTGTAAGTAAACCACAGAAACCTGAAGTTAAGGTTAAACCACCATTGGCGCCAAAGCCCCAGCTGCCTCCCAAACCTCAGAATATCCCCCCCAAGTCTCCCAAGCATGGGAAATCATATGCCCACTGTAACGGGGATGCCTGTGGACGTCTGTCTTCGGACCTCCTGGAAATGGAGCCGGACACTATGGAGTTCAAGTCTGTTACATATGGTACTGGAGGGTTACCTCTGTCAACACCACTTATCACTGCCGTGCGATGTAACAAGCAACCAGTACCAGCCACAGCACTGCAAACAAAGGAGGACCAGACCAATAGACCAAAAGAGAACGGACAAGATGTCAAAACACACATTAGCGACAAAAAAGGCCCCTCTGAAGTGACTAAAAGTCACGGGTCATCAAAAAGCCCGCAAAATGTTATCCCTCGCTCAAATTCAGGTTCAAAGTTATCTGCTCCCCCTCCAGTACCACCAAAACCCACTTCCCCCAAAATTCTCCATTCTTTAACATTAGTTGCCAGCTCTCCAGTCTCACCAACAGATCCAAACAAAAGCATCTTTAAAGACAGCACGAGTCCATCAAATGGTATTCACCCCTGGAGCAGCCGCAACGGCAGTGTCCAATCAGGATCGAGAAGGGTCTCTGTGAGCCACGAGAGCCTGTCCCCCAAAAATGCAGATGCATCAATTGCCGCCTCCCTCACCTCAAATAACTCCAAAGCGGTTATTGGCCAAGAACGTAGAGAAGAGCGAAGATCTGGGTCCGGCTCGGATCTTAGGAGTAGCTCTTCAAGCCTCGGAGGGAGACTATCTGCCTCTGCTCTCAGAGGGAAGATTCAGGCGCTTCCCTGGTACATGACTCGCTCACAGGAGATTTTAGGGACTCTGGACTATCCTTCCACCAGCTCAATCAATGGCGACACATCTGGCTTTGGGTCGGGTTTGTCTGTAGCAAGCGGATTGTCTGATTCGAACAAGACCCCTGTGAAGGATAAAGAAACGGTGGCCTCAAAATCAGGTGGGAAGGGGAATATTTTAGAGGATGGAGCTGAGGTTGTCATAGCAACTATTAAGGAAGCAGAGGAAGTAAGCTCCTACTTGAGGAAGGTCAATGAGACCAATGGTTCACATCCCAATCTCAATTTTGCAAGCAACAACGTTTCCTCTGAGCAGCCTCAATCTTGGAACCACTCCGCGGTGGGAATGGGAGGCATTTCCAACATGCAGATTGGTGGCGACTCGCCGACGTCCTCTCTGGGAGATGGCACCCCTCCTCAGCAGCGGGAGACCTGCGGCTGCCGGACCGTTTACGCCAACTGTTTCAGCGGCGACAACGAGGACGGCATCAGCTTCGACGAGGAGCTGACTGTGTACGAGTTTTCCCGCCGCACGCGTCCAAAAACAACGCGGCCTCCTCCTGTCCCTTCGCCCACCACACCCCCGCCAAATCCGAATATCCTGTCACTGCTGAGAGACAACCCTCGTCCGCTTTCGACTTTCTCCACCGCCTCCTCCGAACTCAGTCCTCTAGTTTCGTGTCCCGTGTCTCCGACAACCTCGCTTCGGGGTCCCCTCCATTCCCTTACCAACAAGAACTACGGTGGCCTGAAAGGAGGTTTTGCTTCCTTGCGACAAGATATAGATCAGCTTTTGTTGGTTTTGGAGCGGGCGTTACCGGAACAGATGCAGACAAACAACCTGTCAAAGGAAGATGGTGCGGGGACCGACCCCAATCACAATGCAAGTGAAGGCAACACAATGCAATCATGTATGGGATGCAGTCCCGGCAGCATGACGGAGGCCGAGAGGAGTCTTCTCCAAACCGAAGCTCGACGATTAGCGTCAGGGTGTCAGCGGGCCACACGCGTCGGCTGGGCTCCAGACGAAGCCCTCCGGTCTTTGTCCAACAGCTTTGGTGCGTTGGTTCAACTGTCGGCAGCGTGCATGCGAACCAGCCCGTGCTCCGATTGTGACATCTGCCGCAACGCGAGCTTGGTCGACGACAGCCAGGAGCCGATGGACAAGCTGAAAGAGATCGTGGCTCTGTACCGAGAATTTGTTGGGGCTGTTGAGACAGCTGGAACTGGTGCCGGGGGCAAGAGTACGGGCCTCAATGGGTCTGGACAGAGCCAAGGAGAAGGCGATGGCGTTAGGCTGCTTGCCAAACGCTGCACGGTCCTCATCTCGTCTGTGTTTGCGCTCACACAGCTCTTCCGGACACCCACGTTGGTTCCGTCTGATACTGCCACTGGTGTACCCCTCAACTTTTAACCTTTTTTCCTGCCGGACTGTTAGCACTGAATTCAAGGGACGGGAGATATAGACTCTTTATTCTTGTACAGTAAGTGCCATGCACATGCACACCACACATATCTACATGCAAACACAAAGCTCACAAAAAAACTAAACGAGGAGAGGAAACTTTGCCTGGCCTCTTTGTGGAAGCGTATGGACTATGCATTTGTAAATATGAGTTTTATAACTCTTATATTTCTCTTATTTTATTACAACCTGTGTATGTATGTAAGGATGAATTGCCCATCTATGTATTTATGTATTTATTTTTTACAGTATTTGCACCATGGACTGGGATGTTCAGGTCTTTGGTGGTTAAAAAATATGAAACTATGGCTGTCACTGGATTTTTTTTTAACCTTATATTTGAAGTCCAATTGTGGTGCCCGGAAGGAAAAATATACATGGTTAATCAAGAAAAACTGCACTACTATCGTTTTTACTGGTTGTAGTGAAGCAAGCTTATAATAACTCGAGAAAACTGTTTGTCTAGATGCCATGACAGCGAATGAGCGCAGCCATTTTTCACCACAACATGTTTTTGGCAACATGTACCTCGGCGCCAACTTCATGTTGCAGTTTTTCTTGGTAAATCATTATACCATACTATATTTACCCTCAGGGTACCACAACCACACTTTATGACAGTATTATATTAACTTTGATGATTCATTCACTCCACAAGGTGTAATCTGTAAATTGTCCCTTTTTAAAATATAACTCATAGCAGTCCACTTTACTGAGAATGATAACAAATGCACAAAAATTCAACCGATTTGTTTGACTTAACACTTTTGTTTTCCCAACATAACAGTAACATAAAACAAATAGCGTCAAAGTTGTTTATGCTAGTAACATAAAACTAGTCAGTACCATTACAAATCAGGGAGTGAACTTCTGACTGTTACAGATTGCACCTTTTTATAAGACACATAACCTTGTGTTAAGTGTTTTTCTACTCTTTCTCTGTCTGTTTTTCTCTTCGTCTATCCTTCCTGAGCATCTTTGAAACACTCATCATTCAAACATTATGCAGTATTATAATGTAGTTAGTTTTCATCCAAAGGACAGCAGATACATATAGACAGCGTATATTTTACTGGAAATGTGAGAGTAAGGACCATGACATAAAACAAGGGAACGTATTTATGCGAAAATATTTTGGCAAGTCAAAAAATTGACTGTTGACCCTGTTTTCATGTAGCAATGATCCAAAGTCTTAAAACACGTATCCCTATGTTTTCCTTTTTTGGTAC
Source organism: Hippichthys cyanospilos (assembly GCF_059441005.1). NCBI lineage: Eukaryota > Metazoa > Chordata > Actinopteri > Syngnathiformes > Syngnathidae > Hippichthys > Hippichthys cyanospilos. Next base: position 13,314,273 of record NC_142381.1, on the reverse strand, counting down.
GCTAGTACACTAGTGCTGTGCACCGAGGTCCAGATAAAAAGGTACATACATTTTTATCTATATATGTCTTCTTATTGTTGTCACTACTTTAATTTATGGCTATGCAAACTCCTCATCTTTCTATCCTCTTTTTGTCTTGTGCCAACATTGAATACAACAACTGCATTATGTTTGTCTGAAAATAATGGGTGCTTTCCTCGTTGGAAATGTTGTCCTGTGTTTCAGTTCTGGAGAACTTAATTGCATTTTCACTTGCAACCTTCTGCAAAGTTGCATGGAATTGAGGTTTGTCTATATAAAGACTCCATACTGATATCTGTGAGTTGTCAGTGTTAACTTATGGAATTTGTTTTTTTCACGCCACTTGGGAAAAGAGATACTACAGTCTGCTCATTGATGCATACACAAATAGCGAAAAGCAAGACTACATTGGCCAAGATGTAATGTTACCAGTAAGTGACAGTTCATGTTTAAAAAGCCAACTATCCTTAATTGAAGTTTTCATTCCTGTGCCCACGTTTGGACAGAAGAAATCATAATGTGCTACCGTTGAATCGAACAGGCTCAAGTGTAAAACCAGTGCCTGTGTCTCATCATCGTTTGTTCTCCTTCTGGGTTATAGTTGTACATTTCATCCGCAGTCATCTTTCTGTACCCACAATAATGCAGATGTACCAAGAAATGTGTTTTGGGAATAAATGACATGTTGACCTTTAATGTTTTGGATTGATATCAAATCAAATCCTCTCTTTTTAATTGTGAAATTGCTTTGATTGATGTAGTCAGAGCTAGTGCTGTCAAAAGTTAAAAAAAAAGATATAGATTAATTAAGATTGCTATTTAATTAACTAGTTAAAAGTTAATTAATCTCATTAATCCCATTTTAATCTTACCTAGACACTTTAGACATGCACATTTTTTTTTATTTAGATGAGTACATTGTGCTATTGTGGAAGATGAAAAGATTAATATCCAACTACAAAAAAACGGCTTCAGTTATTTACTGTATTTTATTTAACAGATGCTGTTGTGACCATATTCCTTATGCTGTACTTGAGACTAGTCCAAGTGTTGGCTGGAATCTTAAATTTTGATCATGAATAATTAGAATTTAACATTGAAATAAACATAGTCTGAAAGCAAATATTTACAGACTAAAATTAGATTAACTATGCTTGAACTATGACTGTTATTTATTAATTGCAAATAATGCTATTTTGACACTACTGTTATATTATTGTAGCAGTATCTTAATATTAATCAAAATGTGAATGTTTTTCTGCACAACTTGTTTTCACTTTTGCCAGGCAGCACACGTCAATGGAGACTACTTACTATAGCCTACACTCCCTTAAAGCACAGAAGCTTTTAATTTCGTCCCAATGAAAAGAAACACTTGAGCAGAGAGGCTTTGTAACCACAGCAGCTCAGTCCTTCTGCCTGTGCCAAAATCCCCATCCATGTCAGATTGCCCTTAATCTGATCCTTATCTGTCTGACTTCTTGATTCAGTAATCTAGAAAGTCTGCAAGGAGACACACGTCGAAAACACATTCGCATGGTGATGTGACTCATTTCTGTAAACACAATAGAAAATGTGTCCGCTCTTTAATTTGTTGTTCCTAACTCTGAATGCTACGATCCATTAGTTTTGAGTCAAACATTTTTCTATTATTATATGATCACTGATGCCCCGCTACTAAATACGATATTCTGATTGTTATTGTGTTTGTTGAATATTAATTAAGGAGCAAAATCCTTCTGTTTGCAACAATCTCAGGGAGCGTTATCGACTGTTTGTTTGTTATCGACTGAGAGTGACATCACACTTACTCAGGTAACACCCAATCACAGTTTAGCTTACAAACATCAAAGGACCGAATTTAGAAAACAGGTGAGCCGTGATCGGTTGTTATCTGCACAACTGTGATGTCATTTCCAGTCGACTGCAACTGGCAGTAAAATGGCCTCCCCGATGGATAAAAACTGGTGGATTTTGCTGCTTAATCCAATCTCCGCTAATGTAATGTTAATCAGAACACCATTTCTAGAATAGTGGGGTGCATCGAACATTTTTTTACTTGACCTTACCAATGTTTACAGTATTTCAGTTATGGCAAGTGTGAGGTGCTGAACGTTTTGCAAATCTATTTGAAAGAATACTGACTTCATGGTTTCCATTAGAGGAAGAAATGCTCAGAAAAGACAACATTCACCAGATTGACTTTCACCTTTTTATTTGGTTGTGACGAACGGCTTGAACCATTTGTGCTTAGGGGAAAGCATTCGTGTTCATAAAGCCCAACGATATAAAAGGCAACACTTTGTAGACTGTTGAACATGAAAAGCAGTTAAGAAATAGGCCAAGTGTTCCATTTACATGGCAGCTTGAGCTTTTTGTGCCACTGAACATTTTCTTCTGCCGCCATTATGGTTCTGTGTGCCCAAACAGCGCCGCCTGTACGCCACTTGGGGCGGTCAGGGACGGCTGCGTGCTGACTGGCTGCGGCTACTCGAGTGTGAAATGTGAGCCCATTATGTCAACAGATGTTACAGACAGCGGAGGAGCGCAAGCGTGACACGAGAAAGGACATATTTCGGAGTGAGTGCAGAGCCCAAAATAAATGCCGGTGACAAATACACATATATATATATATATATATATATATATATATATATATATGTATATATATATATATATATGTGTGTGTGTAAAAGAAGGGACAGTTTTTGAGATCATTATATTACTTTCCTAATAATAAATACAAATATAGCAGTAGCACATGATTATCATGAATGTGGATTTGCTGCCACTGCTGACATTCAGAAATGCAAATTGGACTGTCATGGACATCTGAGGCTCACCTGTTCAAGTTAAATGCGGCCAAAGTGAACCTTTAGACGAAATAAATTAAGGGACGGTCAATTCCATTCTTTGGATAATTCCCTGGGAAAATTCATTAATGGTGGGTGTTATGACGACAAATGAGCGCTTGTTCGCAAATAATCCAACAGAGATAATGTCCCAAAAAATACACACACACACATACACAGCACGCACTATACTCCTTACATACAGTAGGTTTTGTTTGAGACTGTAAACAGAAAAGATGCTGGCCTGGAAGTTTTGCACAAAGAGGAAAACAAGATTCCCCCCCGCCATTGGACCCTTGTGTACATTTGAAATAATGTGACAGTTACACAAAGTCATGCTGAATGTTATCGCCTTGACGTGCATTGTCATCTTTCTGGAGACATCAGGTGACGCCACATCTCAATTTGTTCATATGTTTTCCTCCTGACTAGATGAAACCCGCATTTTCTCTCCCTCCCTCAAATGAGCTTCAGTAGCAGCTCATAAGTGGCGTTGATGATGCCCCAAGAGAGGAGTGAGCGGTGGTAGTTGAGATGGGCCCCCCGAAAAAGCATGGCGACGCTCCTGCCTCGCTCCCTCCACACCATCAGCAGCACCTGCCCACACGGCTGGAAGGCTCCACCCACCCGAGACTGAGCCCGCGATTTGACCACGTTTAACGGGTAAAACATGATGCCAAGCGCCGCACCTAGAACTCCCCCGCACACAAAATCATTGACTAGATGACCCGCCCGACTGGTGGCTTCGGGTAGCTGTTCCTTTATTGGTCCGCGGAGCCCGAAGAACAGCACGTTGCTGGGCCCGTTGCGGAGCAATATTGGCACGAGGCCGCGGTAGCATTCCCGGAAACCGTATTCCGTCAGAAGTGTCCTAAAGGTGTGGGCCGTGTTGTTGAAGCGTCCGTGATGCCGGTGGTCCTGAAGAAGCGTCTGCACGCGCTCAAAGGGGGCCAGGAAGGCCTCCGCTGTTCCCGCCAGCGCAGCGGCGAAGCTTCGCGTCACCAACTCCGGCACGCCGCTGCCATCTGCCCGCTCCAGAAGAACTCGAGAAAAGTCCTGGTAAAGGCCAAACATGATTGCCACAGTGGTGCTCTTCTGGAGCAATGGGGGAAGGAGCCCCCTATAAAGATTCCTGAGGCCGTCCCTCTGGAGCTGGCGTACCGCCTCGATAGCCAGCACGCCGTGCAGCTGCTGGCGGAAGAGAACTTTCTGAATGGGGAAGGTCACCATGATGTTTGTGAAAGCCGCAATGGAGCCGCAGAAGTAATGCTTTCCATGAGGTCCGAGCATGGCGCTGAGAGGGCCGGTAGAAAGCAAAGAGTGACCTCCTTTCGCCAAAGAGGCTGGTGGTGGGGGAGTCTGGGTTGATGGAGAGTCCATGGTGCCAAGTGAGAATCAGCGCTCTTCGAGCGTCACATTAGATGTGCTCTCCTCGATAAACACCTGTCATGACACAGGACAGTACTTTTAGACAAGAGAATGTGGTGTAAATTAAAACATTTCTTTGAGGCACGCAGATCTCAATCATGTGATCGGAAATCGGGCCTGATCACATCATTTCAACTGATCAGAATTTGGGTAAAAAGATCGGGGTTAGGATTCTTTTGTTGTTGTCTTTTTTTTGTCATTTTCGAGGCCATTTCAAGCACATGGATACTGCCAAACAACAAAAAAAGTACTATATGCAACACAATCAGAACCAGTGAACGTAAACATTTAAATGTCTTAGGCTACTTAGTACAAAACACTGCTTCACAAGCCACATAAATTGACCCCCCCATACATTGCAACGGTATCGAATTAGGATACCCTTGTAACTGATGTAAAAAAAATGTGATTAGGACATCTCTACTTACTTTCATTATTTGCTTTTATATTACATCAGTGCTGAGGGTCAGAACTGGTGCTTAACAGCACACTGACAAAATCAAATAACACTGATCAAAAAACATTCAGAAATGTTCGAGCTGATTTATAGTACGAAACCACTGTTGATATTTTAGAGGTATCACAAAAGCAAAAATATTAGTCACTATTACACTTGATGTTTTCACAAAAAGCTCATTTTCTACAGATTTTGGCAGAAGCGGCTAAATGTTGATTAAAAAAAACACCTTCTCCGTTTGACCAAAGAATGGAAGAGTAGCTTCAATGTTTTCTTCCTGGTGAAAGAAGGAATTCTATCTTTCCATTTGTTTTTGTTTTTTATATGAACCCGTTGAACTATTCACCGCACTTGAGATATCGTAGGTGTTATTTAACCAGATTACTTAACCTCTAATTGAGACCATTAACAGCGAATTGTACTTTGTATTATACCTGTATAGCACACATAGTTGCGGCCGAACGCTTAGCATGCAAACATAATAAAGCAGGAATTCGTACATACTTGACGCTAAGATGTTGTTGACGATAAGAGCTTCTCTACCTGGCTTCTCTACCTGGCTGTCTTCGATCGAATGCGAACACGCCCTTCTGCTTTCATGCAGTTTGTCAAGTCATGTTATTTTTCGATCCTGAACAAAAACAAACGCTTCTTAAAAGCAATAAAAGTCGTAAAACATTAAAAATCCAGAGGTAGAATATGAATGCATGAAGGAAATGTGCAACCCAGGTTATTTTAATTAGACTGCGAGATGACAACCTAAACGCGTTTGCCTACCTGCTAGCTTGACTACCGCAACCGATCTTGCACAAATAAATTGTCAAGGTTAATAATTACAGAGTATATTATAAACTACAATCACTGCGTGTCAGTTTAGCATGCTAGGTGGCTAACGTGCAAGATAAAAATGGACAAGGCGCTGCATGATGACAGGCTGTGGACACTGGATGCAACGTCTACCTTGAAGGTCAACGTTTAGAAAATCGCGGTCTTAAAAAGTGTCCTTACATGCCGCGTGGACCAGTCGCTGTCCTGTCCTCCGACAGGTGGAAGGCGGCCAGCCTACTTGCCTGCAGAGGAAATAGGCCACTGGTCTAGGTCGTGTCTGCAGCCAGCCCTAGCGCCAGCAACAGGTTTGTCTTCTTCTGTCTGAATTGCTTACGTTCTCCTGACTATTGGGTTACGTTTTCGCCATCTAGTGGAAAGATTTGTAAAACGTATGATTGATTTTGTTGCTTATGCTTGTTATACTTCCGTAATCAGAGTACATTTTCTTTTATTCTTAAAAAGTGGAATTAGTGAGATTCAAATCCATATGGCAAAGCACTTTGCTGTATTTTGGAGCAGGAATACGCTTTTTGCATGTATTATCTCGTTATTTCAGCCGCCTACCAATTGATGGTTACTCTCATGACAAACAACATACAACATAATAATAACAGTTGAAAATGAAAATTTTGACCAAAGAAAACGCTGACGAATGTATCAATGTGCAAGTTTAATACGGACGGGAGCTTGGAGAGTCTTGGTGAGTACAGAATGGGGAAAAGGTGTTCTTCCCCTCTTCGTCCTCATCAACCACCAGCCCGCATGAGGAAAAGGCTGACCTGGTCTCAACGTTATCTAAGAAGCCAGACATCCCAGCCATGGAAAAGGCCGTGCTGTCCAAAAAGTCTTCTCCAATCTTGTCCACCTACAGCCTGCAAGGACCTGATCTCCACCCTATTTAAGGAGATGGAAACCCTGGTGGCATCCTCTTCCTCTGCCTCTTTTTTGTCCTCCTGGTGCACCTGAGACATGGAGTAGACTTGGACACGTGATATGAATACACTGGAATTGCTTCTTTTAATACATATTTTATTGACTGCTTGTTGTTGTAAAATTTTCTCTAAATATAAGGTCAATTGAGCCATATATTGGCTGTCTGCCGTCGCTAACTTGTTCTGCGATGCGATTTTAGGTAACAAGGAAACCCTTTACAAAAATTATACAATAGGAGTTGCTTCTCTTTTATTAACAGCTCAGCTCTTGTGTCAAATTGTAATACAGGTGTTCCTCAAACATCTCCCAATACTTGTTGCTGTCCACGTATTGCAACTGAAACCTGACAGGTCAAAGCAAAACAATAAAAGATTTACAGCAGATGTTTTTGTTTCAACTTCGTCATTCAAAAAATTCACTACAGGATTTTTTTTCCCAATGTGATCATCCCCAAATCGGGGTCGGTATTGCGTTTGTTTGTTTCTCCAGTCGTTGTCTGTGAGGGCCGTAAAGTACATCATTTACGACAGTTTCGCGACGTTACCAACAACCCCAGAAACTAGCGGCCGGTTAGGATCATTTTTATATGAATATGTTTGTTTATCGTCTATTTTACAATGCGTGTAGCACCATACCCAAACGCGTGCATGTTGGCTGTTATTGACAGGTTTAAATAGGAACAAATGGAATTAGGCAGCTAAGATAAACCCAAATACTGGGCTCGATAATGCTAGCTTTAGCATAGTTTGTGATCGCAATCTGTACAACGAGAGCTGCGTTTGAAGCTAGTTTCTCCCATTCAATACGGATACTTGCTCATCACAAATGTCAGCGCAAAAAGACTGCGAATTTTTGGTCAAACGAGCTCGGGAGCTTGTTTCTGATGACCCTTGTGCGGCTAAAGCCTGGCTCATAACTGCCAGGACGCTTTATCCTACCGATTTCAACATACAGGTAAGAAATAGCGCCTCTGCTTGTTTTTATGCTTTTATTGTTGTGCAATTCATTAGGTACACTTTATATAAATAAAAAAAAATTACAGAACAAGTGCCAAGACTTTTTTAAAATTGTGATTTGTTTGATTGTTTTAAGTTCACTTCATCATTGGCATCTGAGTCACCAACTTTTTTGTTGTTGTTTGTTGTTTTTTTCCCACAGTATGAAATGTACATAATTGAACGCAATGCAGAAAGAACATCCTGTGCAGGGAGACTGCTGTATGACATGTGAGTTTAGTTTATGTGCTCAGTTGTTTGTGTCCTGGGGCCACAACACTTTTTGAAAATGTTTTGTCTGCTTTTTAGGTTTTTGAATTTCCCTGATCAACCTATTGTGTGGCGTGAGATCAGTGTCATCACAGCAGCTCTGCGCAGTGACGCTCAGGACAAACATTCACAGTTCCTTCGAGGTAAGAAAAGTGCACAGTTTGAGTTGTCTTTATATGTATAGTGTAATTTTATAAAACTCTAGTTGAGGATTTCAAACACATTTTGTTGTCTCCATCAGGGCTTTTTGAAACACTGCCTGGCCGTATACAGTGTGAGATGTTGCTAAAGGCAACAGAGCAGTGCTTCAACACCTTGGAGAAAGCGGAGATGCTGTTGCTTCTACTGAAACGCTTTCCAGAGTCTGTGGTTCAACATGGGGTGCATGATTCAAAACAATCCTGAAAAAAAATAGACATTGATTTGACAATGAGAGGAAATCAAATGTAATTTCTCTTTTATTTTATAGGTGAGTCTAGGTGAGACACTATTGGAGGCAGAGACGTCTGAGCAAGTGGAATCACCCATCAACTGCTTCAGAAAACTTTTTGGTTAGTGGACACTTTAATTAATGAGTGCTTTTATTTTTTGTGTTTAAAAACATAACAAAGTGCAGGATAGTGGAACCTTTGTACTATAAGATAGAACACTGTTACACTCTTAAAAAAATACAGCAAAAATTGATAACGGGATTTGTGATGGGTCATTAACTGAAGCTTGTATGATGTAATTTTCAGTCAACAGCAAATACCAAAATGCTTTTATTTTAAAGTAGTAACTGTGCTTGAAAAATAATTTAGTCATTGAATTAAATATGGGCAAACTTACATTTTACTGTTGAAAATGTAATCATAAGTTGACTATCCCTTTAAGGTAGCCATTAAAATACAAAGTGACAAACCCTTAATGATAAAATAGGTGTAATGCGAGTGCATTTTGTCTCAGATGTGTTGGCTGAACAAATGTATTGGGACACCAGTGCTTGTCCAATAAATGTGAGCCTGCTTTTTAAGACGATTTTTTTGTTGTATCTTCATCGTCATCTCATGTTGTCATGAGATGCTTCATTAGCATGATGTATTTTGTGCAAACTCCTGGTCCTTCAACTTTAGAGGTCTGTCTCTGTGTTACAGTGTGTGACGTCCTCCCCTTGGTTATAAACAACATGGACATGCGACTTCCAGCCAGCTTAATGCAAAAATATATCCTGAAAGCTGCTGAGTTCTACATTGGTTATGTCACGCGAGGACCCTTACCAGAGGGACAGTTAAATGGTAAAGGAGATTAGTGTGCTTGTCTTTCCTGTTTCTGTGGTTCATCAGTAATATTCATCTTTGTCTTTTTATTTTTTTTGTGCTAGTGTCTCAAGAAGGCGGCCCGTTAAAGTCTCCCAGTGTCTCCCGGGGCTCTCAGCGCTACATTATTGACGGCTTGTCGGAAAAGTCTTCAGTGGTTGCTGAACCTTGGGAGAGGCTCTTGGACCTTCTTGCTGTTGTCGGTGCTCGATGCGAATGGCAGGGAGACAAAGGCCAGAGGTAGGCAATCTATTGATTTCTCTGTTTGGCTGTAAAATTGATCAAATATCATGTTTGTTACACATCAGTCTTACAATTCAATACAAATACAGGTAGTTTTTCTTAAAAAAGTGCGGAAGGAAATTAGAACTTGTCCAGCCAATCATGAAATCTTAGAACCTCTGTAGTTGTATTTGACTGAATATTTTTCATTTATTTATTATTGCAACGTACTGGAGTAACCAGGTCTGTTTTATATTTGCTGGGTGGAGTGTTTAGGCTTTCATTATGTTAAAACACAAAGTCTGTAATTTTTCATAAAACGTTGCTGTGGCTACTTGCTGTTTTCCAAGACATTAACGCTGGTTTTTGCGGGTCTTAACGGGCATGAAAACTCGTAAAACTTACCACACGCATCAATCGTTTCAAAATAATCAATACTTTAGCAGTTTATTGTCCTTTTTTTTAATAATTTTCAATTGGGTGCACGCTTTATGCATTAGCTACATTTGTATATGATAAGTATTGCAAACTACAATCATAATAATAAACATTTTGGTCGTTTATTACCTTTTTGATGATGATTGTCGCCAGTGATCATTACAAAGGTTTTGTTGACTTTATACGGTACTTTTATTTTGTAGGAGCTATATTGACTTGCTTCAGAGAGTAAAGGAGCTGTGTCGGTACTTACCAGGCCTGGAGGGAGACACCAGAGCGCGCTGCTGCAGTCAGGTGGTTATCTGTACTGCTCTCGTCCTCTTTCGCAACGCCTTCCTCTACGTCTCAACTGTGCAGCCAGCGCTGTTCCAAGGTTGGACTTCATCGCTGCACATACACAATTTGTAAAACTGAATGATACTGAGGAGGTGGTGTTTTTTTGTTTGTTTGTTTGTTTGTTTTTTAATAAGGTGTAAATACTCTGAATTTGGGCCCATGGATTCTTGTGGAGGATTTTAGCTCAGTGTACAATGATGTGGATGTGGAGCGAGGACCAGTCAAACACACACACAAGAAACGCAAAGTGGCCGACGGCAGAGAAAAGACCATTGTCAGTATAACACAACCAATGCATATATTCTGCAGTATAACGGGATTGTCACTCTTCATACAGTGTTTGCGTATGTGATTCCAGAGCTCAGACGATGAGGAAGGCTTGGGCAAGGTGCGTGGCCGAAACATCCTGGTGAATAAAACTGAGATGCCCAACTGGTCAGAGACTCTGGAGGGCTTTTATACAGCCAGGGAAAGCTGGGACCTTCTTCACTCCCATGACAGCCTTGAAACTGGTAAGCACATCTTCTGCTCTTTTATTGTGGTCAAGCTCCTCAATAAAATTACCACTTTGGCACTATATTGAAATCTAGGTCCCAAGGCATCACTATGTTGAAATGAGTTAAGGAGCATCATCTAGATTAAAGTTGTACCTTGCTGCCAACCTATGGCATCGAAACACAATTGTAAATCTCTTGGGGAGGCGTTGCCTCCCGTTTTTTTAATTGGCTTTTTTTGGGTCGTTAATTTGTTCTTTTGACAGAGTTCAAAAAGATTTGTGCCGCTTGGAAGACAGACGGCTGGCTGTGGTTCCGAATTTTCCTCACTGACATGATCATATACCAGGTAAGCAACCATAAACCACAACGATCTGAGTAATCAGCTTGATCAGTGAGTTTTTACCCTGTCACTTCTAGGGACAGTACCGTAAGGCCCTGTCCAGCCTCCACCAGATGGCCGCCGTGCAGCAGCCCCAGTCGGGCCAGCAGAGTCCCTCCGGTCAGATGAGTCTGGAGCACCACAGGGCCCTCATACAGCAAGCCTCCTGCCATTATGCACTGGGGGAATACAGGGTAAGCACAAAAATACTTGGCTTGTACAACATGAGATGTCCCTGAAGGTGAAAGTAATCTTTCTCTGTTTTTTTGTTTTTGTTTTCAGATGGCCTGTGAGAAGCTTCTTGACGTTGTTAGCGGACTGGTACCCCCAAACCACGAACCACCAAAAGCCTCAGAAGAGCAGACAAGAGTCAAGACTAAATTGAAGAAAAGTATATGCTATATAGTTTTTGATTGCTGTTGTTAGGTGATTTAACCAATAAGCAACTCATATGAATGATATTTCAATTGTCCAAACTAGGTCATGACCTGAGATTGCTTCCATGCACCAGCAATTCTATATTACCTTTCTGCCTCCAGTTGATGTTGGCCTGCTTCAAGGTATTGTATGTCCGCATTGTTAAGTTGTACACCTAAGCACCAAAACAATGGTTTTCAAATTGGGGTATGTCACTTTTAAATAGCAACCATGCAAAAATCTTTTTAAGAGAATGATCAAATTGTGTCAGTATTTCAGAAAAATATACTCTGTTAATCAAAATTGTTTTTATTCTGTATGTCAGCGGTTTTCAAATTAAAATACCTTTCTGCAGGTATTAGCAAATCCAATTTAATGCTGTGACAGCAATAGTATGTCTTTATTTTCTAATTAAGAAAAAAATAATTGGAACGAGTCTTTTTCTGATTTCACACTATCATCAAGAGCTGCTGAATAAAATACACCTAGAGAAACCTGTACCACTGCAAGTATGATTCCAAAGTTTATTAAATCATACATGGATGGCATAGGATTTTATTTTAAGTCTCTTATTTTTCCTGTCTAAAAATACTTTGCACTGTGGTTCTTGGTAGAGATACTGTACACCAGAGTCGATCCTGATTTTTAGTTGTCAAGATGGCGAATTACTATTATTATTATTTGGAGCCAATATTCATTTTCAGTGAAAGAAAAATACCATCTTAAAAAAAATTCAAAAACTTAACTTTGTTGAAAGTTCTTTAAGCATATCTTTATGGAACTGGTCCAATTTGTGTTTGCTGCTGTACATTTTAGACTTTACATTTTCATTCTAAACTTCTAACAAAAGAATTCAAGACACTTTCATGACCATCAGCACCTCTTAAAAGTTAACACATTAAATAAAATAATCAAGTTCACAACTTCCTATAGTTTTCTGCAGTTATTCATTTCAAAGAAACTAAAAGCAAACAAAGTTGCAGTGTTCCCAGGAGTAGAATTCTCTTATAAAAAGTTACCTGATAACAAATAGTTCCCTGTAATAACTAAACTTAAAAAAAATATATAAAATACATAAAGATAGGTAAATAAATATATAACAGGCCATCAGCTTTTTTTTTTTTTTTTTTTAAAGGCCAATACCAATACTCGTCAAAATGCCAAGCATCGGCACTGATAAGCCATCTTTCCCTAGTATTTGGCCTGAAAAAAGAGCTACATAATTGAAAGAAGATTAAAAACCACTGCTCTATTTCACCATTTTGCTTTTCGGCCCACACAGCCGCGAGCGTTTACAGACAACCGAGACGACCTTTCGTTGGGTCACGTGGTGGTCCTCCTGCAGTACGACTGGCCACAAGGCGAGATGCTCTTTCTAAAAGCCGTGGATAAGATCTGTCACCAAGGCAGTTTCCAGTATGAGAATTTCTTCAACTATGTCACCAGTATCCTGCAAAATTTCTCTGCATTTAAGTTACATTTTTGCCATGGATGTTACCCTCCCTGAGCTCACATATTTGTCAGATATTGACATGCTGGAGGAGTTTGCATATCTGCGTACCCCGGACGGAGGGAGGATCCAGCTGGAGCTGCTACCCAATCAGGGAATGCTGATTAAGTAAGCGCCTGATATCCGATCGGTCGGCATCCGCTCTGGCGCACCCCGGGTTTTGTTGGTGTGTTGTTTAGAGTGAAGGTCAACTTGATGATCAGACTGTCAGGGACTTAAACTGAAAATAAGCTGTCATAGGAGCGGGCTTTAAAAAGAGAAGGGTTGTACAGTAGCTCAAAACAGTGAGTACACAGCCCTTGTGTATTTATAATTTTTTTTTTCTTATGGGGAAAACTTTAAAGAATTGACACTTTGCTATACTTTTAAGTTGTCATTGTAGATTTACTGTCCTCTAAAAATATCTTGTCCAGATAGAAGCCCAAAGTGTCGATATTTTGTGAGGGTCACTGTTTTTTCCATCTCTGCTCTAACCCCACTGGAATCCTCTTTCACTCCTCCATCTTCAGATACCTTCAACTTTTTTTTTTTTTCAAGCTACTCCCTTTGTTACGCAATAATGTGAACTGCTACCAGCTTGAGAAGCACATCTGAAATAAATTAGCTAAAATATGTGTTTATAAATGACATCAAACAAATTAATGTAATATTTTTCTAGTTGTGATAATAAATACACAATAGAAAGTCAGATAAAGGCTCCTTTTTAAACGATGAACAGGAGTCGGCACGTTTCCTTTTAATAGGGACAGCAACACTGCCTCCTTGTGGACAGAGGAGGAAGGGCCTTTAGACGCGTGAATACCGGAGCACCTGGGTGTGTGAAAATCTTGCAGCAAAGTGGTTTTCAAGCAGAACTGACCTTTTACAAATGTAAGTCATGATAAATGCATACACAACATTAACAATCGGAAAAACACGCGAAAATCGTATGTTTGCGGATACAAAAATAGAGGTAAAATGGAACTGGTCAATACTTTTGTGGGATTTAACGGAAATCAGCGACAATACTTGTGGATCTCAAAAGTATGTGAAAATCACGAATGTATTTGTGTGAATAATTTTGAGACTTAATTTCCACTGTCATTTTGTAAACACAGTAGATTTGCACCCCAATGTAGCAAAGTGTCATTTTTTTTTGCCCCTTGTGCCATGAAAATGTCATCAAATATTTACCCCCAAAAATGTCAGGGTTGTACTTACTTTTGCGAGATACTGTATGTAAAATCAATCGATTTAAACGTCAAAGTTGCAAACTATAGAACACTTAAATGCAGCCGCACTGACCAAGTGTTTGAATGTTGCTGTCCCTCAGGAACACTAGGTCCTCCCTGGGGTTGGAGTTAAACACCCTTCTGCTACAAGGGGTGCAGACGATGGACAGGTACCCCGGGCCCCTCCTACCACAGTGCCCGCCCATCCCTCCCCCAGCACAAATCACCATTCATTCACAAACTCCAAGGCCTGCCACCCTCCCCCCTTTCCCGATTTTTATTTGGGCCTATCATTTAAGAACAAGTTGTCGTCGCAGTTTGGTTGGTTGATTTGACCCATGGCTCGTGTTTTTGTGGTCATTGCCGTTGTTAGTTCAAATGATGTTGTACAGTTGGTTTCTTTTTTATTTTATTTTTTGAGGTGGGGCCTTTTCACAGCACTTGATCTCATTTCATTTGTGCTTATGTTTCATGTGTGCTGTTGGTCAAGGTCTTGCTGTTTAACCATGTATGACTGATTTGTCGTATTCAAAAATGGTCCTAGAAACGCAATAATTATTGTGTGTTTTTTGGTTCCCTCTGCTCTCGTTTGTAGGCATCACACGGTGACGAGAGGAATCACCAAAGGGGTGAAGGAGGATTTCCGTCTGGCCATGGAGAGACAAGTGTCCCGTTGCGGAGAGAACCTCCTCAGTGTGCTGCACCGTTTCTGTATCAACGAGAAAATCATCATCGTCCAGTCTCTCCCTTGACACTTCTAAACATTCTCAAAAAAGAGGTTGGATTGAGTTTTTTTTTAAAACAGTAAAACGTGGAAGCAGTACTTTGTCATTACCACACTTTTTTTCAACCACCAGTAGATGGCATCAATTCCTGTGCCAAATAACGGACCGGCGGTTTGTAAGTCTACTTAACTGGGAGAAATGGGAGAAACAAAATAGACTGAAAACTTTTTTGTTTTATTTCCACGTGAAAAGCAAATCTACTCCTGAAATTAGTAGATTTGGTGTGTAAATAGAATCATTGATCACAGCAGGCAATGGATCTCGAAAATGTCAAAATGCTCTAAAATGGCTGGCAGGTGAATTAGCATCGTTTCAATTTTGCTGTTGGTTTAAACAGGCATAACCACAATATTTCGAGAGGTTTTATCATGTGATAGTTTTTCAGACTTTTGAAAAAAAATCATCTGTATTTTTTTGCACTTCCTGCCGCTCCCCCTTCTTCCAGCCGCAGTGCAATAAGAGGGAGCAGCAACTGAAGGTCAAACACGCTAGAGAGAAACAAATTAGGATCAAATTTGGTTTCCTGATTCGTGTGAAATGAACACATACAAGAATCTGAGACAATGGCTAGTTTTCTGTGTTTTCAGTTTCCAATTTTCACATGAGAAACAACACAATTTCTCATTCTGTTCAATGAAGATAGCAACACTGCTTCTTAGTGGACAGATGAGTGATGACCTTTCAACACGTGAACGTATAAAAGGATTTTTCTTGAACAATTTTTTTATTTACTTTATTTCATGCTACATTTATGGAGCTAAAAACATGTGAAAATCGTGGATATTTGTGTGTATTGTTTTATAAAAATCTCTCCCAATCCTTTTTATTGAAAATAACTACAAACACTTGTAAATTTCTGACATTACCAAACAGTGAGTAGCTCACTGTTTAATACCGAGTTTTGGAGATCTTTACAGTGTGCAAGTGTGCTTGGGATGCAATGGGATCTATAGTGTATTGTAGATATGCCTTCAATTGTAAATAAAGCAGTCAACAATCTTTGTGTCCTGAAATAGATTTTCAAAAAGGAGAGATTTGGTTGACCCAACAAAAAGCCAATTAAAAACCTGTTTTATATTATGGAAAAAAGGAGCGATTTGGTTGAGCTAACAAAAAGCCAATTAAAAACCCGTTTTGCCGTGTTTTTATTTTTGTTTTCTTATTCTTTTTCTCTATCGATGCAATCTATATCAAGTTGCTTATGCCATTTGAATGTAAAAAAAATAAACAAAACGTGCTAAACGTAATTACCTTTCTAACTATTAAATTATCTACTCTATGTCCATCAATCTTACCAGGCCCATGTAGCTAACCCCCAAAAATAATTTGCTTAAAACTTATAAATTGCCGCCAATTTGCATCAAATCACTTCTGCTCCGAATACATCCGAAAATCTCGTCTAAATTCCATTTTCGTTCAGGAGAAGCGTGGTTTGACTCTACATATATGCTGGGGACTGACAAAATTCAGCTCAAGGTTTTTGAGAAAAAACAGTGGATGAGAAGTTTGTACTATTCTATACCATGAATTTCGTACTATATCCTTAGAAATAACTAAATTTGAGAATACAGGCATCAAACGGCTGATGGCTAATTTAATGATAAGGCCGCTTTGGGCCGTTTGTTCATTTTGCTCTTATTCGCCATAATACAAAGCACGAATTACAGTATTTTACCAAATATTGGGCTTTATTGACCAAAACACTGCCAGATTGAACATTTATTCAAATGGGCACAATGAATTAAAGAAGCTACAACATGTTAAAGATCACAAATATATGCCCTCCTCCCAGTGGCAGTTCAAGCTTGAAAGGAGCCTTGTCTACCTACCCCATTCTTAAACATCATTACAACCTTTATAATACTGTCAAGAATTTCCCTAATTTTTATTGGGTCACGGCTTTACAGGATAGAAAATATCAGTTCAATTTATTTTTTGCTGTTGCACATGCCAGAAACTGCCACTGCCTCTTCCATTAAATTTTCATTTTACAGACAAAACTGACAGTACAATTTGCTGTACACTGCATTTATCACTACGAAAATAGGAATAAATACAACATTGCCACACATTTTAGTTGCGTAAAGCTGGGTTAGTCTCCAAAAAATACTTTTCAAAAAAATCTATCTTACATTGCTTGCTTGTAGGCGGAAGTTTCAAAAGCAACATGCACAAAAAGTAAGGAAAATTGGGCTTTCAAGTGAAATTCCAGAATAAAACAAAAACATACTATCAACATTACTGATGAACTTTGACTCCAAACTTTTGAATGCATATGTCATTTTTCAATGCACAACTTGTAGCCTCCTAACAGGGAGCCGATGGCAAAATTGACAATTGGTGTTCATAAGTTAGCGGTCGCCTGTAAAAGCTATAGGTTCATCGTGAAATTTCACCCAAATGACACCTATCCTTACTCTTTTGTGATTTCGGTGGTGTCCTATTCATGCTGTATTTTAAATTAAGGCAATTTATGTATAACAATTATTTTTTTTATTGTGTGAGTACAGTGCAAGACTTTTCATTGCACGATATTCCTTCAAATATACATGTTTAAAAAAAAAATACAAGGACAAATAATTAGTACGGTCTCACCAAAATGTCCTAATTAAAAAAAAATCAGCATATTCTATAAGGTCATCCCCAATGAACAACAATTTTTCTAAAGAGCATTATTGGTTTAATTAATTGGATTTGCATAGTCATGGAAAAACACATCTTGGCAACGTTTAGTTGGATTAATCTGACTATCTCGCGAGGAAATGTCTCTGTGTTTGTGGTGTGTGTGTGTATCATGTAAAATGATGAGTATTTCGATGAGCGTCCTGCAGGTCCTACGCTCCCACTTCCAAGAAGAAGGTGACGCTTCCAAGATGGCGGTCGGTGGGCGAGTCGTTGATGATGCCCTTTCCGTTCAGCTTGCACTGCACCTGGATGTGAGTGTCGTACTGCACGCCCGAGAAGCGCACGGCCACCACCGGAGACGAGTAGTTCACCTAATGGCGTGGACATCGGGACGTAAAGGTGATTATTGTGACAAGATTTTTTTGCGCTGACAGGTTGAGCGTGTGCACTTACGTGTCGAAGTTTCCCGTAGTATGGGTAGTACTTTAGATCAAAAATACTCTTGGGGAAAAATTGGATTTCGCCCAAGGCATCTGTTGGTCCTCTCTGAAAGAAACCATTACATTTTCAGTATTTCTTACGGGCTTTTTTTTCATTATACGCTCTCAAAATACAACACACGTATTCAAGGGGCATGTTTTGATACCTTGACTCCACAAGTCACATTAACCGGTTTCCCTTGGCCAGGTAAGTATCCAAGAATCTACAAGAGAAAATGGTTTCACTTTTTCTGTCATTTAATTCATTCATTGTCTGCAGTGCTTGCCCTCATTAGAGTTGCAGGCCTTGTGGAGTCCATCTCGAATCAGGTGCAATCCACAACTCATAGGTGTGCTGACCCCTCATACATTGAAATCTCAATCAAAGCTGCTAACAGCACCTTTTCACAAACTTTCACTTTAAAAATGTGCTTTAAGTGGGCATAATAATAGAAAAATACTTAAACAAATAAATAAATGAAATATGCCTGAGTTTGAAATGTCCAAATGCATTTGAATGCCCCTCATGTCTCCCTTAAAGGGATAGTGTGTAAAATGTATACCATTTTTCATTAAAAAGGAATAAATTCAATGATTATAAATTTCTAAAACTTACAAATGAACGTGTTCTTTAAGATCAACAGTATGTTTTAAAAATACTCATAGGTCTAGTTATTAAATTATATTAGACGGAGGTGGCACTTCTCAGGAGGCAAAACCTGCAGCACCCCCTGCTGTCCGTAATGAAAAACGGTCTAAATCTTACACACTATCGCTTTCATATATAGATATGTGTAATTATATATCTTTTTAAGATTTGGGGCAATACTGAAAGAGTCATCACAAGTGCAAGGGAGAAAGGTAACAAGGTATTATGTGAAGTCCCTATATGTCCTAAAGTATGTTTAATGTAATGCTAAGTAGATACAGTGTACAGTACTGTGCAAATTAGTGTAACGCACTAAAATGACACAAGATGGCGCCAAGCCTTGGGTAATAGGAAAAAAAGGTTTTTAGTGTCAACGTATAGTTCCAGCTGCTCGGTGTCGCAGTGGTTTGTATGTCGGTCTCACAGTTTAGGACCTGCGTTCAAATCCGCCTCGCACCGGCCTTCTTGTGTGAGGTTTGCATCTTCTCCCCGAACCCGAGTGGGTTCTCTCCGGGTACTCTGGCTTCCTTACCCACTCCAAAAACATACATGGCAAGTGTATTGGAGATACTAAATTGTCCTAAGGTGTGAATGGTTGGTTGTCACTGTGTGCCCTGCAACTGGCTGGCAACCAGTTCAGGGTGTCCCCCGCCTATTGCCCTCAGTCATCTGGGATAGGCGCCAGCAAGCCTGCGGCTCTGGATAATGGATGTGTAGCTCCGAGATATGATACTGATATTGCAGCCTGATACCAGCATCACTTTGACAAGATATCAATAAGAATGATACATATGTTTCATTTTTTGTATGAAATGCCAAAAGAGATTTGATCAAGTGATACAATTCAACGAAAAAACAATAACTAGCGACAGAGGTTATGAGAAAATATGACCCCTTCGTTCCAAACATTTGGGTTACATTGACTCAACCTCAAACGTGAGAATGTACTGCACTTGAGTAAAATACACACACAACGTATTGAAGGATCCTGAGAAATAACTACGTCAATAAAATGTAATCTTTAAGGTGTAAAATACTACATTCAGAGTGTTTTTTTAAAAATCTTTCATTTCCATTCAGTATTTGTTTGTGGTTGAATATGAGTGTTAATATTGGAAATTTTCACTGCAGACCTAATGCAATACTGTTTGTTTTGTTTGTCTGTTTTGGATTATATCACGGGACATTTTTATGAAGGAAGTACAATATTGTTAAAGTACTGTTGATCTAAGATTAGGGGCGAAACCATGGTCGTCAAAGGCCACTATCCTTGCATGTTTTAGATGTTTCCCTTCTAAACACCCATTGCATGACTAAGCTTTTCAGCAGCCATAATAATGGTCTTGATTATTTGAATTAGTTGAATTGCCCACCCAAGATTTTGCATGTTGGGGAGGAGCTTAGTTTAGCCCGGCGGAAGTAACAGTGAGTCTCAGTGAGTGTTTTTTGTTTTTTTTGTTTGTGGTCTGCCTAAAGTGGCCGAAAGGTGTCACCGCCTTAAAACAAAATCAAAACCTTTCCCGTCTTACCCTGTTCATTCGCAGGAGGATGCACGGCCTCCCCTGCGAGTAACCGTAGTGGGGGTCCTGCAGGCCCGAGCACTCCCCCAACCAGGACCTCTTGAACTGGCATGCTTTCCTCTCCGCGTCCTCCTCCAAGTCTTCCTGCATGAAGTACCTGTCCTGTGTGCAGCGAATATTCTTCCTCTCCTGCGCGCCATCGTTGTAGGCTGAGGGGGGTGAAATAGGGGGATCGGGGCTTGAATAAATCTTTGCAATAGCTCGTGGCTGCCAAGGCCTCTGATTAAGGCAGTGTGAATGAATAAAAGGGAAGGTGGAGAAAAAAACACACACACAAAGAGGCTTCCCTTCCCAGCATGCAATGCAGGAGTAAAAGAGAATACAGGACAAAGGTACTGATGAGGCTCAGCGGACTGCGTTTAACCCATCCAAGCCCCCGCAAACTCACGTCGTAGGTGTTCATCCATGGAGCGGGCGTAGCGCTTCCACGATTTGCGGTCGGAGGCGTTGAAGGAGATGTCGTGACCTTCCAGGTGTGGCGCCATGGTCATACCTGCCAGTGGAGACCCACAGACAGTCAACTGTGACGAGACACGAGTGGGCATTCACAGGCTGGTGGTGGGGATGAAGACTTGATAGGTGGAGTAGTAACTCTTGATGTTTAATTTCAAGTTGTCAACCTCTTTACACCAAATATTACCCCAGGAAATTGTAATATTGTCAGCCTGGCTGTTAAACACTTGTCAGGTTTCATTCCTGGAACGTGCATTTACTATTCTAAGTCAGTGGTTCTCAAAAGTGAAGACACTGCAGGGGATATGGAAGATTTTAACATCTTCAATTATTAGCGGATCTACTTAAATGCTTTTCTTTTCAAATGAAGAACAAACTAATTGGAACATGAAGCAACGTATTGCTAAATTGAGTCCTTTGCAGCGTTTCTCAAATACGAAATTTATCAAAGGGCCCTGAGAACCCTAAATCTGTTAGGTTTCATATGGGCGTGCATTGTCATTAGAAACCTTTTGGCAGGAGGGCTGGAAATAATACAGATGATGACATATGATCTATTTACTGGACTTGCTGAACAAAATAAACCTAGAGATACCACAGTAAATATAGTTACACACTTTAGTGTACAGTATTAGACTTAGGTGACACAGCACTGTTTCAAGTATTTTTTTTCATCCCAATGTGCTTTGCATCGGTTAGGTGATACCTTCCTTTAAAAAAAATTCTCAGTTTCATTTCAATAAGTTGAAGAACCACTGTTCCAAGTCACTGTATCATGAATAGTTTAAACACGCAGTGAGAAAAACAAACACAATACAATGATTTAATTAAAAATGCATTGTGCATTAAATTTAAATAATTATCTGTTGAACAAGCAGGTTAAACATTTAAAGAAATACAACTGAACTAATCATATTTCAAAATAAAACTGCACCGCACTGGATATATTTAATTTATTTTTATTAGGCTGTATGTGTTGCTGCAAGCTTTATTTAACATTTGATTGTATTTCATTTTTTAATTCAATTTTTTAATTCAATTCAGTGATTCTTTTGCTTACCACTAGAGGGAGACCAAACACCAGTAGTAGTACTTCGATCTCAGTTTTTATACACGTAAGCTTGTCCTTTTCACCGATGATTTCAATACATTTTCACAAGTACCTATACATATATATATAGTTAAGATTTACTTAGTGGTTGAATACAATTGGCTGTGTTTGTGTCTATTTGAGAATCGTCAATTAAACAGTCTATCGTATTATCAAAATGCTAAAATTATTCTAAGTTTTTATTTTTTTTTGCTTTGACTTCGCAGTTAAGTATATTGTTGTTTTTGCGTCTGAATGTTGACTGTTGATTAACCTAGTTTGACACTTGACAATAAAGAATTTGACAGTACTAATTTTGTTTTAATTGTGCTCCAATTATTTGGTGCATTTCAAACAAATCGACTAGAGGTCTTCAAGATATTCCGATGTAGTGTGAAGGTTGTGGTGTTCCGTTTACCTGGTGGCATCACTCTGTCGTTATAGGTGGGATGGTAGGGACTAATGGACCACATAAGGCAAAATATACAGCCACCAAACATGGCCGCCAGGAAGGTATAAAGTGCAGCGTAGAAGAGAAGGATCAGGCCTAAAAAGTGACATAAAAATGATGTTAGCAGAGATCATTGTAGATAATAATGCCTCCAATAATCACTCCAAAACCAACACTCCAAGGATTTATACAAGTTCAATCAGTCCTGAATTTAAATTCATATGTTTTAAAAAATACATTTATCTCCTCCTTCTTCTTCTAAAAAAAAAAATAATAAGTATTTTTTTTTTGCCTATATTAAACCAAATGTAACTAACATTTTGCTGCGCGGGCACTTTTCGCAGGTCGGACAATGAAGTGGCAGCCATGCCTCGTGTCCCCCGAGTCCACAAAGGCCTTTCTGTTTGAGCCCAGTGAGAAATTCTTCCAGCTGTCTTTTCACTCAGGAACACAGTGAACCTCCGGTTGACATCGTAGTGAAGGTCCTTTGCAGCCATGGAGGCCCGGCCAGCTCCAAGGAGCGCCAATCAGCTCGCTCTGGTATTGTATGGACGCGCTTACTCACTTGTTCATTCAACCCTGGGATACGTGGGCCCCTATTCCTCCTTAAGTGTGCACTCATTGACAAAAAGACTTCAGCGTCTGCACCGCTTTACGTGGATTTTACCTTAAAGTTTCATTTTCCAGACAATTGTCTGCAGCAAACTTTCGGTGGGGAGGATGTGAACGTGCTAGCTTGCACCGAGGGGGTTTTGCATCCGTGATGAGTTGAGTGTAGCGGGGGTCCCCGCGGCTTTGGGAACGAGGATGTGGAGAGCATGTTAAGATGCTGATGGAATGTGATTTCTGGCTAACGCGAGGCTCGGAGAGGCGCGCTCCCACTGGGACCGCGTCCCCAGGCGGGCTGTTTTTCTCGGGAATTGCCTGTGCACCTATGTAAACACTAGCGACGCATACGCTAGTCTGGAGAGGAACTGTTGAAGTTTTCCCAAAAGCATCTTCGGAGGAAGTGTGGGAAACATAGGGCCCGTGGGACCTTTATGGCGTCAATTTGAAAAACAACAAAGACCTTATTATAATGCCTTCTAACCTCAGAAGTGTGAGGCAGGTACTGTATGTTAACCACGCTTCCACTGTGCTGTTGCTTTTGACTCACAAATCCTGAGAATGGACTGCACAATTTAGAAATGGTGAAAAAAAAATAAAAATAAAAAAAATATATATATATGTATGTATATGTATATGGTTAAGCTCATTTTGTCCCAATTACACTCATTCCTGATTAAGAATGAAAAACGCCTGACTGAAAATTACATCACAGTTGTAAATTTTGCACATGAAATTACACAGCACACTTTAAAGTCACCAAAGCACCAACGTGGCTCAGTGACGCCATTTCCGGTTTGACCATGCCGCTCGCCACTGGAGAACATTTTATAGTCTAATTAAAAATCCATGATACTCTGATAATATGTGTTGAGTTGGGAAAAAAATGGCCGCTATAGTGAACTTGCTGTCGATAGAAAATGACATCACAGTTGATCGGGGCTTTGATAACAACCAATCAGGGCTCAACATTTTGTAATTTTGGTCATGTGATGTTTGCAAGCTGAGACGTGATTGGTTGTTACCAAAGACCTGAGCGACTGCGATGTCATACTCAGTCAAGTTAAGCGGCAAAATGGCCGCCACTTTAGATTTATAAATTTTGTAAATTTTACTGAATTTTTTTTTTTTTTTTTTCAAAAACACTGTATTTTTGAAAAGAGGATTTTTGGGTTGACTTTGCCTTTACATGTTTTGAATTATATTTTTATGTTTTACTACAAGGTGCTATATTCCTTTATTAGATCATATAGCATAACAAAAAATGGTGTGTTTGTTTTTGGGGGGGGGGTTTGTGATATTTAAATTAATTTCAATGCGAAAAACTGCTCTGCCATGTGAGTTTGCTCACCAAATGAAGGAAATGAAGTCAAAATATACTAAAAATGTTCCTAAGTTGATTATGGCGTTAAATTTGAACACATTTAGTTTATCACAGGACTTTCCTCATTAAGCCCAAGCAAAACGCAAAAATCCCAAGACCCAGCAAACTTCTCCCCGCCTTGCGTCAACTCACTCCAGCTCTTTCCCGAGCGGCCCATGAACTCCTTGGTCTCGGCATTCCACAGGTAGGTCTTCAAGTCGCTGATCTTCTGGTGCAGCGTCCTCCTGGGCAAGGGCCGACGCTTCCACCGCTCGAAGTTGAGGTCCTCCTGCTCCAGAGGCTGGTGCTCAGCCAGCTCCTCCTGCTCCACCTCCAGCTCCTGGCCGTGTTTGAGGATCACCTTGGTAGGCTGGTGGACAGAAGAGGAGAAAAGACGCTCAACGCACATGTCCACTACTGCTCGGTCAAAAGTGAGTTTTTTTTCTTTTCGGAGGGAAATGACGGACATTTAGGACGACCCTTCACTTGGCTGCATATTCATGATGTGGTTCTGTCTCCTGTCTCCTTGTTTAGGCGGATCATAAGATCCCGCTGGTGACCTTCGCAGCCCCACATCGGGAGAGACGACCTCCCTTGGAGCGGACCCTCCTGCTTGCATGTGGCAGCTCATGTCCAGATGTTTGGACTCACAGACCCCAGGGGGACACGCAAGTACAGTAAGTATTCACAAAAAGAGTCCCCACATCGCCATTAAACTAAATAAATCAGAGCGGCCAACACGCTGTTTTCAACCTAAAACGACAATTCTCATCCGAGCACTTACTGGACTTTTTGGGAGCGGGGTCGCTTCAGCTTCTTCTGTGGAACTGGGCTCCATCTTCTCAGCAAAAACCTACATGTTAAACATGTTTTCCAAAATTTTACAGTCGTCTCCTAATGAATCAAAGACTTAAGAGCCTGTAAAAATATGGAAAAAAATCACTTACTTGAAGTTTCTCCTGTGGGAAACTGCCTTAAAAAGTGTATATGTTAAAAGAAAAGCTTTTTGTCAAAGGTTTTTGAAGGGTTTCATTAGAAAGTTTGAGGCCGAGGTGTGGAGAGCCTCCTTCATCTAAACGCCCAACATAGTGAATGAAGTCAGGAACTGAGAAACATGGGGGGGTGGGATACTAAAGGGCTTTTTTTTGTAGGGTTCAAGGAACATTTTGGCAACGGCTCGCAGCCCGACGCTGCATTCTGCACACGCACCCCGTTCCTCATTGTCTCCTTAGATGTGCTAGAGCAAGGCCTGAATACAATATTTATAGCGTGTTCCAACACAAAAGACACACCCGATTATTTCCCTACCGCCTCGGTCATGTACCTGTGCAGAAAAAAAAATGCAATTCATCTATTCTTGCTCTATTTTGTTTTGATTCTAAGCATCGAGAGCAGCATAATTAACGACAAGCGTTGGCACATGCATTCTGTGTCTTACAGAGCCTCTTTGCAAGTGTTCAACATAAACTCGTCAAGTTCAAGGAGTCCTCTTCCCTCCCACCGCAACACTAAGCCATCTGCACAACAGTCACGTAGCACCACTGTGCTAGCATGGGTGCAAGTGGGAGAGGACTCGCTTGTGAGGCCGGCTTTCTGTTACATGAAAAGAGAAGTTGCGTCATGGAAAAAAAAAAAAAAAAAAAACGACTGGATATTTGGAACGTGTGTCCACGCGTGCTTCTTTGTGTGAATTTCATGGTGAATGGGGACTCATTCTCAGCGTGTTGCGCTTTTGCTAAAAGCCCGCCAAAGGAGCTCGGTGATCTGAAAAAGTCACTTCAATGCAGCTAGCATGTTGAAATTTGCGTTTTTTTTTTTTCTTTCCAGAAATGTTTTGTACAAGGGATGTGCATTTGAACTTGGGCCGTTTGAAAATGGTTGACTGCATTGCATTGAGGTCTTTGAGGCTTGACTCCACCAATATATCCATCCATACACCATTGTCCTCGCTTTGGGTCACAGGTGAGGAGAGAACTTATCCCAGGTGACTTACACTCTCGATTGGTTCTAGCCAGGCAATCTCTAGGCACAAAAAAATGTCGGTATTACTTCTCACTCATATTCACACCAGTGACGACACACAAGGAGAAAATGCACATGCCATAATCCTGTTATTTTCTTCACTGCTTATCCTGGAGTTTATCACAGGATGACGAGGTGTGTGTGGCAAGTACTATTCACACTATGCACATTTTAGATTACCCTATTATAGGCAATTGAATCAAATATACTTTCAAGCAATGATTATAAGGCAACTGTATTTATTCTTAATGATCTCCGTTTGCATCATTTCAGTTGTTTTCTGATGATAAACCAAAATTGCAGTAGGTGCAGATGCATATGTCTGACAGCAGATGGGGCTACATAGCAATCTGCTACCACACAATGTGGTTGGTTAAAATCAGTTCAGTTGTAACTGAACGTAATTTTATTTCACACTGTACTGTGGTGACATATTCCTAAACGTTATAGTATTTTAAGATTCATACTTCTGCCTACTATAGCAAAAGAGAATGCAACATCATTTATATTTGCTTCGTCTATTTATAACAACAAAATTCAGGTTTCTCTAAAACTGTAAAATCTTAACCGTATCAATTTAAACTATCTTTACAGTATTTAAATCAGAGAGGGCGCCTATTCAACGTAAATGCTAGTTCGCAACCCGTAGATGAGTTAAGTTAATAAGACAATATAGTTCATATTTGTTGTGCAATTTGTACAATTAAATGTTTTATTGAAATACTTTTATTTTGAAATTTGGAACGGAAAAAAATTGAAGCGTAGCCAAACTTATTTGCTGGAAAAAGACTTGCATTTGTTAAACCCAATTTACGTAAACACCATGTTTAATGTTAATACATATAACTCATTTTTAATGATACATTTATTTTGTGAGACTGACTTGCTGTTTCGTTATATTCTCTGAGGCTTTAAAGCACAGACATTTATTTATTGATGATGCTAGCTTAAGTGAACAAAATGGCGAACAGCTTGCTAAAAACGTACACTAAAAACTTCATTAAATTTGAACTAAAAATAATATGAAGACTTTTTTTATTTAAAATGTGTAAACGTTTTGTGCCAACTGACATAATATGGGGATATTACTTTTCTAAATGGTTTGTTTTTATATTTTAAAGTGAGCTAATAGTAGCTAGTCAAGCCCAACAGGTTTCACGCTATTATATGTTACTGTAACGTGTTTTTTTTCTCTCTCTTTCACGTGTATGACATGCGCACACAGACCCACACTGCTGCGACCCCACCGTCTGTCAACCGCCGACATACGGCGAAGACAGAGACCGACCGACGTGCAAGCAGACGCGGGGATGTGAGTGGCTTAATCGGGGGCGGAGGGAGCTCGGTCGAGGGAGGGAGCCGCGGACACCTGCGTCCATTCAATGACTGCGGACAGCTGGCTGGAAGATTTACAGCGAATAACATCGAAGCGTCGGGCTTGCCTCGTTCGATTTGATTTTGCAGGCGGCGGGCTTCATCGTCTTCTGCCGAACATGCCTCCCACGCCGAGCCTACAGTCAAGCGGGCTGACGCTGTCCGAGATCAGCATCGGTAGGCGTGTGTGTTTGCATTTGTGCAAGGTCAACAGCGTGTGTGAACGACACATGTGGATAGCGTGTGAGCTAAACTTGAGAATGCTAAGCTTTCAAATTTAATAAGCGTACGTTGATGTTTTGTTACATCACATATTTTTTCATGTTCATCCAGGCCGCAGCGCGTCACTGCAGGTGCGGCATCCTGCACGCCTCTTTCGGTGCATCGTGCTCCATTAGCCGCCAGCAAAGATACAGTAGACAGCAGCGATGTGGTTGGTACATCGCATGATGGAAGCACTTGCAGTAGTTTGGCTTTGCTAGAGTTGTGTGGTGGGAATTGCACTAGTTTGAGAGCAAAAGTCATATTTGGTATTTTTCTGGTTTCCTAATATTCTTAGGTTTTGTTCGTGTATTCATAGATTGCTTTACATGGTGCAGCATGCATGTGTCTTTTTTATGTATTGTCAAGATAAGACAGTAACAATGCGGTACAATAGCGCCTGAAATATTCTCATATATTTTGTTTAAAAAAAAGAAAAGCAGTGTCAGTATTTGTTGTATCTATGGAAGATGCACACAATTGAGAGGGAATGTCAATATAGCTTTTTGTAGGACTGTATAGGCTACTTTTAATCGGTATTTTTCATTCTGAAAATCTAGAGTGAAAGGCATTGTTCTGCGAATGCACTCTGTTTTGTTGAGTTATGAATGGATTCTTTATGAGTGTAATGAGTAGCCTAAGGATTGGTTATGATGTGGCTTAGATCATTAATCACAATTGTCACTTTTTTTTTTCTTTCATTTGAATAGACTACAAAATATGAATGGAACCGAAATGCATTCTCACTAAAGGCAGCATGGAGCGACTCCACATGTTATAAAGAAGCCAGACTGGCTAGTTGTCGATGACATAATCAACTTACATCTAATGGGAGTTGCTATCAGGCTAATTGCTCTGTGGTTGGTAATTGTGGCAATGGAGAGTGATGTTGTGACAAAACACCGAGGTAATTTAGATTGAATGCTTTGAATGTGGGCATGCACTTGCAACGGTGTGGTCAAAACAGAAAGGTATAACATAATAAACATTGATGAAGAGTTACGTTGAGGTGACAATTAGTCCAAGTTTAAAATTGAATTTTTGCACTTTGGATTATAATAATGCACCTGTTACATTGCGTCAATTTATGATGTAAAGTATGACTAGAAGTTCCAAAATGAACTCTGTGATTTTTTTTTTCTCCAATATATTTATAGTCTCATCTACATGGTTTCATAACTCAGTCAATACAGCGTGATAATGAGTAAGCCAGTTATGATCACATCCATTTTCTAAACCACTTGTACTCATTAGTGTGAGCTGGAGCTCATATAAACTGACAAGGGAGAAAGGCAAGGCAAATTACAAACCTCAATTCTACCGAATATATCGATGCTCCTGAGTATGTTTTCAAGCCACAAAATTAATGGATAAATGACATAATTTTTGTCAAAAACAACGTTACTCCGTCAGAGTCTTTTTTTTTTTTTTTTTTTTTAGTTTAATCAAGAAAGCAAGCGGCAGAGCTAAAATTGTATTAACCTTCATGGCTTATATCAAACTATTTAAAATGTGTGATGCTGATATGCACTACATTATAGTATTTGTCCCATATGACCAATAAGTGATTGTATCCTGAGCAAAGCCACATACTGAACTAGACGTCCACTTTGTCCATAATCCCTATGGCCAATGCTATTCTGCCCAAACAATTTTCAGGCATTACAATATTTCTCTATGTGATAAAATGAGCCCTATTGATTTTGAATGAAATTTGACACAAGCCGGCCCAAGATGGTACTGGAGCTGAGGTCCTATTTCAGCTTCCATTTAAGCCCTCTTCCTGTCACACGTTTCGGCAGATTTCCAATTATGATGAATAACACTAAAACCTTGAGTTCGATAACACGCTTGGCAGTGCTTTTTCCATGTTACATGAATGGCAACAGGTGGCTGCTTAAGATTTCACTTATTCTGCTAATTGCTATGCGTTGTCATAGATACAGAAGATGAACAAAGATGCGTTATTTTACTCTTTGTGAAAATGGAATCATTCTCGTTATACACATGATGATTTCTCATGGCTCACTAATGTACTGTATGACTAATGTTTGCGGTAGGACTCTATAAACAGACTAAGTTATGGCATTTAGCCTGCTGACGTTTTTGATTTACTGCCAGTTTATTAATTTGTTCGTCTGCTGTCTTCTAGGTTCTTTTAAGAGGAGGAAGAGGAAATCCATCATTGTCACGGTGATGCTGCTGATCGTATCGGTGCTCATCCTCATCTTCGGCTTGGCGGCGACAACTAGGACGCAAAACATCACAGTGGGCGGCTATTACCCAGGACTCATTGTGAGTATGCATGCGACATACACAAACACATCCAGTGCCACTTAATGCATTATGTGAAATTAGCCAGTGCTTCCCATTCGTACTTCCTGAAGGGTGTGGGTGTGACATTTTCCCAGCATTCATTGTTCAGCATTGTTTTCATTATGTGAGGACTCTTAGTCATTCGTTTTCTCCAATTTTTTACATTCAGACGCACATAAAGAAATGTAAACGACCTGCTAACAAGTTTTATGTAACAATTTTACATCATTAACTGTCATTCTATTTGGTTTTTTTCTATTCATTTGCCAAAATATTGTTGAAAGAAGTTTAAAATTGGGTTGTGGAGCAAGAATAGATCCTGACTGTTTAATCGGCCACACGATTAAATCGTTCGATAATGGTCCTTCAAATTCTTGCCAAGAATAATCAGTCAAATGTTTGATATTTGTCAATTATTTTAACTTTTTACCTTTCTGTACTCCAACCATTTACTGCAGTTATGTGCAAATAACACTGTTGTCGTTATTTTTTACGCATAGAGCCTTACCATAACTTTGTGTCCTTGAATATCTTACATGAAATTTGAGGTCAATCTGCAGACCTATCATTCAAAAGTAAGCAAATCTTAATATTGACAAGCAATGATTTGAAGTTGTGCAAAGAATTGACCTTGATGTCACCACTTTACACACATCTTAAAGTCAGTGTGTTCCCCCAAAATAATAAATTACAGAGTGCAACATATATTAAGCATACATTTGTCCAATAGCAGACTCATTCAACTACTTGTAACACAAACAGATATCACAAGAATTAATGTCTTCATAACTTTTTTAATTGACCCACACAATGCATTCTGCGAATCCTTAAAAGAAAGTGTTTAAAAAAAAAAAATCATTTATTTACTGTTGATCCCGACTTTCTGGGGTGAATAGGTGCCAGGCCGGTCCATGAATAGTAAAAATCTCTATAAAATTGACACCTATTGAAATCTACTGGGAGGAAGCAAGTGCTATTTCTTTTATTAGAATTTTTAAAGTTATTCAATCGATTAATCGGTAATCTGTATTTTTTTTTCCAGCCAAAAATTGGCATCAACCTATAAAAAGCCATATCAATCAGTTCCTAGCTAACCATTGTGGCTTTTCTTTAAAGGATCTACTGTACTAGTATGAAATGAATAAATAGTCTCTTGTAATCATCAGAGGCAATTTATCCACCACCAAGGGTATTATTGTTAACAAAAACTAATGAACTGATTTTTAGAATAAAATGTTAGCTAAATGAAACTACATTTTACATATCTATAGAAAAAAACTAACACTGGTAATCAATTTGCTTTCATAGGAGACAAAAGAAATCAGAAAATATATACTGTTGAAAGAATGAAATTCTGAGGATTACTTGAAGTTGAAAATGATCAATTAGTTTGTTCATCGATGAATTGTCAGTCATTGCATCTCTAAACCTAAATTTAAACAAAGCATTTTGAAAATTAAAAACATGCTCTAAGAATGATTAAAACTGACAGAATTAAAAGAAAAGTCAACAAAAGTCAAAGCAAAAGAGTGGCATAGTGGTAGAGTTGTTAGCACGTCCGCCTCACACTGCAGAGGACGTGAATTCGATTCCGGCCCTGTTCTTCCTGTGTGGAGTTTGCACGTTCTCCCTGTGCCTGCATGGATTTTCTCTGGGTATTCCGGTTTCCTCCTACATTCCCCAAAACATGCATGATAGGTTTATTTGACACTCCATATTGCCCTTAGATGTGTTTGTGAGTGTGAATGGTCATTTGTCTCTGTGTGCCCTGTGATTGGCTGGCAACCAGTTCAGGGTGTTCCCCGCCTGCCGGGATAGGCTTCAGTATGCCTGCGATCCTAATGAGTATTGACTAAGCAAAATGGATGGTTGGATGAAAGTCAAAAAGCTGTCAATAATGAAAAAAAAAAAAAGATAACCCCCTCTGTTTTACTTTCAGTTGGGTTTCGGCTCTTTCCTGGGAATCATCGGCTCCCATTTGATCGAGAACAAGAGGCAGATGGTAAGCATGGCGTCGTTGGCGCGAACAGCGCCAGGGCACTCGTCCCACTTGCCTTACAGCGGTTCGACGATTGTGCCAATGCAATGACACAACACCCCGGCAGAGCCAAGTCGGGCCTGCAGACGTTTGCGCCGCTGCGTACCCGAGCAAAGTGATCCGCGTCCAGAAATAGATGCGGTCTGTAAGAGGAGCAGGCCAGATGTCCATTCTGGAATGCGGGGAGGCAAACTGCAGCGGAAGGCTGTCAGAGCTGACGTGACAAATGGCTTTGGCCCGTGACACCTTTTCCAGCAACGCAGCAGAGCTCGGACGAGTGGCGCATCGGTCATAGCGTGCCGTGACGGCTTACGCCACATGGCTAGCCACTTGTTCATACCCTCTGGATCTTGTTGCT
Source organism: Hippichthys cyanospilos (assembly GCF_059441005.1). Lineage (NCBI taxonomy): Eukaryota > Metazoa > Chordata > Actinopteri > Syngnathiformes > Syngnathidae > Hippichthys > Hippichthys cyanospilos. The sequence goes on along the minus strand of NC_142381.1, from coordinate 13,281,734 downwards.
GATGATTTAAAATATGCTGTTGCTGTATATGTGTTTATGGCTTTTGCGGTATCTGGCATCCTGATACAATTCCTGTTACAGTTAGAAAAATATTAGCTGCCGCAGAATGGCTTTGCATTTTAGCCGAGTTACTAGACATTGGAAATAACCTTGCAATAGAGTTCCAAGAAATATAACCGGAATTCACAAATTACATTGTCAAGTCGCACTCCTTTTAGGATGCTAATCAATTTGTTCAAAAATTTAAAATTTTACCGTCAGGATTATTTTTCCTCTTTAACGGTCTCCGTATTTCAAAGTGTTATCCCACAAATATGCTGCTATGCTTTCACTAACAACATGGCTTCAAATGGAGTTTAGCTTTTACCATAACTCATTCACTACCATTGACAACTATAACTGCCAACAAACCATTTTAACTGTACAGGATATAACTGAAAAAATGTGTTTAACTGAATGAGTTAATGCCCAGTTACATATTGATGGAGTAGCCCATTCATAAATTTTCTGTAGCTTATATTCATTAGGGTCACTGGCTTGTCGGTGCCTATCCCAGCCGTTTATGGGCAGTATGTGGGGGTCACCCTGAACTGGTTGCCAGTCAATCTCAGGGCACAGTAAGACAACCATTCATGCACCCAATCACACATAGGACATTTGATAACATGACAAATTAATTGAATTAATCTGATTTATTCTCCACTCTTAGCAGAAGTTAAAGCATCTTTTTAATTATCAGATTCATCAACCAATCAACTGATTAACGAAGCTTTTCAATAACTGTTTGTTGTAGCCCTGGTATTAATGCAAACAAGGAATGACCCGCATATTTTTGAGCGCTGCATGAAGGAGAACGCTGATTGTGTGGTGTGCTGTATTCTCTTTCCAGTTAGTGGCTTCTATTGTCTTCATCAGCTTTGGAGTTGTGGCTGCATTCTGCTGTGCTATTGTAGATGGAGTTTTTGCTGCCAGGCACATTGTGAGTATAACTAAAGCTTTTGACAAAGCAGAGCCGATGCACAGTTGTGCTCATAGGTTGACACACACCGGCAGAATTTGTGTAACAATGGCAACAGGTTACAGGTGACTAGCAGGGGTGTCGAACGTATGGCCCGTATGGGGTCGGATCTGGCCCCCAAGGAGATTTAACCTGGCCTGCAAGATGATTGTTTTTTTAAACATAAAAAATGATGAGGCACGAACCCATTAGTCAATAATAAATAAGCAGATCCTTACATTCACAAGCAAAGATGAGAATTTACAAGTTTTAATTGAATTGAAATCTCATAAATAACATAATGGATATGTTCTGGTGAATACATTTTCTTAAAAAAAAAAAAAAAAAAATAGGGACACATCTTTTGTTGAAAATTCTTCTAGCACATGTACATTTGGGAGCACAACTATTTGTTCGATTTGAATGAGAATTGTGCTTAAATGTGTAATGCGCCTATTAATCAATGTCAGACCCATCAAAGTTTAATAGACCTTGACCGAATGAAGCTAGTATTTGCTTGCTGAGTGGTAATGAGAGAAGTTCTCCATCATGCACGTCTTATCAAACATGAAGTAACCACTAATGCACTCTTTAAAACAATTAGGGGAAAATGACCTCTGAGTGTGCCGAAAGCGAGAAGAACTCCTTGATGTCATTCTATAAGTGATTTATTAATTAGGCAGTAATGGAAAAATATTACTGTGCTTTGAGTAGCTAGAGAGAACATGAAGAGAAGCAGTAATTAAAATTAAAATGTGTCAAAATGTCCAGTTAATGTCCCGACATGTCCACTTTGTTGATGGTGTATCTGGATCACTATCCACTTGTGTTTGTGTAAAGCAGGCTCCAAAACAACTGACTGGCTTGAAGTGAGGAAGGAAAAAACAAGAATGCAATCTTGAATTATTCTGTGACTATTTCAGTAAATGTGGAGGGTAGGATTGTAAAAAAACGCACAACAATAAATATGCAAATTCAAGTGCCGAACACAATAGGCCCAAATTGTATGCACCAATCAAAAAAGATTGGGGTCATTCCATTGCAGGACTTGAGGCCGCTGTACGCAGGACGGTGCGACTACCATTCCGGTGACACTGCGTCCGAGCGTGATGTAAGAGATTTGCACCATACACTCATTTTTGAATTGATAAAAATACCGTTATATGTCGCACATGATTTTCAGGTGCCCTGCCAGACCTCATCTCGCACATCCTGCAACCTACGTGTGAGAAGCAACACGTGTTACTGCTGCGACCTCTACAACTGCGGCAAGTGAGTACGAGCAGGCGAACGAATGCTGGTATGAGCTCGGAAATGATATGTACGCTTTCGCACACCTTGCCCTGATTGTTGGCACTTGTGTGAGACACTTTGATATTAGGCCAAAAATATCATTTACCTCTCACGTGCACAAAAAAATTTCTCATGGCCACAAAATATTAGCACTCACCCGAAAAACCTCTATATCCAACCAAAATCATAACGCACATCGTAAAAATATACTCAAACAAAGCACACTCACACTCAACAAAAAACTCACACAAAGAACCTCTACCTACACAAAAATGCTCTCTCAATCAACACAAATACTCTCACAATCAGATCTCACACACCTAAAACATACTTGCACAAAAAAACTCAAAGAAATGAAAAAAAAAAACATTAAAAATCTCACACAAACTAAAAAATTCACAAAACTCCCTCACACAAAACCTTTCATGCAATACAAGTAAATACTCACAAAAACTTAACATCCACAAAAACTTCTCACCCTCACTTCAGTTAACTGAAAAAACTCTTTCTTACACAAAACTTTTATAAATTCAAGAAACGCAACATAACATAACATGACGTAACATAACATAACACAACACAACACAACACAACACAACATAAAACGACCTCTCACTTAAAATAACATTTACCTCTCACTTAAAATAACATTTACCTCTCACCAAAAAATAAAGCGGACATCCACAAAAAACTATTTACCCTGATCACTTTTTACTCACCGCTCAAAAAATTCACGCTCTCCAAAACCTCTCACACTTACCAAATAAACACACGGAAAATAGCAGTTTTGTGTAAGCATTTTTTTTCCTAGAAAATGGAATTGAGAATAATTCTAGTGCATGAGAGTAGTTTTTGTGGGGACTGTAAGAGGTTTTTTTGTGAACGTGGCCAGTAAATGTTCTTTTTGGGCTATACTCCGCCTAATATATTCAAATGTTACCAGAAGAAGAATGTTTCTTTTTTCTTTTACCCTTTGTTTCAGGGAACATCCACTAATGGGACTTCAGAATAGAGATGGTTTGAAAAAGTTTAAGAAACCATCTATGATTTGGAAGTAGGTCCCCCCTCCCTTTTTATTTAAACTATTCCACCGTTGAGTTGTGTGTTACTGTTTTTGCCCCCGCATGCACTTTTTGTGTCTTTAATGCCGATGTCTGTGTGCCAGCTTCACAGCAGCCTCCCCTGTGCTTCATCTGAGTTAACACCCAAACCTAAAAGTTTGAGACCTGACTACCACTTGCGCTCTTCTTATGTATTAGCCGCGTTGAGGTGGTGGGCGGCTACCACGAATACACAGATGTGAAGAGCTGCCAAGACGTGGTGCACCTCTACCACCTGCTCTGGTCAGCTACCATCCTCAACATCGTGGCTCTTTTCCTGGGCATCATCACTGCTGCGGTGCTTGGCGGCTTCAAAGACATGGTGGGAGGCGTGTATGTTTTTTGCCCCCACGCTTGAGACGAAACACACTTAATATGGTTTTCTCTGTGTTTCAGACTCCTGCTCAAACTTCAGAAAGTACATCGGAACCGGAGGCCATCACGACCTCAGTGGCCTCTGATGCGCCACCACGCATTCAGTCTAATGTTAACTCCCATCGAAACACTGCCCCCTGCCTGCCGCCTTACACGGCTTACGACGCACAGGTATCTAGGGGTGCTTTGAGATACGAGTGAGAAGTTGCTTGGTCCCTTTTTGTTGTCTTGAGAGATGAGATGATTTTAGATGGGTTCACTTCTGCTAGACGGTGCAGCAAATTGCATTTGCGTTCATTTTAATTCAGAAAAGATTATTTTAAACCCTTCCATTGCTGGTTGTTGTTTTTTTTTTTCCCCAGACCACGACCGCAATTAATGAAATTCCCTAAAGGTATTTTTTTATTACATTTATGATTAATATGATTAATAGTGGCCCTTCATACATTTTTCGCAAGTGAGGTTAAATTCTTCCACAATGATTGGCAAGTCCAAGATATAATAAAGCCCAGCAAATGTTTTTTTTTTAGAATAAATATTGTTGGTAAAAGTATTTAAAAGGTTTGGCTTGAAACTTATTAGTGATAAAAGCATTCTGCAAATGCTCCTTGTACAGTACGCTCTTTAATGTTATTGGTTCCTAATTGTATGCTGCCACCTTGTGGTCAAAAGTGGAATTACGTCCTAAATTTTTAAACTATAACCTAGGTTGAGTTACCATAAAGGAAAAAGAAAAAATTGTAATGAGACGTGTTTAGAGTAGCCAAAAGTAGTGTGTTGCTGCCGTCTTGTGCTGTCTACTGTACAGGCCATTTTTGATGGGGTGGTCACTTAATTTACAAAAATGTATCACAAGCAAGGGAAAAAGGGAACATTTCCTTTGATGACTTACGTCAGAAGTTCTCATAGCGGGGGACTTGAGATTTTAAAACGGGTTCTACAGGTGTCAGCAAATTTAAGTTTTCTAATTCTGTGACAGACACTACTTTTTTTCAAATTAAGAACAAATTAATTTGAACACGGTGCAACTTATTGCTAAACTATGTGATAATGATGACTTCAAAACGCTGTATGGCTTGTTTCATATGCATTGTCATTAGTAATGCAGTTTGAGATGAAACATGATGTTACATGATTTAGCTTCAGAAGCTTGTGACATTTCAAATGTAGTTTGAAAGCTTAATGAATCAAACACTAAAGGCACAGCACAGTTTTAATTTGTTTTATTTATTTTTTTTACCCATAAAAATGTTTTGTGCTGGTTAGGAGGTACTTGCCTAAAAAAAAAAAAAAAAAAAATCACAGGAGGCTTATCATGTCCTTCTATTTTTTGACAGGGTTCCTATATGTTCGCCGACTCTTCGGGCCTGTCAGATGATTCGCATTCCGGAGCAAGTCACCTGTGGCCCACCATGGTGCCTCCGCGCTACTCCCCACCTCACAACCATCCGGACGACAAGCCGCCACCGTACAGCCCCTAAGAGTGCTCAAACGTCGCCAATGGACCAAAGTGTGGAACTTGAGCACGCTGGATGCTAACTTTTGAGTTGAGAGCTACTTTGAGGGAGCAAAAAGGTAGTCCAGAAAATGCTTGCACACGCCTGTGCTGTTCAAGCCAATCCATGAAGAGGCAATCTGTTTACAGTTTTTCTGCCTTATGCAAACAGTCTTCCAACTCCGCAGCATTCTGTTATCTTTATCTTTTCAGATGCTTTTCGCTAAACACATCCCAATGTCCTCCATGTTTTGGGGGGGGGGAAGATGTGATAGAACTCACACATTCCTTGTGGTTAAGAGCAGCGGTCACCTACATGGACCAGTTTCACATATATACTGTAGTATGTGTCAGTGTTTTTGATGGACTGGCATGAGACATGACACCCGGAGTCCTGCTTTACAGATAAGATGAAAATTGTTGGCCTTTTTTTTTTTTGTTACCTTGTGGGCTTTACTTTTTTACTACTGAAGACTAGTGGTTTCGTTATTCAAAATGCAGATTTGAAGATTTGTTGTACAGTCTCTGTGCGGTAGACCACATGTTCCATGGAACGCTATTGGCCTACATTGTCGTGGTTGGGGACCACGGATTTAACCCTCCTGTTATGTCATGGGTCAAAGTGACCCATTTGAAAGTTAAAAGTAAATGTCAAATGTAGTTTTTTTTAGTGCCTCTTGAGTATATTCAACACACCAATTAAGAATAGCATTTATTCATCTACTCAATTCTCGGGAGGGGGGGGGTCACAAGATATGTGAGGTAGCAGGAATACACACAAAAATGTTTCTGAAGCTTTTGGAGAATTCTGCATGAACCCGGGTCAAGTTGACCCAGGATTTTACTGTATTAACTTTCCAGAGAAACAAATGTAAAACACGTGTAAAACTCAAGTATTGCCTTTGCTACTTTGTGAATGTGCTTTCAATAAAAACAAAGGTTTTGACAATTTCCTATAAATGCACACCTCTCTGGGTCATATTGGCCCCTGAGATATGGTTGCTGTTCTTGAAATAACCATAAATCACTGGTTAAAAACAAAACACTGACTTTGGGTTATAAATAGTCTGGACACATTTGGGTGACTAAATATGGGTCAAAGTGAACATTATTGCTATTTCTTGCAACCAAGCATAACAGGAGGGTTAGATAGCATTGCTAGCTGATCAAAGATACCAGTAAGAAGAAATCATATGCTTCTTGTATACAGGCAGCAGTAGGATGTGCAGTACTCTAAAGGTAAGCAGAATATTTAAACATTGTGGTGATTTATTATCACGTTAGAGGACTACGCTGACTTAACTTGTCCTAAAGTCTTTGGAGGAATGCTATATTTATTTATTGTATTCTCACTCAATGCTGCCCGGCAGAAACGAAAGACTCCACTTTCTCTTTGTAATTAGTCACGATGTCACCAACAGTACATGACGTGAAATATGCTGGAGCAGTCGGCGTTGATCTGGCAGAAAGGAGACGGTGAAGAAACGTGCATGAAAATGAAGAACAAGAAAATGAAGACAAGAAAAAGGCAGAGGTAGATCTAGTCCGTGAAATTCTCGTCAGATGTGTTTGTTGTTCAAAAATGGGATTCTCAGGGCTGCCGAGTCACACTTGTTTTCTGCCTTTGGCATTAGTTTCTTTAATGCAATGATGTATTTGATGTTTATGTAACACTTATTTGACTGTGACAACTTGTACAAAACTTTCATGTTGGAGCTGATGCACCGTCAAGGCTGTTTAGAGTTTAACATGTTTATTACAAAAGCAAATAAATAATTTAAATCTGTTGAAATTGTTATAAAAGGAAGGAATAGATCAGATTTTTTGTTTTGTTCCGTCTTCATAAATATCTTGTGACAATTGACATCTGTGATGGTGGCTGTCATCCATCATTAGTAAAAAAAAAAAAAAAAAAAAGAAGTCTGACAAATAGTTCCTTTTATTGTGTAGCCATTTTAAAGATTCATTTAACAGAACTGTAATTTTGTATAAAAGCAACCAAATATTCTCAGATTTTCTTACTATTCTAAGTGAAACGCAAAACATTTTCGCTCTAAAAAGATCCATGAGCAACCATTAAGTACATGAAATAATTCTGATCAACTTATTGCCAGCCCAGTAAAAATGAAATAGTGACGTCTATAGCCGTCAATGGCAGTGAATGAGTTAAATGTTCTGCGAAATGGCAGATTGTCACCTATTCACTACAAATAATAGATTTCTATTTTTTTTTACATATGCCAATCATGTAGTCATTCACAGCCAGCCCAGTAAAAATACAGCTCGGATGTTTATAGCTTTCAATGCCTATGAGTTGTCATTTGCTTTTGTAAAATGTTTAATTGTAAATATATTTGGTTTAATGCTTAATGGCACTCGCAATGTATTAGTAATTGAAGCCAATTTGCACTATGATACCTCTAAAACGCCACTTGGTGTCAGAATTTCTTTTCAAAAGGAATTTGTCAGCCTTGCCAATTGGTTAGCTAGTTTTACTTATTTTTGTTACATTTTACTGAGGTTCACATGAATTTATACTTGAATGTGTTCATGTTTGCAAACTGTACAAGTCAGCTTTTCGTATAACAAGTGCCAGCCGCTCAAATAATTGAATTCAATTTACATGAAAGGCAAACACATTTTTGAACAACAGAAGTCAACAAGCATCACGGGACAAATTAAAACAGTAAAAGAATAATTTATTGTCATTCAACTTCCAATGATTAAGACGAGAGGGACATTTTTAATACAGCAACAACAATTAATATAAGAAAAGCAAGCATGGTTCTACAAAAAAGACATTACACAAAATTTATACTGTACAGCACTCACCCACCCACCCACACACACACAAACACACACCAATGTTAATCTGTTCATTGTTGTTGACATGATGTAAAAAGTCTCTGTCAGCTCTACCTGTTTACACACCACTACAGTCACAGTGAAAAGTCAAAGTCCAAAATAAAAGTAACAAAAATAGCCCTCCCCAATGATTAAATACTAAGTGCTAAACTTTCCATTAATAATCTAAGCGTTGACTCTTCTAAAGCACGTAATTTTGGTCATGGGCATGAGAAAACGACAGTAACAAAACTGCCTAACTCCGAATACCTTCAACGATACCCATGTGCGGACTGGCTTGCCAGTAATATTAAAAATATAGATTTCAGATCAAGATACGGTCTTGTGCAAAGATGAACCATGTCAATGAGGGATTGTTGGAGTTATCAAAACAGAAACTTCAACTTTTTTTTTTTCACAGAAGCGTTAATGTACTTAAAGGGTTGATCCAATTTTGTTTGTCAGAACATTATTATTTTTCAGCACCACATGATATAAAAAGCGCTATATATGTCGACTCCACCACAAATCTGGGACAAGCGCAACAATGAAGTGCTTTTCAACTAGATGACACAAGGCACCATTAAAATGTCAATCTATCTGCTGCCATTCATTCAACAGAATATTACCTTTGTGTTCAACTAGCAAGCCCAGATTCAAACACATGGTAAGTAAAATTTAAAGACAATTGAGAGAAGGTCATATCTTTTTTCCAGTATGCTTTTTTGTGCGATAGCTTTTCCAGTGTTTTTTTGTTTTTTGCTTATAGGGGGTCAACCTAAAAAAAAAATCTTTCAATACGTTATATGCGGCCCCACTAAAGTCTTAGCACGGTATACTGATTTAATATTACGTTTGTGGAATATGAATTAAAGAACTACATCCACTCGTTTTTATTAATCTCAGGGCACAGATTTAACTCCTGAGTATTAAGAACATTTAAATCAACTGAAATGAGGTCAAAATTGTTTCATCATACAGAACAGTATATAAGTAAAATTTTCTTACAATAATATGTTCTAAGCGGCCCTACTATAGTCTAACCACTGTATTGTGATTTATTTTGGAGTTTGTGGAAAAGGAATATGAATTAAGGAGCAAAAGCCACCTGTTTCCATCCATCTCAGGACCCCAATTTAAGTACTTAGTAAGTACATGTAAGTTAAATGAGACATGGTAATCATTTTATTCAGTACACAGTATATACTGTACTTTTTTTCAATTTTATTTTTCCATTTACTTTGAATTTTTGCTTAATGGGACAAGGTGTAAGATTTAGACCGTTTTTCATTTCGGACAGCAGGAGGTGCCACATTTACCATTGTCCGTATCATAATAATCAGCAATAATAATCGGGATGCTGTATTTAGCGTAGAACATGTAATTGTAAAAAACAAAACCAAAAATTGGACTTCAATCCAAGGTTGGAAAATACTGTTCTAGGAATCGTGACCTAAAGCTGAATAATCAGGCAGCAAGGTCGACACCGTATGAATAAACTAAACAGGTTGATGCCTAATAGCTGTCAGCCGTTCCAAGTCTTTTTAAAAATACCAGTTAGTGTTCTGGATGCACATTAAAATGACATGCGGTGCAGTCACATGTGTGAACATTCACTCCACCGCAGATAAAGAAAACTCCACAGTGGAAAAGTGGAAGTCCAAGCAGGGGGCCTCCAAAAGGCACGAGTGACGGCGCTGGCCGGCGAGGCTCAGTAAGTCTCCGGAATGTTAAAATTGAAATCCGATTTGCTCTCGGGAGGGCTGATGTTGACCGGCGGGCCCGGCCGGCCCATCAGCATTTGCTCGTCGAAGTCGAAAATGTCGTCCCAGTTTAAGATGTGGTTCTGGGCGGGCGCGCGCGCACCTTCCTGACCGGGGCCCACGTGGCGCACCCCGCCGTCCCCGCTGACTATGGGTGCGGCCGTCCCGCCCGTGGTCCACGAGTTGGGCTTCATCTGCAAGGACTTGCAGGGCAGCAGGCGGTAAATGTTGTCCTCGCCATCCTTGGCCTTCTTCCCGCTGGGGTCCACGTTATGAATTTGCTTACAGTGGTTGGAGAGCAGCTGATAGTTGAGGAAGGTGCCGTGGCACATCATGCACTGGTAGCGCCGCTCGCCCGTGTGCTGGACTTCGTGTTTAGTCCTGTACTCGGCCAGGGCGAAGACTTTGTCGCAGTAGCGGCACGGGTACTTCCGCTCCCACGAGTGAGTGTTGAAGTGGCGGCGGAGGCTGGTCCGACACACGTAAGGACGCTTGCACACAGTGCACACGTAGAAGGTCTTGCCGTCCATGATCAGCTCGTAGTGGTCCCCGGACTCCGATTTGGCCTTTTTCTTGTTAGGCGGGGGCTTGACATCCTCGGGTATGGCCGGTACGGATCTCTTGGCTTTGTTCGATTTGGAACCGCCTTCCCCCGGATCTTCCTTAACAGGTACGATGTCGTAGGTGTTCTCGCCTATGTTGGTGTAAACTTTACAATCTGGGGAAATCGAATCAATTTCCGTGGCTGCGTTGACCGTCGTTTTCGTCGCCACGGTGGGTTTGACAACGTTACTTTGACTAGGGGTGCTTTCCGAGATGTCCAACAGACGAATTTTGAAATCCCCTTGCTGCTGTGAAGTGGAAATTTGCTTTTTGTGCACACCCGAAATGTCGGTGTTTTCCGTCGGGTTGCCGTTGCCAGACGATTGAGAAGTACTGGGCTGCTCGGGGGTGAGGCCGCCGGTCTTTGCCGGCGTCGTGGGAGTACTCCCGAGGGAAACTCTGGCGGGGGAATTGAGGTTAGTGGAGCTGCTGTCCGGACTGCGCAGAGGGCTCCTGTCAGGAAGCTTCATCTCTTGCGTTCCTTCAGGCGATGCTTCCTTCGACGTTGGACTTGCCGATTCTTTGTTTTGCTCCTTCTCAACTTCATTTGAATCTGCCGCGTCAACGTCAATGACATCCCCTGAAGCCGCTTGACTGGCAGCTAGCGATGTGGCGTCTGTCTCAGAGACGAACATGACGTCATCATCTGATTCCGGGCTTTTATCCTTGCCGTCGCTCGGCTGTTGGAGCTCCTCGGCAGATATGCAGTAGGAATCTGAAATGATGGGCGTATTTACTCCTGATGTTTGGCTTTGGGAGTTTTCGTCCGTGGACAAACCAGGCAAACCTTGGACTTGGGATAACGGCGTCGCCAAGTTGGCCAGAAACTTCACCCCGAGCTTCTGCCCGGCGCTCATAAGCTCCTCCAACAAGTCAGAGCGAATCCGAACGATCTTGGAGCTGTATATGAAATTGATAATGTGCTCGAAGATTTCCGCTCGGATGAAGTTGATTTCGATGACTTGCCCGGCGATGACAAACAATTGGTGGAAATACGTACTTGACGCCGACAGGATGGTTTTGTGGGCGCGGAACTTTTTATCTTGTACGATAATTGTAACGTCGCAGAATAATCCGGTATCGCGCTGCTCGTTCATCGACTTCAGCAAAGCGGCCGAATACTGCGTGTCAGTCGCAGTGATCAGCTTTAGAGTCGGCATGTCTGTAGGAAGATAAAACAAGAACAATTGTTGATAAGAGATCTATTATTCATTTTTTAATTTACTATTTAAAACAGTTTGCGAGTGCTTTCAAAGGAAGTTTTCTTTACAATAATGTATTCTTTACAGTACATCCTCACTAGACTAAAACCTGGCATTCTGATTATGAATGTGTTTGTGGAATATCAATTAGGCGGCAAAACACAGTGGTGGAGAGACTCAGTTTGAGGGTGGTTGTGTTAATTAGGACAACATATTCTTTGTTCACTGACAATTTCTCATAAATGAGCAAATGTAATACTGAGTACATGGTCAGGCACTGTGGAGACCTAACTATATTAAACTAAAGAGTTAATGTTATGCAAGTTGTCAACAACACAAATGTTATTACAATTATTCCTCTATCGCAATTTTTTTCTACTAAACCTGAACACACAGTAACGTCACCACTTTATTGAATCAACATGTGTAAGGACATGCATACCGATTTATTAAATCAACATTTGTAAGGACAATGCAGGCCGAGTTTGTTATGAGCAAGTGTGTGATATCAAACAATATTTTGTGCAGCCAGATGAAGCGTTAAATTGATTCTCCATATTTCTTCGTTTGCATACAAAGTGTAAAAACTGCAAGCAATCCCTCCGTGTTAACGATGATTACGAGATGTTTTCTAGTTTTCCCCGAGCGTCTATATTGAAGTTAGAAAACTAACTTGACGTTTGTAAGATCGCTTAAATGTTTTACTGTGGGGCGTCTGCTTGCAAAAAACGTGATAGTGCTGTTTTCTCGAGCAGCATGTGATAATGCAGTTTTCTCGTGATGTTATGAACAATAGGACAGCGAGGGCCTAAATTATGACAGCTCGCTAACGCTACCTTGCAGAAATGCATAACACTTACTACTTTTGACTAGGATGTGTGATCGCACGACGAGGAAAACATGTAAAGCTGATCAAATTACCTGGGGCTTGTGTGTTTTCCACCCGCACGAAGAAAAAAAAGCGTTCGTAGCTAATGCGTTAGCCGCTTGGCTACACAATGGCTAAGCTCGGAGGGGCTTCACCTGCCAAACGACGAGCTGCGTCGTCGCGTTGATTGTCACAACAGCCACGAGGAGTCGCCACTGCGTGACATCAAAACGTTCATTTCGACATGGTATTTTGGTTAAGCGCACAGTTACATTTCTTAAAACCTGACAGAAAACAGCTCAGCTTTCCGATGGGAATCAACTTCCGGGTTGTCTGGCCTGCCTTCCAAATGAAAACTGACGAAAGTGCCACCCCTTACAGAAACTTTATAACTTAGTTGGTCCAAACTAGCTGAGGCTCTTGTTTGACGGCGTTTTGTGCTGTAAAGCAACAAGACTTGTGCTAATCATGTACTTATTTTTCAATGTGAACGAAATAATATGTGGACAATGCACTTGGATCTATAGTAAACCGATTTAAGTAGCAGTAGCTATACGACGTAGTATTATTATCTTCTGTATGTGCGTGTTTGTGGGTGTGGGCGGGGGGGCGTCGTTAAGCATAGACATGAACGAGTAAGTGCATTGGTGGTGCCAAAGAGTACGTCAATGTGGCGACCATATTGTGTTTACCAGCCTACCTTTCTCAGGTACAATGACGTAAGATGACACATGCAATATGGCGAAGGTGTTGACGTAATAATTCGAGTTGCTCAATCAGACGTCTACGTTTAGGCCGAAATCTTGGAGTTCGACGGAAACGGAAATACACAACACAAGAAGACGGAAACGGCGGTAGATCCACCGTCACAGTCCTCAAGCGGAGGAGTTTTCTTTGCTTGTTTAGTTCTTAGCCTCATACCAAATTTATCTTAAGTCATGCCACAGTTGAGCCGTTCGGACTCTCGGAGTCCCCGGCACTTTCGAAACCGTTCTCGCTCCCGCAGCCGTGAGAGGAGCGCATCTCCGAGCAACTTCGGGCCCAAACTGCCGAGGCCTCGCGACAGGGAACGCGAGCGACAGGAACGGGAGCACCGGCTCAAGGAGGCGAGGACCATCAAGCGGTTCCGAATAGGAAGCCCCCGCCGCAGCCGGTCTCGGTCTCGATCTCGATCGCGAGAAAGGTACGCCGGGGGCGGCCAAAATTACAACCGCTGGTCGGATCAGAGAGACGGTTGGAGGCACGGCGGCTTCAGGGACGATTTTTACCACGACCAGCATAGAGACGATGCTAACAGGCAGCGGCAAGAAGAACTCATGGCACGGTATGTATGTGTTTTTTGTATTATTATTTTTATCGCACTTGCTATCAATATCATATGTTTTAATATTGTTTTAGCTGTTGTTCCACCCTGCTGGTCTTGGTAATGAGTCAAGAAGCTTGATAAATTACCTGCAGTAAACAAAATTAAATGCAAATTTAATCTGGCCTTCCAATTAAATAGGTAAATATTGGAGCATTGCCATTTGTTACATCTGTAAATTTGACCTATGACATAATTACATTTTATATCTTTAATAAATTAAGGTGCAATTAGATTACCTTTTGTATGTACATTTGTACATGTTCGTTAGTTGTACATGGAACATAATATAGTCATTAAATTAATCTAGTTATTTCTTATATTTACATTTATTTAATCACCGGATTATTTTATCCTGTCAAATACTGGAATCGGCTTGGGCTGCAAAAAAAAAAAAAAACATTTTTGGGTGACCCCCTTTTAATATAAAGATGGCAAACTCAAGTAACTCAAAAGTATAACGTGTGCTTATATGTCACAGGCGGCTGAAGGAGCGTGAAAGGATCGGTGAGCAAGGTTGTCCTGAAGTGTGGGGATATTCCCCAAGGGTGAAAGAGGAAGAGTAAGTCACATATTTGTTGTGTTTTCCCCAAAATGTCTCAACGGTCCCAGAAAGCTCAACATCATTTTTGTTTGTTTCTCCGCCAGCTCTGATGAATTCACACCCGTTGAAGACGACGGGAAAAATGTCAGCTCAGCATCAGACTCGGACGGTACGTGTTTTTCACACACACGCACACACGCACATGCATTTGTTGAAAATAAATGAACTTGTTACACGTACAGGAGTATTCTGAAACTTTGCCAAGAACACAAAGTTTAGCTTATGTGCATCCTGTTTTAACTGATCGTCCTTGAGATATTTTTCATGTTTAACTTGAGTCCGCCTGTGATAAATTGTTGCTTGGACATCATTTGAAAAGGTGCACACTTGCATACATATATTCCCATAGTTTACAGTGCACAAGATCAAGAGAGCAATGGTTGTATTTAAGTGCTCTGTAAATAAAGTTTTTTTTTTTTTTTTGATGATGATGATGATGCATGTCGTAGACTAAGATACTTAGGAACTTTTTAAATGTGAAGGAGAAAGCGTATTTTTAATGTACAGTAGTGCTGTTTTGATAACATTTTTTAGCTCCCACTTCTGATACCCGCTTTAAAAATTGTTGCTGCGGTCGGCGTGATATATTCATTTCTGACATGTACACAAATATCTGCGTGTCTGGGGCAAAAGAAAATTGCATCTTTTTAAACTGAGGTACTCGCAATTATGAGGGGACTAGTTTCAGCCCAAGATCTTATATTGTGAGCCATTAACAACAACAACAACAAAAAAACGTTTTCTCACTTTGTTCCAGAATGAGAGCACCACATTTATTCTCATTGAGTCAGGCTTGTTTGTTTTTCCTCGACAAAAAAGCTGCCTCGCCATTGGATAAGATGGGTTCTGCTTCGGGCCACCATCTTGGCTCGGCATGCATTGAACATAAATGCTGCATTCAGGTTCCATATTAGTATCAGAAAATGGCATCGGCCATTTATTAGTACTCTCTACCGACAACACCGTTTTGATGCCGTCATGGGAACCTCTTTAGATACCATTATCTTATCGATAGAACACGAGTAAACAGCATTGCTGCCATCTGTTTGTAGATGACAAGAGGAAGAAAAAGAAGAAGAAATCCAAGAAGAAAAAGCATAAGAAGCATTCAGACAGCGGTATGGAGTCTGACGCAGATGGTACGTAACATTGAAATGCACTATTTGAGGTTTTTTTTACACACATGCTTAACAGTTTTTTTTTTTTTTCAGAGGACGGTGTAAAGAAAAAGAAAAACAAGAAAAAGAAGAGCAAAAAGTATGTGTTATAACTAATTGTTTTCCCCTACAAAGAAAGACACTGGAGTATGTGTTATAACTAATTGTTTTCCCCTACAAAGAAAGACACTGGAATAATATCACGTTCGCTCTCAGGTCCAAGAAATCCAAGAAAAAGAAGGCGAGAAAGAGCCGCAAATCGTCGAGCGACTCCAGCAGCAGCGAGTCTGAGGGTGAGGAGGAGGGAGACGCTGGCGAAGTGACGTGGGTTGAGAAAGGCTCTGCCGAAGATAACCTGGTGGGACCCGAAGCGCCGCTCACGCTCCTGTCGCAGGACGAGAGACCTTTAGAGTAAGTTGCTCAGTGAACTCAAGTTAGATTTGAGAAAAGAGGGCTTCAAATACCCATGCTTCGCGCCATCATTTCTTGCAGTTTCGGTCACGCTCTGCTGCCGGGTGAAGGTGCAGCCATGGCGGAATATGTTAAAGCCGGAAAACGTATTCCAAGGAGAGGAGAGATCGGTCTGACGAGCAACGAGATCGCAGACTTTGAGAAGTCGGGCTATGTCATGAGCGGCAGCAGGTACGTAGTCGTTTTCATACGCCTTCACGCCCGAACACTTTTTAAAAAATGAACGCGTGAATGTGACCCCCCTCCACAGACATCGCCGCATGGAGGCCGTGCGTCTGCGAAAGGAAAACCAGATTTACAGCGCGGATGAGAAGAGAGCGCTGGCCTCTTTCAATCAGGAGGAAAGACGAAAAAGGGAGAGCAAGATCCTGTCCAGCTTCAAAGAGATGGTCTACAGGAAGACCAAAGGGAAAGAGGACAAGCAGTGATAGAAACGACTCAGTTTTGAGCCTGTTTGTTTGCTGTTATGTAAATATATATTTTTTGTAAGAAACATCAGTTATTAGCGGGTTTTTTTTTTGTGTTGCAAATCTGTTAATAAAATGATTTTTGCAACTACAAGTGTTGTGCTATGCGGAAGTTTACTGCTCATCATATTTTTAATTGCTGCTTGAGCATCTATTCATAAATCAGAATTCATTTAAAGGTGCATGGTGTAGATTTTTAAATCTGTGTACTGGTATTGTGTGAATGCAATTTGTGCACTGCAGTCACAGAGACCATGCTTTGGAATCGAGAGAATGAGTGAATGCAAATCAAATTCACCATTGGTTTCAGTGCATTATAGTGTGGAACCTACAAAATTTGGGCAAAAATGTCAATGTTCATCTGGGCTTCCGTAGACATTAAGCAAATTACAGCTCAATTTTTTCCAGTCACGTAGAGAATATATATTATATGTTGGTTGTGTAAAACACATTTATCTACACTTTGTTTAAATTTATAGTGTGTTTTCAAAATGAGTTAAATATTACACATTGTCACTTTAAAATAGGTGTCGAGCTCCAGTCCTCAAGGGGCTGTATCCTGCATGTTTTCCCTCTTCATCACACCTGATTCATAGGATTAACTCATAAGGTCTGCAGGATCTTGAAAATAATGTAGTCCTGATCATTAGAATCAGGTGTTTTTGACAAAGAAGGTTCTTTTGACATCTGTGCTGAAAAGGGCAATGGGTAAAATTTAACACCATCTAGAGGTAAACTAAATGTATTTAAAATGCAAAAAAAGTTTTTCATTCAATCCTAATACTACTTATCTAGTACTTGCTGATTATACTACAGCAGTCAAGTCATGCCTACTAAGAGGCTGAGATCTTCCTGCAACAGATACAAAATGTGGAAGTCTTAATTTCTCGTGCTGAGAAGGGGCCGCTTTGTGAAAACAGCTAAAAATGGCCCGAGTCAAACATGCTTATGGACAGCAAGTAAGGAAAAACTTTCATGAATACATGACTGAAACATGTATGGTAATCGATCAGAAAAAAGCAGCATGTAAAAACATACTTGCAGATTTTCATTATTTGTGGAGGGGCTAATCCAGGTAACACTTTGGCTTTTTGTTGTCACACCAATTCCTGCAAGTATACGAGCTTTGGGCTCGTCTAAACAGGCCTAGATTTTGGTGTAAGAGTAACTATTCAGAAACCACACTGCATTAGTGTATTGTTGGATATGCAGTATATACATTTGGTGACATTTTTTGGTTGTGAGATTATTTTAGTAAAGTATCAACACTTTCACGTTTTAATTAAAACCATGGACACACATGAATGTGCAATAGAGTATTTTTAATGTACACCAAATAACGTTATTCGTCGTCATTCTTGTCATCAGTGGATGTTCTCGAGTCCCTGTCAAAGAAAAAAAAAGTCAATCATCGCGTATCAATCAAGTTTGGTTTTGTTTTTGTCTACCACCAACAGACTTGAACTTTCACCTTGGACTCATAATAGCGACCCGTGCCCGACACTCGCTTATCTCTCTCCATCAGGTACCATTGCCATGGGACAAAGGCGATTCTTTTTTCCTGCGTGGAAGTAAGAATACGCACAATAAAAGTTACACAATACGTTTAGATTTGTTCCTTGTTATCATCGCTACATTAGCATCCACCACCCGCTTACCTTTCCACCGTTTGTGAATTTATGGATCTGTGCAGTGGCAACACCGGGAATGATCAGACACGCGGCCATGATGCCAAGACCAGGCAAAATTTCATACCACATGATGGTGGCCGGCGTACAACTCCTCGAAAAATAACACAAGAATTTTCAATCTACACCGAGTTGTCCCGTTTATTTTGCTAAGGGAGGCTGATAAGATGGCGCTCCCTGGTAGAGTACGTCCACTGCCGGAAGTAAAAACGAAGCTTTTTTAATTATTCAAAATAAAATTACCAGGATGCTAATCAGTGAAAAAAAAACAATAATTTGGAACTTTTGGAAGTTATTTTATCAATATTTATAATATATAAAATAATTTCAGATAAAAAAAAATCCTAACGTAAAATGGCATGAGTCAGCCTACATTTTTATATTTTATTTTGAAAGAACCAAACGCTGCACTGAATATGTAGTTTACCCACAGCGACACCTATGCTCCTCTTTCAGTACTATGTCAATGAGAACGTTGCACGCTGCGCATGCGTGCTTGATTCCTAAAGCCCACCCACCTCCGTGAAGTTGGTACAAAAAAGTAAACAACTCTAAAGAATGACACAAAGTTGACACAGCCATTTAAAAATATGAAAGAAGACAAAGAAAACACTCGACCCAGGGAGAGGAGGGTGGAATTAATGTGTGATGATTCAGATAAGACTGAGAAGTCGAAGGAAAAGAAGGAGACCATGACAAAGGTAACTTACGAGCTAAGCTAGGCTAGGTTAGCTCGCTAGTACGAGTTGTATGCTAGTGTTGTAAGGATAAATGTAATTCATTTCGATCGGATATCACATTTTTAATCTCTACCGGCATGTTTGTTTCACAGTGCTGAGGTTTAATGTTTGTATCTTAGACTAGGCTAGTGATGTAGGAAATAGATTAATGTTTTTGTCGTTTGATTTAAAGTAAGTAATGGAATTGCCACTTTATGCACATCAAACTTAAAGAGGAATAACACTCCATATGTAGATAGTGATCAGAAGACTGCCACCGAGTCTCACTAAAGAAGAGCTGGAGGAGCAACTGCAGCCTCTTCCAGAAGTGGATTACCTGGAGTTCTTCTCCAATGACACCAGGTGATCTTGAACATACTTTTAAGGCGTTTTTAATGTTTTGTGTGCGTTATTCTGATAGCTTGGAAACCAGGAACTGGTTTCAGTTGTGTAAACGAAAAAGAAAATGTCTCAAAACATTTTTCCCCATAGCCTGTATCCGCACCTTTTCGCGAGGGCTTACATCAACTTTAAGAACCAAGAAGATATCGTTCTCTTCAGGGATCGCTTCGACGGATATGTGTTCATTGACAACAGAGGTATCAAATGATATCCTAATGTTGAAATTTATTATGAGATTTTCCACTCAGCATTTCTTTGTTCATTATTATTGCTAAACAGGACAGGAGTACCCTGCTATTGTGGAGTTTGCACCTTTTCAAAAGACTTCCAAAAAAAGAAGCAAGAAAAAGGATGCCAAGTGTGGAACCATTAGTGACGGTATGTACTTTCGTAAATGAAATAACTTTTAGTTTTTCCATTACACTTGTGTATTGATTCACACGATTTGTATGTTTTCTTTTTTGTGATATGTATTGACTGGAAAGAAAAGATAAAAGATTAACCCAATTTAATCTTAACATTTTACAATGAGTGTGTCAAACTCAAGGGTGGCAACTGGCCATTTTTGCTCTAAGTTGCAGTGTTCATATAGGCAAAAAAAATAAAGATTTTTTTTTTTTTTTTTTCTATTGGATATGAACCGCATACAAATAGTTTTGGTTTTGTTCTTGACACCCCTGTTTTACAATGTTGTTTGTCATTTATGTGTTGTTCTAGATCCGGATTACAAGAAGTTTTTGGATTATTACACTGGAGACAATGAGAAGTTGACATCCACACCTGAGACTTTGCTTGAGGAGATTGAAGCCAGGTCAAAGGAGCTCGTGGGTAAGTAAATGTTGAAAAAGCACTGGGCAATGACTGTATTATTATTTTTATTATTATTATTTTGATTTGTCAAAATGATTTGCTGATGTGCTATGCTTCTTCAAAAAAAGACATGGCTGCAAATATAATTCATTTAAAAATAAATTAAACAAAAATAAAATTTATTGGCACATTATTCTTCTCTTATTTCAATGGAAGTTTCTGTAAGTTAATGCTGGGGTGAATTTTTTGGTATTAAAAATGTCTTTAAAAATTGATAAGTATCTGTACATTATTCACTAGCTTCTGATTTCAAAACGGGTTATCTATCAATTTATTGTGTACATGTAATAATATAAAGCAATCATGCATTCATATGGATTTAGCCATAACCGTTCTCCAAGAGATACCATAACTAGGATGTGTGTCCACTAAATCCAATTTTTATATTCCCTGAAGCTAAAAAAACGACTCCTCTACTGGACTTCCTGAAGAATAAGCAGGTAAATCAGGCACAGCATTGTGCTGGACTGAACGACATACAGAATGATAAACTTTCTCTCTCCTCAGAGAATCAGGGAGGAAAAGAAGGAAGAGAGGAGGCGGCGGGAGCTAGAGCGTAAGCGCCTTCGCGATGAGGAGCGCCGCAAGTGGCGCGAGGAGGAGCGCCGGAAGCGCAAAGGCGTCGAGAAAATCAAGAAACCGGAAAATGAGAAGGACCAAGTTAAAGATGAGCCAAAAATTAAAGTCAGTAGCCAAGGTGGCAAAATTGGTCACACTTTAAAAAAAGTAGAAAGACATTCTTTTACTTTGTCTGATTTGTAGCTGCTAAAGAAGCCAGATAGAGGAGACGATGGCGACCCGGACAAATTGAAGGAGAAGTTCAAAAAAGCTGAGAGGCCCGCCAAAGACGACAGCAGAAGTACTGAGTACAAGAGACGACAAATCAATGACAACAAGGAGGAGCGCGCCAAAAAGTAGGTCATAATTGGCCTATATTATCTTGTAGAAAAAAAAAAATACCCAACAACACATTTTATTTCACCCACAGCTTATTGTGTGTTAATTTATTTTTATTTTTATATTTTAGTGTTCTGTATACCCTACCATAACAAAATATGTATTTTATTTTGCCTACATCCTGTTTTGTGTTTTGTTTGTAATTTAGGTTTACACACTGCAACATATTTTATTTCAATTTCATTTTTAATCATAACCACATTTTGTATTTATTTTTTACTTTATTTAGTTAAAACACCCCAATGTGAGTAAACTTGAATGATATTTGGTTTTATTTTGCTTCTTTTTTTTTTTATTTTAGTGTATGGGCTCAACATATTTTACTTCATTTACCGGTATACAAGATTTTTTTTTTATTAATGTTTAAAACGTGTTTTTTTTAGTTTCTCGCCACTACAACATCATATACCTAATTTTAATTTTGATTTTGTCTTCACAAACCAAAATATTTTAATGATACTTTTTGATGTCAGCAAGGTTTTAGTAGAATTGGATTTACATACATTGAAATGCATTCACTCCTAACATAATTTGACTTTACTTTGCTCATTATAAATTTCATTAACCACATTTTAACCTACTGCTTGTTTGTTTCAAATGCATTTTTATTTACGAATTGAAATTAAATAAAAATGTGTGTGCACTGAACATATTTCACTAAAGCTGTACTATATTTTATATCAATTACTTTTCACAGTTGTGTTCAATTTCAATTCGTTTTAATTCAGTTTATGTGTTATTGTAAGCACAAATAGCTTTATTGTTAAATTAATTGAAATATTTTGATTTAAATATGTTTGACTGTTGAAGTTTTTTACCCCCACAGAGCCGACGAGGACGGCCACAAGGACTTTCGGGAGCACGACCCTGAGCGCGAGCTGGAGAAGGAGCGCCAACAGAGGGAGAAAGAACGCCTGAGGCGGCAGGAGCGACGCAGGAGAAGGGAAAGGCAAGAATGCGAGAACGTTGGCAGGAAGTGGGTGGAGGAGGAGGGCACAACCAAGAAGGAGAGAGAACGGCTGCCGGATAAGAAACGGACGACAGACAACGCGTCCGAATCTGACAAAATTGAGAGGATGACAAAAGACAAGAAGGACGACAGCGCTAAGAGAGAACGATTACGGAATAAAGTAAGCTGTACATATGCTGTTTATGTCTACCTTTTGGTCATATATTTCATCTACTGTAGTTCTTCCATTAAGACCATTTTTAAATATTATAATCAAGTGTGTGTACTGTATTTTGTTATTTTATAGGGATAATGATGCATTTTAATTCAAAGGCGGATGTCTGTACATTTTTTTTATCAGTACTTTATGATAACTTTTAGTACTTTTTGATTTTTTTTAAGTCATAAGTCCATGCATTTTTTTAAATTTGATTTGCATTTTTAGAATATTTTTATGGTAATTGTCTGTGCATTTTTAAAAATTGCATTCCAGAATAATATTTTTTATTACATTTTTTCATTGATTGATTCAACGATTCATCTAAAAAAAACAAAAAATCTTTCAAACTTGTTCTTTGACCAACCCCTTTTTTTCTTTATTTCAGTTATCTATGCTTTTTACTTATTTATGATTGTTTTTTGTCATCCCAAAAAAGATTTGTCTAAATATTTTGGTAACTTTTCTTCATTTGTAGATTAAATATACGAAGATGTAGATTAATGTACTCAAAATTGTCATGAATACAATATATTAAACTATGTATATTCAGGCATTTAGATATGAAACCAATTTCTATTCTTGTTTACGAAGATGTATTATTTTTTTTCATCCATGCTTTTTTAAATTACCTTTTTGATAAAATAAAATACACATTTTCAAAATAAAATTCAAAATATTAACAAATATGAACTATTATTTTTACAAATACATGCATTGATGAGGCAATTATGGGAAAATCATACATTTCTACTCGGGGGTGTAACGAAAAACCCATTAAAATCAGATGATTAAAAAATGTGAGCACTGAATTGAGACTAAATCAAAACATAAATAGATGTGAATTGAATTATCTTTTCATTCAAGCGATGCACACTCAATTTTATTTTCTTTTTAATATTCATATGCATGTTTATTTCACAAGTATGAATCTTGCTTCCCTATTAGGACCGTCCTGCTATCCAGCTGTACCAACCTGGAGCAAGAAGCCGCAATCGCCCAACAGGAGGCGCCGGTGGCGATGTGGACAGGAAGCCGGACGCCGAGAAGAAGAAAATGACTGACAAGGGCGATGACTGAGCGGACTTCTGCTTGGGGCGTCATTTGAGTTTGTTAAAAGAGGATGTGGGCAGCCAGACTCTTGAGCAGCATGTGGCCTCTTCCATGTTTAAGGCACGCTCATGGTTCACGGTGAAGCAAGCCAGTACCTCAAAGTGAACCTTTTTAATTTCTCTTCTTAGAAAAGGCGAGTGTTTGGCTAGCGGACCCAGAAAACACTTAAGTGACCTTACTTTTTGACAGTATCACATCAAACTTTTTGTGTTCATTTTTGCTTCTGCAAATTTTCCATCCAAACAGCATTGACAAGCATGTAAATGGCATTCATGAATGTGGAATAAACGGCTTGAGTTAAATGTTGTAACAGACTATAGCACATTTGAGCGTCTTTTTCATTTTAGTCTTTTTATGAGAATTTTATTGCCTTGTACATTTGTAGGTACAATGACAATAACGATCAATCCTCACCAGCGTCATTTTTCTTAATGGCCAAAAGCTTCACATGACATATCAAGGCACAGATATTTTTAAAATGTGGGAGAGTTAATTTAATTCTAAGACATTTTTCTACATGGACTGTAATGTGTATATTGCAGAATTTTTTCACTTCTTCCTCGGGATGAACATGTGGTTACTGTAAATTAAATTTTGACTCAAAATTCTACATTCTCAATTGTCCTGATCATCGCCCCAGATCCAAGAGTGTTGGAGTATCTTTTACTCTGCGTGAGTCTATAGTCTCTGCACCATTATTGTTTTTATTCAATTACGCAGCTGTACTAACCTGTAATTGAATTTTGTAATCACACGTTTGTAAACATTTATTTCTAAATGCAATAACTATGTTCTTGAGTTCAAATGCTGTAATAAATTCCCCCCACAATACGTATTTTTGAGACATAAATCTGTAGTATCATGAGATTACCATACGATGTCGCTGTCAATAAAAGGTACGACTAAATGAGCGGAAGCGTCATTGGCTATAACGGCTTACGTCACAGCGTTCTTCCTCTTCTACCGCCGCCGTAGTGGGGAAAGGACTGTGGTCGATATGGTAACTAGAAAAATCATCAAACATCCATCAAAATATACACACTTACCTTTCCTGAGAGCTCACAACACTTAGATGAAACACTCGCGATTACCTCTGTATTTATATGGTGCTTCATTTTCTTTTTTTTTTAAATCTAGTACAATTAGCGGGCGCTCCGTACTCCAAAGCTAGCTAGCTAGCATTAAAACTCCCATCAAGACATTAAGCATGTGGCTAGTAACAGTTTTCAAATGCGTTACGTGTTTCGAATGATTTCTTTCTGTCGTGTCGATTTTTAGTCGTCCCACAAGACTTTCAGAATCAAGCGCTTTCTGGCCAAGAAACAGAAGCAGAACAGGCCCATTCCTCAGTGGATCAGAATGAAGACTGGAAACAAGATCAGGTGAGGCTTCAGTGTTTTTGTGTACATTGCTGCTTTAAAATGCAAGTTTAAAGTGGCAACATTCTTCTGCGTAAGTCAGGACAACCCATCAATCAAATGCAACCACCGATTCACTTCGTTTTCCAGTTTCAAAACTGTTTTAAAAATTAAATGAAGGCTTGAACAAATATATAATTTCCTATAGTTTACATTACAGTAATTCAATGTCTTTAGCTTTCAAAATATAGTAGTACCACTAGATACGAACACTACTGTATATGAAATCCTCACTTTACGAGTAAAAATTCAGTGAAACATTTGCCTCTTTAAACAAGAAAAAAATTCAACAGCAATGACTTGGATGCTTTAAGAGAAAATTAAAACTCCTGCACGAATTAAACGCGCCATACCATTACACAGGTATCTGGACAGAATCCCTCACAGTCATTTTACTGCTCTCCTATTGGCTGTGTTGTCCGATACAGCTCGCTAGTGGACAACTTTCTCGTCGTTCAGTTTGGCTGGCGTCATTGTTCGCAATCTTGTGAGTTTGCAGTCCGAAGACAACGCAAGCGAAACAACATTGCAGCGAGTAGGCCTACCTCTTTCACGGCGTCACCTGGGTGCTTCAATAAATTGAAGAGGAGCGCTTACATTCATTCTTGGGTACGACATGGGGAAGCTGCCAGTGCTAACATGTTAACGCTCAACACTTCCCATAAAGCGTTAAAAGAGAGCTTTCCGGTGATGTGGATGCAAATCCTGGGTAACTAGGCGGTTTTTCTGTGGAGTAGGTCGACCTCACTTTTGGTCCATTTGCATCCATTAGTCAAATCTGATAAAGTAGAATTTCAAAGTTTTTTGTTTTTTTTTAAGTTCCATTGAAATTAAAGCTACTCTTAACAGATTTTTGGGAAGAAAAATCTGTCATCTAATCAGTGTAAATAATACATGTGTAGCATGATGTTGAATTTGCATCCTTTTGAGGATTTGCCCTTAACATGTGATGACTTTTCTGTCAGGTTTTTATTTTAACACAACTTTCATTAGCCACGATGCTTTTCGATGACAGGCGTGACAGCATATGGAAACAAAGCATCTGACTAAATGTTGTTTGTTTAGTTGCACACTCAAATGCAGAAGTCAGATGAGGATGTGGTGGCAAAACTGCACAGGCAGTCGCACTTTACATGCTGCAATGGTAGAAGACTAGACATTCCAGTAAAGCAGGTCTGCAATTGCAGCACTTGATAACTGTGAAGTGCTGTCATTAACCCTGCTGAGATTAGCATTGTTCAGCTTCGGAGTTCCTCGTCGTCGTCTTCACTGTGAGGATGAAACGAATGCTCTGTCGCCGAAACACGGTTAGCAAGGCATTGTTGTAGCAATTGTTTCTCAGTGATAATCCTATTTAATAGCCATTCTGTAATTACTGTTGAATGAATGCATTGTTTTCCTGAGATTGCACAAGGGACTGTATTGTTAAAAAAAAAACATCCCACAGATTTCTGGTACAAGTTCTTAATCAGAGGTGAACTGTAATCTTTCAAAAATAAAACATTTTTGTGTAATATGTCGTGGATGTTAGAGTTTAAAGTAGTGCTGCTTTATCTGTTTGACTGTTGAACCGCATTGTGCAGGTACAACTCCAAGAGGAGACACTGGAGGAGGACTAAGTTGGGTCTGTAAACATGACGTTCCTGCAGAATCCATCCCCCCTTTCCATTCCATCGTAGGACCTCCAGCTGCCAGGAAGGAGAGGCTCCATGTCAGGTGGAGCCGCAGCTGTTTTGTACACACGCTGGTTCTACGTTCATGTTTGAAAATAAAAGATCTGTGATCAAGCAAATACTTGGTGTACATTATCCTGTTTCACACCATTTTGATTGCAGTGTTGGTTTATTTGCTTTTACAGTAGAAGTGATTTTTACAGGTAGTTTAAATTTTTCCCAGGGAGGAGCAAAGCAAAAAGGCAAAATGAAAAACAGTCTTGGGGATTTTCCGATGAGCCCTTACCACAGATGCTTGTATTCATGGCTCATGTTTGCTTGTCTCTGCCAAATATAACTCTGGAATCCAGGGTGGAAAAATAAGCTACATTTGCAAGGGTGCATTTACCATGTCAAATATTAGAACTCGGAAAGCACTTTAAAGAGAGTGAATGCACAGTAGTGACAGAAAATGTCAGCGCCTGCTGGCCCGGAACGAGAAGAACCTTTTTAGGGAGCCTAACCTCCAGCTGTCTCTTCTTCCACTCTGGTCAAAAGAGTTCACCTCGTCCGCAAAAGCCTTCAAATCCTCACCTGGCGTAATCACCTCACCGCTGCTGTTGTTACAATTCTTATTGGCCTTGGGTTCCACCCTACTAGCGTGCTCGTCGTCCCACGTCCCGAGCAGCTCCTTCATCTCGCGGGGGGCATCCGGCCGCAGGTACTGCCAGGCCCGCCTCCCGCCGTAGTCCATAACGTCCACGTTGGCACCGAACGCCCCCACCAGGAGCTTGATGACAGCGTAGTGGCCATGCATGCTGGCGACGTGCAGCGGGGTGAGGCCGCCGCTGCCCCGCACGTCCACGCTCACCGGCCGCCCCCCGGCGCTCTCGGCCTGGTGGAGCAACTTGAGCAGCGTCTCGTCTCGGCCGCTCTTGGCGAGCCAGTGGAGCACCGAGTAGCCGCTGATGAAGTCCCGCCTGGTGAGCAGCAGCGGCTCCTCGGATACGAACTCCAGCAGCGCATCGCAGTTGCCCTCCGCAGCCGACAACATCCACGCGTGCTCCATGGGGTACAGAGCCAAGCCAAACCCGCCTTGGGGCAGTTCTTTGGTGGATTTCATCCGCTGGGCAGGTGTGTCCGTGTCCGAATCGTCTTGCCGCCTCTGCAGCATCCGCGACCTCCGCTGCGGAGCACCGGGCGTGAGCGACGCGCCATACCGGGAACGTCGCTCTACAACGGGGCCTTGTCTGGAGTCTTGACCGCGGTGGGCGTCAGTGGTGGCATCTTGCCCATTCGAGCTGCCCTCATCCATGGTACTGCTGTCCCGGTTATTTTAAATGACAGTTCAATGTCAAGGTAAACGCCTCTCCTTCGATTGACTTGGTCTCCATTTTGAGAACAAAAGCAGTCAATTTACTCGTTTGGGTCGGTGACGTGACTTACCTGTCCGGCTTTCACTTTGATTACCAATGCACGTTTGGAAGAATGAAAACCTATCGATTCGTGGTAATTTTTCCCACATTTTAAACAGATATTTAAAATAGAAAAAAAATAAGCGATTGGTTCGCGCGGAGACTTTCACCACTTCCTCAGAGGAAATGAACCAAAGTTCATGGTAATCGCAAAGCGAGAGTATCACGTGATCGCAGAGGCTTGCAAAACCAGGAAGTGCATACTTTTCCAAGGCGTTTATTGAACTGCTTTAAAGTGACAATGCAGACAAATAGCAACGATTTAAAAGCCGTTAAATATTTAAAATAAACATGAACAGTATGAGAGCTGAATGTGAAAACATTTCACTCAGTGTCGGGTTCAGGAGGAAGCCCAATAGTCAGCGCATCAATCGTTTGGAGGAATGCGTCCAATTCAATGCAGTCATCTGAAAGAAAATTTTGCGTTACATCACAGCAACTGTGGAATTAAACTCACATCCAACAACGGAAGCGTAGACTCAATACAGTGGAGACCCAATTCATTAAAAATCCTTCGAATTCGGCAGTATCAGTGGTTTCCAAATTGTGTGTGTGACCCTAGGAGGCTGGGCATTATAATGAGGGAGTGACCATGATTTACTTTTATTTTTACTCATTAGATTACATTGGTCTTGGTAAACTAATTTTAGCTTGAAAACGTTTTCAATACATAGTAATTGAACAGATTGTGTGTGGGGGTTTTTATTTAATATGATCAATGTATGAGACTGGTACCTGAGTGTTGTGGCATTGTCACAGGTGACATAGGCACATAAATAAACGGGTCTTCTTCCAAAACAGGTGGCACTTGTGGGAAAGCCATACCATGAAGAGCAAGACTACCAAGAGGAACTAAATCTTCAGGAATGTCGTATTTCTCAAATTCTGAAATAAGGGGGGACTCTTTAGACACATGTAAGATGCTTTTTTTTTCTCCATTGTAAATCTTTAAAACGAGTTACCCATTGGATCATAGGGGATTATATTCTCAATTTCTGGATAGTCCTCTTTCTTCTGAGATAAAGGCTTGGATTTGGCTACCTGTTGGGTGTTAAAAAATCATTTTGAATAAAAATTACAGCTGTAAAATGATGGAAACCCAAGTTGTCCTATAGAGAGCCGTCGACTGAAAATGACATCAGAGTTGCTCAGGGTTCTCTTAACATCCAATCATTGCTCACCTGCTATGAGTATGTTCATAAATCTTCGCAAGTTATGTGATTGGTCAATAGAGAGTCCTGAGCCACTATGTTATTTTCTGTCGACAACGTGAGGCAATTACACTTCCTCCTAATTTGATATTTGGGATGCAATGCTAACCTGAATATTCTGTGTTTTCTTCCCCTGCTTATTGAAAACAGGAGTTGACAACTGCGCATTGACGATGCCGAATGCCTTTCGTCCAGTGCGCAGAGGAGTTCTCATAGTTTTGGTTTTCAGTGGCGTCTTAAAAGAGATTTCTGCAACGTGTGAATGTAAAACGACGATTTAAAGAAAGAGAAAGGATCCTTGTGCAGAGATGCACTGAAATACCATTTTTGATTAAGTTTCCTACCTGGTATGAAGGGTCGATTTTGATTTTCACGCGCTGTAGTGATGTGAGCCATTTTAGCTGCAAAGACAGGTAGTTGTTAACGTGGACCCTGAATATTTGTAAGCTCAATTTGTTAGCTTTTAACATGCGTTTGGAAGTTGGTCCATGTGTTTGACATGCAAGTCAACAATGTCACAAAACACTAGAGCGAAGGGATTGAATGGAACAAACTCCCGATATTTAGGCTAACATTACCGTGTGTCGAATTCGTAAGGCTTGCACCCTCGCAAACAGAAAGTTGTTATCGTATCTAACAAATAACTGACGGCGGCTCCTTTTTAAATCAATTGCTCTTGCGCTATTGGTCGACTGTATACGTAACCCGGATGTAAGAGGGTGTGACTTTAAAGTGAAGGTATAGCTTCCGGTTTATTCTAGACCGTTTTTTTGCGTTCTTCTACAAAAAGAGACATTTGATCTCTTTTTTTAAACAAAAAGCGAACGGATGAGAAATTATTGTTTTGATTCCTAAAATAATTACAATTCGTTTTATCCAATTAACTATTAAAGTTTGTTAATACAGTATTTTGCAAACGTCATAATATAGTTTTCCCATAACACGTTTTACTTACACAGCATCTTTACATATACAGTTCCAGCTAGTGCACAGAAGTTTCATGAAACAAACATGAAATACCTTCCTAATTACTGAGAATAAAATAACGAACGACTGGAACGATCGTGTTTATATAATCATTGAAATCACACAAAAAAATCCGACCCAAAGGATTTTTTTTTCATTTGGGGTTTTGGCGCTACATATTCGCAAGAGATTAATAACACGTTTTTATGTTTCGTTTTATGGATTCATCTGACCACTCGTGATGTTCATTCACCGAGGTTCACTGCAAATCGGTGTGGACAAATCCATTAAAGATACTCGTAGGGGCGTTAATTCAATCGCATTCGGGCAAGCACATCTCTCTATTTCTCATGATCATTTAAAAAAAACATACACCGGATCTGTCATAGCATAACCGTATTTATATTAAACAACTAAACAAAGATTTCGGACGATATTAAACGTGGTAAGTAAAATAACATTTTAAAATATGTTTTCACAGTGGTATATCCCGAAGGAGAGGGTGAGTTCGGCGTAACCTCAGTTCTCTTCAGCGTCCCCCGCTCATCTCGGAAAGCTTGTTCGGCTAACGGCTATCACCAATGGCGTCCACGGAGATAGCGAGGCAAGCGGTGAGTAGCCCGTTTGAATTAACCCACTTTAACACTGTTTTTTTCAGATCTTAAAAAAATGTACACCCTTGGAAATACATTTTTGAATGAAGTGGGTGTGTTAGTCAGCCTCCTACATCCTTTGTGGGTATCGTCGCTTTATCGGCAAAACGTCGGGTTGAGATTATGCTAATCTAGAATTGTCAATGCGAAGCTCAATGAGGCGTCGTTATCCGTACAAAATGCAATAATGTAATGTTTCCACTATTATCTGTCGCTCTCGTGTATTGTTGGTCAAAATGCTTAAGTGGCTTGATAAATGTCAATTTTAACTAATGAAAGGCTGCATAAATTATACTATATATGTATGTATAAAAAAGACGCGATGTTGTATAGAGCCATTCATTTTCTACGCCCCCATTTCAGCGACGCTACCATGCTCATTTCCGTTATGTTATCTCATGCAAGTCAATTCAACTTCAAGTCGGGCGTTGTCATGCGCGTGTAAGAGGAAACATTTTTTTGTCTGGTATTTAACCCTGCAATTTGTACCAAAAAAGTCGTGTGTCTAATGTTACTGGACATTTTTTTCTTGACTGTGGCTGGTTTGCAAAAAAAAAAAAAAAAATGCAGACAATGTTCCCAGAATAGCAGTTTCTCTCAGTTTGACATCCCATTCTGCGGCTGACTGGTGTGTGGAACTTGGCTGTGGGTGTCTTGAAAGGCAGGAAGAGTTTTAGGAATGTTGCACTTCCAACCATAGGCTTGTGTAGTCGTTTGGGGGCCCAGTGTTTATTTATTTTTTTAACATTCTCCTTTTACCCAATCTAGATTAATTACTCAAACCTCTTGAAGATTATCTTCTAACAAGTAAATCATTTCACCGCTTTTGAAGTGTACCCATAGCAGTAGGACGGTTACTATTGAATATGTTTTATTAAGTATCCAGTCTATTATTCCATCTAGTAATTGAATAATTGGATACAATTTTATTTGGCACCAGTGTATGACGAAGGCAATGTTTGCTCAGTTGTAGTTTATTTACCAATCGTCGTTGTTTATTTTGTATTGTTTAGTTAAGAAAAAGACTTTATTTTGTTTTCAAAATAGTTGTCGATCAATTGGATATTCAATCATCCATCCATCCATCCATCCATCCATCCATCCATCCATCCATCCTATTGTGCCACTGATTTTTATGAGACATTTTGGTGCCCCTGGAGTTCACACAGAGCCTAGACAGCTGCCTGTTTGCTCAATGGTTACTCTGCCAAACAAAATACTTTAGAGGAGGTTTTTCCAAGAATGTCTGTCATTTTTCTACCCCCACCCACAGCTGTTTATCCCCATTTAAGCCTTTTAAAAAATCAACTTTCTTTTTTTCACTCATTGTCCTCCTTTGTCAAATCTGTGACCACACAGCCGTTTGTGCTTGTCATGTTAGGATGCATAACAGCTGCTTGCTTTGCCTTCTAATCTAAATTCTTTTGAATTGTCGACATTGTAGGCTGCAAGAAAACACGTTCTAACCACCACTACCATCCAAACACCCACACTCGCATCGCCTGGGATTTTTACACTTGTTTCAGGAGAGACACTGCATGCGGTATAGTTTATTGCTTGCTGTCTTTTTTTCCCCCTCTTCAGAATTACAATCATAATTATACACATTGACTGCAACATTTCACACTTGGAACAATCAACTGCTGGATTACAAGTGCAGGTCCAAGTGCCAAAATCTGATTTAGTGTCTTGTGGAATATTTCCATGTACATTAAACTACGCATAAATTACACAAACCAGATGTAATTTCACAAGGATTAAAGGGGGAGTCAAACCAAATATGTTGTTTACAGAAATGTTATATTATTCCTCAGTAGTTTAAACAATATATTCTGATTGTTATCGCATTTGTGGAAAGTGATTTAAGCAGAAAATTCCAACAATTTCGAATCCATTTTGGGGGTGGATATATTACCCCTTTGTGTTTACTAAAAACGACATAACAATAGGTCAGGAATCGACCAATCATGGTTCCGAATTTTTACCTCACATTACCAACCTCAGAAAATAGGTGAGCCTAGATTGGTAGCTACCTGAGACTGTAACAAAATGTCCACCCTGAGTTAGACAACTAATGGGATTTTGCTGATTAATTCATTTTCCAAAACCACATTATTAATTAGAATGTCATATTTAGATTAGTGAGGGCACATGGATCAGAATATTAAATATAAATGTTTATAATGGCTTCCCAATTAACAGCAGGCAATGACAACTCAGAATCAGAAAAATAATGTATAAATAATATGAATGGTAAACGTTTCACAGTGTTTTGTTGCCCTTGTTTTGTTTTAAAGAGTGTATTCACAGTTGTCCTGCAATTACTTTCCTTTTTCTTGTATGACTATATCGCTAAGGTATCTTATTAGTATATAACCACTACTTGGAAGTAGACAAGAGAATGCCAAAGAGAAGTGTGAACCACGTGAAATTACCAATAATATACACAATTACCCTGTGGTTTCCTGATGCAGGTAGAAAGTCGAGAACCGAGGAAACAGGAAATCAGCAGTGGAAATGTTTCACAGAAGGCTAACAATTATTAATCAGGTTTTATTGAAAGGTTGTTAATCTTTTGTAAAAGGTGTTTGCTTAATTTTGGTTGTTTTTTTGCATTTAGGGAGAAGGTGCCCGTGCTGTACCTCTCGCTGGCCATGTTGGCTTCGACAGCATGCCTGACCAGCTGGTCAATAAATCTGTCAATCATGGATTTTGCTTCAACATCCTCTGCGTCGGTGAGTATGTCGTATGTGACAGCAGATTAACAAATCTGCGTATTGGCTGCTATTTGAACATTGCAAACTGTTGGTTATAAACATTAGAACTAACAGTTTTACTGTGCAGATGAGTGTAGCGGTAGAGTTACGCAAACATTTTGAGTTATACTCCGGCTTCGCATAAGGTCAAGCTCTGTTAAATATCCTGCTGCTTTTAGTCAACAATGAATGACTGTCTGTGGTGAAAGAGTCAAACAACAGTGGCTGTTTTGTGTCAATGCCGCACACAAGTTCCTGAACTCATCACTAAGAGCTTCCTCTGGAAATCTGGTATTGTTTAATTCGCTTCATCATTGTAGAACAAAGGGATTCTTTTCATTTCTGTGTCCTATCTGGCATCCTTGTGTCGACTTTTATTCCCTATAAATGAAGAAGTTATTTGCTTTGTTAAAGAACATTAACTTTGATATTATTATTTGAATAGTCGTTGCTTGAAAATGTACACATTTAAGAGTAATGCGCTGCGATAGTTAGCTTTTAGCATTGTATTTTGCACCTGTTTTTGTTGTTTTTGCATATCGTGCAGCGTCATGCAATCTTCTACTAGCAAATTCACGATCAACCAGTCCACCTTGATCGACTAATTGAACACCCCTGGTTTAGATTAATCTATCCAACTGTTCGTCTATATTCTAAAGAGCTTGTCCTCATTTGTGTCATGGCTACTGGAGCTTATTCAAGATTGCTTTGGGCAAGAGAATAGCATATGTGATTCACCCTTATTCAATTCCAAAGACATATATGTCTTTTAGGTGTTAGGGTAAAAGAGGGTCCAAAAATGTCTCGCACTGAATTAGTTTAACTGATCGCAAGTCAATCACAGGAAACGAGACTACCATTTTTACTCACACACTCATATTACCCATATTTAAACTCATATTTATATTTGGTAAATTTGCAGTTGTAAATGATCCTAATGTGAGTCCATTTAATGTGTTAGGAAAACAGACTCTCAAAGATTTTTAAAAAGACACAGCTGAAGAATAAAGGATTATAGAAATGGCGACAAAATGTGAATTAAATATTATATGTAAACAATATGTCTTCCCAAAAAGGTTAATTTTCTGCATTATATTGATGACTAATTAAATTAGCAGCGATGTAAAACTATTAATTAATGGTAAATATATACTATATTTTGGGAAAAATGACGAGATATTTTGCAAAAATGGGCCGACAGACTGTAGATGGCAGTTCAGGCTGTGAGGAATTAAAAATAGACTGAGCTTGCTAACTGAGTCATCTGACTGCCTCCGAGATAAATGAACATCAGAGTGGATCAGCAAACAAGGCTCTTCCTAGCTCTGTTTTTCTCTTTGGGTTATGTTATGTATTTTGTTTAGTTATTGAAAATCAATTTGAAAAAATATTATTTGATCCAT
Source organism: Hippichthys cyanospilos (assembly GCF_059441005.1). NCBI lineage: Eukaryota > Metazoa > Chordata > Actinopteri > Syngnathiformes > Syngnathidae > Hippichthys > Hippichthys cyanospilos. The sequence goes on along the minus strand of NC_142381.1, from coordinate 13,246,683 downwards.
TAAATTGGCACTTTTTTCATTTTGCAATGTAATGAAAAATGCATATTCTAATCTTTACAGGAATATTAACCTCTAAAAAGGCACACCCAGTACCAATACGAAGCATCGGTATTGAGTCAATATTTGGCCAGATTTCATAAACTAGAACTGGAAGAAAGTCAATAAATAACTGAATAGAACCCATATAAAATATGTGCTAAATGTCTTCTGCTATAGCTGCGTTTCTGTAAAGAGACTACAGATCATACCCACCTTTTTTACACATACAGTATGTGAAATGTCATCATCCTATTGTCCAGGTGAGACAGGTCTGGGCAAGTCCACCCTGATGGATACGCTGTTCAACACCAAGTTCGAGGGCGAGCCCACCCAGCACAACCAGCCCGGGGTGACGCTCAAGTCCAACACCTATGAACTGCAGGAGAGCAATGTGCGCCTCAAGCTCACCGTCGTCAACACGGTGGGCTTTGGAGACCAGATTAACAAAGAAGACAGGTGTGTGCTATGAAAATGTGATTGAAGAATGTGTGTTACTAATTGTAACTCCTCCTCAAATCCCCCAAAAGGGATTTGCAATTGTGTAAAGATGCCACAGGATGATGGCAAAGCACTAAAATCAATAAGATCATAAAGTAGCAACACCAAATTTGAAAATACTACAACTGCAGATACTGCAATTATTCAGTGGTGGACAGTACTCTGCATCAATAAACCATCTTTGTCTTTCCTTGCCAGCTACAAGTCCATCGTGGAATTCATCGATGCCCAGTTTGAAGCATATCTCCAAGAGGAATTGAAAATAAAGCGTACACTGCACAGCTACCACGACACCCGCATCCATGCTTGCCTCTACTTCATTGCTCCCACAGGACACTCGCTCAAATCCCTGGACCTGGTGACCATGAAGAAGCTTGACAGCAAGGTGGGTGCTTCATTTTTCTAGGTCAGTGGTTCTCAAATGGGGGCACCAGTACCCCAGGGGGTACATGAAGATATTTCCAGGGGTATGTAATATCTTAGCTTATTGTATTTCAATCCCATGACAAAAACAGTGTATTTTTGTTTTCAAATTAAGAGCAAATGAATTGGAACGTCAACCAACGTCGCTCAATTGTTTTATAGTGACTCCTTTGCAAAACTTTGTATGCCGTTATTTTTCTGTTTTTTTTTTTTTTTCATCCAAAAACTTGGCACTAAAAAAAGTTGACAAGGGGTACATTGACAAAATGTTGCAAATCGCAACCTGTCCAGGGTGTCCCCACCTACAGCACGAAGACTGCCGTGATAGGCACCAAGCAAGCCAGCGACCCTTGTAAGGATAAGCGGCTACTGATAATGGATCGCTTATCTAGGTCATAATGCATTTTTAATTGTAAAATTTGAGAACATTATATAACAAATAGTTTTGGAATGGTTTCACTACTCAACGTAATTCCACTTCACTTGGTGTTTAGTGCCTCAACCGAGGAATGATTTAGTCATTCAACTCGTAAGTAAGAAGCATATCTGCAGTACAGCGCCAGATTCAGTACAAAGCAGTAGGCATTTAATTTCCCTCAAATTGCACGTGATGCACACCAAAAGCGAAATGATGACAACGTAGCAGTTTATTTTTAATTATAGAAAACTTCCAGTGTAGTAGAATTGCATAAAAGGTGAACTATAATCCAGCAGGAGATTACTGCGTCGTTTGATTAAATTTGAATCCCTAGTGCTTTGGTTCTACTATAAATTTGATGTATTTTGTGTACAATACAATTTGTAGGTCAGTGGTTATCTTTCATGTTAACCATGGCTGGTAGGAAGAAGCATGTTACGGTTCACCAAGCTTGAAGCGAGGCATTCTGCCTGCAGGCATCATCCCAAGTGACGCATCAGTGTCAGTCATCTGAGAAATGTAGTCCACTCTGTGACTGCTGCCTATTTTGTGCGACACACTCTCCTCCCGGGCCTCGTTTGCATGGACCCCCACAAGCCATCCGACCGTTTGCCAGAGCAGCTGCGCCCGCGACGAACATTTAAACTGATGTGGAGCTGCCTTGGTCTTTTAAATGATTTAACCTCCAAACAGGGGAATGTTTTAGCTCACTTAAATTGGTCAACCCTGGTCAAAAGTCAACCCTCATTTTTCATTTTGTTTTAAAATAAGATGTTCTATGCAACTCCACAAGTTCAAATTTAAAGCCCAACCGATTAAATTCAGTATTTACTGTATGGCCCTTCAAACACTGGTCAAAAATAATTTGCCAGATGGCCAACATTTGCAGATTATGTTAACTTTATGTTTCCTAGCCATTTACGACACTTGTATACAAGTAACACTATTGTCATTATTTATTACAAATAAATTCATGCTATAAATTTCTATCCTTATATATCATGAAATTTGTTAAGGGCATTCAAAACACAGCAAATCTTATTAATACTTTACACGCAACCTAAAGTCACATTGATATAGTAGTCTTTATACATATATAATTAAATGACTGCAATCCTAATCAATATTTTTTATGCCAAAATACAGCATTGTCCTCGACTTCAAAACATCCTTATTGGCAGGGCTCGGGTCTAAACACAGTATTAGGATTAATATAGTCATTGTCTAATATGAATTAAGCAGCAAAATCTTTTTTTTTTTCTATCTCTCCATCTTTGTGGGCAGCCATTTTGCCACTGACTGAATATGACATCAAGGTTGCAGAGATAATGACCAATTAAGGCTCATTTTATGACTGTCACATGACCAAAACTTGGGAAGCAGTTGAGCCGTGATCGCTTGTTTACCTATGTATCAGGTAACTGATGTCATTTTCGGTTGACAGCAAGTGACAAAATGGCTGCCCTCTAAAATGTTTAAAAAAAGAGTAGTGATTAGCAGGACTAATTTAGAATGCAATGTTAAGACTATTGGGGAGCGAATAGTACATAGTGTAGTAAAGAAAATCTTTGGGTTGACCTCTTTCACTTTAAAAGTGTTATCCCATTTCGTGATGTAATCATGACTGTTGTCTTTTCTCATCCCCTAGGTCAATATCATCCCAATCGTCGCAAAGTCCGACGCTATCTCCAAGAGCGAGCTTGCCAAGTTTAAAATCAAAATCACCAGTGAGCTAGTCAGCAACGGCGTTCAGATCTACCAGTTCCCCACCGACGACGAGTCAGTCGCCGAGATCAACTCCACTATGAACGTAAGCCATGCCATGTGAGCACTCAAGCCGTGAGCACGCATCTTCGTCACTGCAGACAGTCGTCCAGTTTAGAGCTGACAGTTTCCAAATAGGTAGTATGTATGTAGGTCTACAACTAACTTTTACATTAATACTCGATTACTTTGTCCATTTTTTTGTTGATCAATTGATGAATCTGATATTGAAAAAAAATCTTTTAATTTCCTTCCCTTTATTCAAGCCCAGAGTGTACATAATTAATAAAACAAACAAACAATGAACAAAAAAATCTATTCCTTTTTTGGTCTGCAATGTTAGAAAATAAGTATAAACTGTTGACAATTGTTTCAAAGTAAAACTGGATGCTTGTAATATCCTGTTTTGATTTAACACAATGATAATCGCTGTTTTTATAAGCACTAGGGCTGGGTGATATGACCCAAGAAGAATTTTTTTTTTTCCTTTTCGCCCGGACAGTCTCGGCAATTATGGCTTGAATTGATTTTAATCAAGTCATAAACCCAACAAACACTGAAAAGAAAGCACAGTTTTAAAAGTGATTTAAAATCAATTTTAACCTAAACGTATTTATAGCTTGTGCAAAAAAAACACTATTCATCACTTGTGCATAACTAGCTTACATGCCGTAATTAAGTACTTAATTACTTTTGTAGACTATTTTGCAAAACCCTGATTTGACAATTGAGATAAGATTCAAATGGTGTCTTTTTAAACAGACAAATGAATCAAATGAATTTGATTTATTGCCCAAATGTATTAGATACAAAATAAATCAGAATATTCACTGTTTAGAGGCTGACATTCAAAGGCCTGGTCTAAGTCATGCAGAGATCTTACAAAATGATGCAAGATACACATGTTGCATGTTGCAAGTAGCTTTTTTGTGGCTAGATATTTTATGTGGAAAAAAAAGATTTTTTTTAAAACCACACAGGGACATAGCCTCTAATCACAAGTCTTATCTTGTAACACTGAAATGAGTTGTTTACACAGTCAGCTTTGTTTGGGTTTTTCACTGTTCTCCGGCGATAAGGAAGCTGGCAGTGGACCAACGCTCATGTCTCATTCAACTCCCCAGAGCCATTTGCCCTTTGCCGTGGTGGGCAGCACTGAGGAGGTGAAGATTGGGAACAAGATGGTGAAGGCCCGCCAGTATCCCTGGGGCACTGTGCAGGGTAAGGAACTTCCTGCACTGCCGGAAACGGTGGCGTGCTCCCAGCCGCCCGTTCCTGACGCCCTTTTCCTCTCAAGGCTTTGGTCAACCTCATTTAACATTTTGAGCTGTTACAGCACATGACACTAATGGGCTTTCAATTGATTTGAATTGACTTGTTGAGTAATCTATAACAACGAGTTATAAGCACTAGTTCTATAACCCTTTGGTACATGGGAAATTTCAGGCAAACTTTAGATTGTAGAGGGATACTTGATGTATTTTCAGCAGTAAAATGATAATATTTTGTCTGTTCTTAATTTGTCTTTTTAAAGGTATTCATTGTACATGAAATAATCATTTTTCCTCTTGCTGATAACTGAAAATGACATCACATGAGCCTAGGTAACAATCAATCACAATTGAGCTTGCTAATGTCACATGACTAAACCCTGAAAACAGGTGTCATGATTGGTTGTCACCTGAGGCTTGAACACATGTCATTTTTAGTTGACAGTAAGTGGGAAAATGTTTTCTTAAAAGTATTAATTGTACATGAAAAATAATTTTCAAATAATATGCAAACTATTACATTTTTACTATTGAAAATGAGTAAATACGTTTTAGGTGAGGTTAAAAAAAGCTATAGAAAGCTATTGTTGATACACATGACACAGCATCGCTGATAGCGAGTCTTCAGCCATTTTTTCCCCCATTCAATGTATGTCATTTTCTTGGTTGTAGTTTGGCGAATCTGACTTAGTCTCACAATTTTCCAGTAGTGACAAAAAGTCCCTTAACCCATCTGCATTGACTCTGGAAAACTTTTAAACTGGCTCAGTTTTCCTCTATTGATTACCTAAAGAGGTGTGACAACCCTTTAAAAGCTGCAAATCATTGCTGTATTTCTCCTTCCTTACACTAGTGTAATAGAATTTGACCAACTTCCGTATTTTTAGCCAGAGGATTTTTGTGAGTTTTTTTGCATGCACGTGTGCTCGCATGGTTTCACACACTTGCTCAGACAAAAGAAATTTATTTGATATAGTCCTTTTTTTTTTTAAGTTAATTATAAACATTTTTAAAGCTCTTTTTATTCGCCTCGTCTACCGCAGTGGAGAACGAGAATCATTGCGACTTTGTCAAACTGAGAGAAATGCTGATCCGGGTGAACATGGAAGACCTGCGGGAGCAGACACACACGCGCCACTACGAGCTGTACCGCCGTTGCAAGTTGGAGGAGATTGGCTTTAAAGACACGGACCCTGACAGCAAGCCCTTCAGGTACCAGGCGCAAGGCTTCTCACTGTTTTTTTCTTCCCCATTTAGAGTCAAATGCTTCATCCAAAACCCCCTTCTTTTTTTTCACCTTCCTAGTCTCCAAGAGACGTATGAAGCAAAACGGAACGAGTTCATGGGCGAACTCCAAAAGAAGGAAGAAGAGATGCGGCAAATGTTCGTGCAGAGAGTCAAAGAGAAGGAGGCGGAGCTTAAAGAAGCAGAGAAAGAGGTTGGCGTCGTCAAACTGCTGCTACAGCAACGTCGGAAGGCTCATCTCACATTTTTATGATCTTCTCCTATCCGTTTCATCATTGCCCTGACATTAGCTACACGAAAAATTTGACCGCCTGAAGAAGCTGCACCAGGATGAGAAGAAGAAGCTGGAGGACAAGAAGAAATCCCTGGACGACGAGCTCAACACGTTTAAACAGAAAAAGACTGCCACCGAGCTCTTGCAAAATCAAGCCCAGCAGGCTGGTGGCTCCACCACACTCAAGCGGGACAAAGAGAAGAAGAAGTAAGTGTCTCCATTCTAACATTCACGGTTGAAAAGGTGTTACATGGGGTTCAGGTATGTGTTTGATGCTGCGTCACACACTGGAAACAGAAAAATGGAAACAGTAAGAAAAAAAAACTGGGAAGTATAACCCTAACCCATATTCAAGGGCACCCAAGGAGCTTAATCCATCCCCAACTGATAAATCGATTGATTCCTAAGTGCGTCTCAATTCATGTGTCAATGTCATCTCCTAATGTTGTTAGTGTATGACTAATTTAGTAGGGTTTAATTTTAGCGTGCCCCTCCAATGTCCCAAGTGTGCTTTTTTTTTTTGTCTCTTCTCATTAACAAGAAGCCTCGCATTTGTTCTAATTTAATCCACATTGTGGATTTTTTTTGCAGAGCGCCAAAGGCTTCTTGAGCTTTCATGTTCACATTTATTCCGAAATCAGCAAAACATGCTCTGAATACCTCGCCACAATAAATATTGCTCATGTCCCAACACACATCGTAAACCTAACTACTTCCACCTGATTTGTGCAAGCAGATGCAGATTGTCCTTTGAACTCATTTTTATGCCCTGTGTGGTTCATTAGATTTTTTTTTTTTTTTTTTTTTTTTTAATTTGCTTCAAAGGCGGCCAATTGAACCTCATGAACTCAAATATCAATCACATGAACTCAAATATCAGTTTGCCATGCCATTAACGCTGATGTGACTGCTGGTGTGTGTATTTGCGAAGGAAGAAAACACTTGCACTGAGATAACAACTTGATGTTGCTTATACCTCACAAATCACTACTTCTCTTTCTAAATATTAGCAGAAATATTCATCTTTTTATTGCACTGCTGTTAACGTCTCAATCCCAAAATTCCTATGTGCAGTGGAATTTCTAAAGTGGAATGTATCTGAGGTTTTATAATTCCTATTTCCAGAAATAATTCTAAATCCAAATGTATTCATTGTCCCAAGTTGGATCGCATTCCACCATAGAGGTTTTTCAGTACATAAAATTTGTGTTCTGTGAAATCACTTGTTACACTTACTGAGTGCTGCTTATAGTATGGATGTCAAAAGTGTCAAGTGCATGCAACACTCGTTTTGCATCCATCATGTTTTCCAGTTAACTGCTCCTAAATTTGATGCATGCTGCTTCAAGCACCCTGTTCTGGTAAGACATGACCCATCAGCTCACAAATTTAATCAAACACCAAAATTGCCACCGCAGTCGTTCATGTAAGTTGCGATTGTTTATCGCCCACTTACCAGCTTCTCAAACAGCCAGTTTGTGGTCTCGTCGCTCCATCCGTCTACCTCCTATCCACAAACGTCTCCTTTATGTGCAGAAGCCCTTTGCCGCCCGCCCCTGCTTTTCACACAAAGAGCTTTTCGAAAGGGTCATGCCAGAACAGTGAGCAACCTCAGGGCAGACATTGTGTTTGTTGGGATGCTTTGTTTCAGGATTCTCCCCCATGCACACACACAAACATAAAAACTCAAGAGAGAGACAGATGTTAAGACCCTCGACCTTTGAGGAAGACTGAACGGACAGTAGATCCCTGTCATGTTCTATAGAACAGCACTTCCCAGCTTGTCTGAGGGCCATTTGGTTCCAGGTCACCCAGAAAAACTGAATACAGTATAAGATATTTTATTGATCACCAGAACCTAAATGTCTTGGACCTTGGCTATATTTTATGATAGTTTGAGATACATTTAAAGAGCAATACAACTCAAAAGTCTTCTTTACAAACATTCATTCCGTGCAGCCCCTATAGTCTAAACTCGGTATTCTAATGGATATTACATTTGTGAATTATGAATTAAGTTGCAAAATCTCATGGGAGCGACCATTTTATCACTTGGTGTCGACTGAAACTTGCATTACAGTTGCTCAGGGCTCAGCAAATGACCAATATCGACTCATGTTTTTGTTTTTTGTTTTTTGTTTTTTTTTACTGAGTTTGGTCATAGGAAGTTCACAATCTGATCCATGTTTGCTCGATACCTGAGCCGTTTTTGGTAGACAGCGACAAGCAAAAATGGCCGCTCCCAAGATGAATTCCAAAAGGCTGGATTTTAGTGCTAACACTATCGAAGATCTTTAGAAACGATTATCGATTACGTATACCATCGATTTATTGGTTTCTGATAAAATTTTATTTTGCATTAATGTGTACTACAAAAAAAAATCTTGTTCAGAGTTTATTCATTATTGATGTTTATTTTGCATTATTTACTGATGCAAAACAACTAATCAACAATTGAATCATATTCCACATATTGTAAAGAATGCATTTTTCATCATTTGTTTGTAATTCCTTCTATGCCAATCAGCCAAATAACTATATGTGAAATCAGTCCAATTGGGGACCTCAGCCGTAGGCAACGCAATGTACTTTAGAGGAGCTCACAAGACAAGTCCAAAATTAGGTCTCACGCATCAGCTCTCGTCTGGTTGCCAGCTGACCATTAATGATGATGTCACAGATGTTACACGTATATACAACAAAGCAGTAACGGCCCTTCTCTCTTATTTCCAGAGAAGGATTCCTGTAGAAAAGTGCTCCCTTGCGGCCACCCTGCTGTGACTGATCATCCCTTACAGTGAACCCCTCCAAAATGCCCCCTCCCCCCCACCTTACCCCCAACCTCCATAATTGCCCCCTATCCCAGGGCATTGATCAGTTGGAATCCTTTTTAAAAATACCACTTTAATGCTGATGTTTATTGTTCTTTTGTTGTTGTTTTTTTTGTATAGAAGATACATTCCACGCTTCTTTATTTTTCTATTTAGTGACTCTTTGCATGGCCTGTGCGTTTTATTTTCCATATTAACACACAACATGACCTTGTTGTGATGGGCAGAAACGGACCAAAGCTCAAGCGAAACACACCTCAGATGTGGCCTAAAAACAAACAGTTCTAGCTCTGTATTGAAACACGAAAGTTCAGAAATTAGTGACATGTTTTATTTTTTTTGGCGTGTGAGGTGTGGCACATAAACGGTAATACATGTGTGCTAGTTGTTGAAAAGTGCCATTGCGATTAAAGTAATGTATTGTATATGGTAGAAATAATACTGTAAAACGGCTTAAATTTCTTTAATTGCATATGTTAGTATTAGGATGAAAAAAAAGCAGGAAAAAGTAGTATCCAAGAATAAAGTACTCATTTTAAGTATAGTATGCAAATTGAAGCAGATTAAAATCAATATCTTAGAGAAAAATTCTTATTTTAGAGCGTCTAAAGTGGTATAGTTCATAACTTGAACTGTTTAGTAAATATTCCAACACCTTTTTTCTTGCGCAACTATCTCTTTAATATATACGGTTTTCTCTTATATTCTCACAAAATTACAACTTTTTTTTCTTGTTGAAGTTCTGCTTTTCTCAAATTTTGACAATCTTCGTAGTAATACTTTTTTTTTTTTCAACATTATTTCCAATTTGTGTTGGCTGGCCAAATAATGATTCACGTAGATGTGATTTAGCAATGTATGTCATGTTTTTTTTTTTTTATCTCTGGAGAAGAGAAAATTCAAACTTTTTGTACAAAGCCTCCCTGGTGCTATACAATAACTTGCAAGTAAACCTATTATTAGACCTTGATGCTGTCAGCATCATCCAGTGCCAAAACATTTTAAATGTGTCGCTTGGCCTTTTTGCTTTGCAACTTCTGCCCATACCTCATTTAGTGTCATGTGTTTTATGCCTTTTTTGTATTAGCTGTCACATTTGCACTTTTTTGATACACAAATGTGATGAAATATGTATGTTGTCAGTGCAATTGTTACTCTTTTTTTGTTTTCTTTTTATAATGGCACATTTTTAAAGTCAATGAACATGTTTGTACTGTTTGTTAGAGTAATTTGCCAAAAAGAGAAAATAAAGGCAGTTCTTACCAACATGTTAGGACGGAATCTTGTTTATGCTCTATGTATATTCTCATTTACAGTTGATTTTTCTCACAAGAGCAGAGACCGTGGCCTTCCGTGTTCCTCTGTTTACTGGTTTGTGTGTATTTGCTTTGCAGTACTCCCTGGCTCTGCACTGAGTAGGTCCCCAGCTTTATAAGGGACCTTCTTCAAAATGCCACCGGTTTTGTGGGACTTCATCCTTGTCTATTTTGTTTTGTTTTGTTTACCCCCCCCCCCCTGTTCTTTTATTTCCCTCTTTACTACCACCTGCAATCTAACTTCTTCCACTTAAGCTGAAATGATGATTTGCATGCTTCACATTTGCTTTTTCCTCATCGTTTGGGGATAGCAAAACAATTTTCTGTCATAGATTCACTCAATGTTGTCATTTTCTGCCACTTTTTGAATTGTAATGCATTCTAACCAAACTCTTTCCCTGATATCAGATATATTTCTCTGCTTGTCTAATATCTACATCTTTCTTTGTCTTTCTCTTTGTAGCTTCTTTTAATGTCTTGACCATCTGAAGAGGGCGATGGCAGCTTCAGCAACACCTAAGCACCCATTACTTCTTCTGTTTCCCACTACTGTATTGAAGTTTTCTGTTTTTTTTTTTTCTGCTTCTCTCCCATTACATCATCTCCTTTTTGTCAAATGTGGGCTTATGTGGACTCGCATGGTATCTCTGATTCACCTTGGGGTGGGCAACTCAGCCCATGCTGAGGCACTGGATTCAAAAATCTCAAACTATTACTACCAAAAAAAAAAGGGAAGGTTTTTAATGTTTATTAAGTTAGGGAAAAAGTTCCACTCTACTGATCTTATTTCATCATGGGCTGGCAGGGCAGGTTGGACCATTTTAAAGCTGCTTGTCTTAAATAGAGAGGACCTCTGCAGATAATGGGAGGATCAAGACATGTTAATTAAAAACATGACCTAAGAAGTGTTGGTGTACACTGTGTATTTAAAACAAATCACCAAATTGAAGTCATCGCGATGCCAAAGCAATATAAAAATATTAGCACTTGTTTTGATGGTGCCCATGTTTACATGCCACTGTTGAATACCATGGAGGTCACATGTGAAGGCCTTTTTGACACGTTGTGCTTTAATATTCACCAGCCTTCTGTATATTTTGCATGCATTTATAAAACCATTTATTTACTGCTGTGACCTGCTTGTTTTCAACCCCCACAAATTGCTATTTTATCTTTTCCTACAAGTGGTGCAAACTGCAGATCATAAGTATGAATTTGTTAAATCCAACAATTTCAGCTCCCTTCTGTTGCCAAATATTTCTTTAAGATGGAACTGAAGTGAATCCAGAAAGGACTTGGAGTACTAAAAAGAAGAAGAAGAAAAAAAATACCCATGCATTTATATAATTTATAAGGATATATTTTGTGCATTGAAATGCATTGAAGACGTGTTGTTTATGACCTATGCTCTTGGGTGGTGCAAAGTAACATTTTTGGTGTCAGAAAAAACATTTTTCTAGTATCTGTCCATCATGCTGTCGGAAAGCCTTGACCAATTATTCAATCTCACCTAAATTTAATTTAATTCATGTACATTTTCAATAAAAAAAAATATGAACAAATAATGTTACGTTTTTTATAAACCAATGTTTGTTTGCTCCTTGGTTGAATGAGAGTTTTTTTTAAAAAACAAAAATAGAAAAATATGAGTCAGTTTGAATAAGCGTATATGTATTCGAGTTTGTACATTTTATATTTTAATTTGTATTTTTTTTCTTATAAGATAGTTGTTGCGGTAGTGCAGTTTTACCATAATGTCGTTATGCTTGCCGCAAAGCATTGTGGGTCCCGTAGAGAACTGGTTGAAGCCATGACGGATATATGCTAACGGATTGGAAAATGGAAGGTGCTTGTCCGAGTGGAGACGCATGTCCCTAAATTACCGAACTAAAATGTCTTTATTTTTTTCAAAGACGATTTAGAACGTCGATGAACCGGTTATTTAATTTATTTGCTGCTACGTAGCTCGTTGCTGTCGCTAGCGTCAGCTAGCCAAATAGGCTAAAACAACGGCTAACATTTTATATTGTAATTTGAGTTACTAAAACAACAATAACAAAAACTGGAAGAGTCGATACTGGCTACCTGCAGCTAAAGGTAAGAATGTGACCGACCATACACGTACAGCAGTCTTGAAACATTTTTTGAGTACAACGTTGACGGAAAGCGATATCGGCCTGCTGCTGTTTCTGTCGGTCATTGAAATACAGCCTCGCCTGAAACGGAATCATATTTCCTTCAAGTCAGTCCCAAAATATATGCATTTGCTTTATCTTGTGGAACACGTTTCTCTCACTCTTTTTTTTTTTTTTTTACCTGACAACATAATAGTTGCTGCCTATCGGTAATGCTAATATGGCAGGCTTTACTGGGTAACCCAAAAACACGTTACTGACAATCGACTGTATTTATCTCTAACAGATTTTATTTTTATCGCTGTCTTGATCCATTATAAAAAACAATAAAAGTTAAACAAAACACTATACATTGTGAACGAGTTTACCTGAAACTGGATCCCACCGTTTCCAACAGAGTTCCAGATTCATTAATAAACAAGATAGCGGTGATTTACACAAACGCAGTTGTAACATCACAATTAGATTAAATCCTTATGATTCATTTGCTGGCTATAAATGTAAAACGGTCAAATGAAAACTAGTAAGTAACTGAGTTTGCCTTCCTCTGTATATGTATTAAACTGAAGACTGTCACCATTGAACATCATTATATCACTTTACAAATTCTTCTGTTGAATTGTCACATTTCTCGACTTTTAAAAAAGTTTTTGCCACCTTTGGTGTACTCTACAGGGATGGCCTGGTTTTGACCGGACGCTGCTGGGGATGGCAGAGGGCAGAGCTGAAGGAGAAATGCGCTCCTTTGACCAGAGTCATAGCTTCGACGCAAGAAAGAGACATCTTTTTTCAGTTGACGGTGAGCGTTATTTAATTGTACAGGCAAATTAAGTGAGGTCACTTGTATTTGGTCTCGATATTGCTCGCTCATCAACTAATACTTAAATGCACTGGCCAGTGGCCAGCGCTATCATGTCAAATCCAAAAGCTAAGCAGTTGCACACATTCGTGATAGTTTAACATAATTGGCACAATTAATATGCAAATGTACTAGAGTAAATATATTTTCTTAATTTTGAAGCCTCAGCGCGAGCGATCATTTCTCAATATAAAAAATGTTCTCTGCTGAGTTGTGTCAGTGTATTGGTCCTAAAAATGCATGGTCTTGTTTCATTTTTAATGGTACGATACCAGTCAGTATCTCAAGCCGCTTGATATGCCATCTTTAGTGATGGCTAAAAGTAATGTCATGAAGATATGAAACTTTGCAGCCAATTGCTTTGCACATGGTTCAAAGCTTCATGGTGCTTCAATTGATTTGGCGCCATCAGGCGGTCCAGACACCCAAGAAGTCAAGAGTGTTGGGAATTATTTGGGTATTTGGTTATGAAAATGACATGAATATGCTTGTGTTATCTATCATATGAACGAAGTAAGGGCGCTATAAGGATAATTTGTTGTTCACCTTTATTTAAAAATAATAGTTTTTCTAGTCTTTTTTTTTTTTTTTTAACCTTACCTTATTAGAAGCAATCAAATCAGAATGTTTTCAAACAGGGGAAAATCTTCCTTTTTGCACAGGTTCCTTTGCAACTTTGGACAACGCCCCAAAAAACAATCACCTTTGTTTTTTGTGCCTGTTTTATTATTTGCAATGGTCCTGCCATTCACGTTTTAGTTTGCATTCCATTACTAAATTAACTATGTATTCCTGCAAATTGACATTGCAGAAAACATTTTTAAGCGGTTTTGCTTCTGGCTTGGTCCCTAAATTGTCAGTAAATTATCAACTGACTTCCAAGTTAAAAGCGGATGCTCGCTAATATCTGCGTTTATTCAACACATTGATAATAAGTCTAGAGAAAAGTTACACAAGCTGATGAAGTTAAAGGCTTTCAACATCCCTTAATACTAATGAAGACTGGGGCAGGGAAAGATGTCTCTTGTTGCAAGTAACGCTCCTAATGTGCTAATCGCTCGCCTCAAGTTGATAAGCAATTAATGAATTAGTTTGCAAAAAATGAATTATTGATAAATCGTTGCACCTCAACAAGTGTCACAATGACATTAATGTCCTAAGAATTTTTTGTATCATATTTACAGAAGGAGAGCCTATGAGGAAGATGCCCATGTCAAAGTTTGGTTCACGACCTCGATTTGAGCCCGTTCATTTTATTAGCGGCGGCAGTAGCAGCACCTTTAGTGCCAGGGGAGCAGGAAGTGGTGCTGATGAGAAGGAGAACGATAAGGAGCCCAGAAGGAGTGATTTCTATGCCGGCCGATACAGAGAATATGAACAAGCTTCCTCAAGTAGCATTGGCAGAGCACCAAGCACCTCCTCTCTCAGGCCTTCTTTTGACTGCTGGGCATCCCGTAGGGATCGGGACTGGGACAGAAATAGCGGTCCTGCAGCCTCTCCGTTCAACTCAGGCTACGGAGGCCGAGGCTCCTCATCAGACTTCATGTCAAAATTTCAACAAGACTATCCAACCCAGTATGAGGCCCACATCTCTCGCAACACGGATTCCCACTCGCAGCCGTACAGGCACAACGGATATGGGGGAGGCAACCGACCAGGTGGCTGGGACTGCGGACGTCAGAGTTTGAGGTACAGCCACCAGGATCGCCCTCACAATCGAGCGTACGGCGGCCCCGGCGCGCCTCACCCTGGGGCTTCATCGCAGCCTCTGCCCTTAAACCAGGCCACTCTGATGGAGAAGCAGAGGCTGGTTGCCAGTCTAGCGTCCGCTTTGACGGGCTCTTTTTGGGACCCTCAGTATGCGACCGGAATGGAGTCCCCAAATTACAGTTTCATGTTGAGTCGTAGCATCCAAGCCTGCAAGACCAATCCTCAGTACATTTACGTTAACCTAAAGGATATCCCTCTCTCCGACCTACCCAAGAACCGCAAAGTGCCAGCGGACGGCTACGCCTGTGAGCTGAGGTGTCAGGGAGTCTATCTGGCCACCGGATACTCAGGCAGCAAAAACGGCGCCAGGGACCGCGCCTCCGAGCACGCCGTCAAACTCTTTATGAAGCCCGTGGAGTTGCGCGTGGTGCCGCGCAAGTACCGGCATACAATGCTCAATGACGTGGTGGTGTGCCAGGTCAACTGCCCCTCCCCCGCCTTAACGCCCGCCCTTTGGAACCCCGAGAACATCGGCTACCCCAGCTTTAAAGGCCCCTACGAGCCTGACAGGCGCAAGCACTGGACTGATTTTGTGGTCATGGACAACGCCCAAGACGCCATCTGCATCCTCAACAATTCCGCCGCTTTCAGTCACATGAAGGTGGACTACAAATTCGATCCGCTGCCCAACGGCTCCTGGCTGTGCAGCGTTTACGTGCAGGACGAAATGGTGGCGCAGGCCAGCGGCACCAAGAAGAGCGCCAAGCATGCCGCTGCCGAGGAAGCCCTAGCAAAGCTGCGCTTGAACCAGGCGGAACGGCGGCATCAGCCGCATGCGCCCCAGCACGCCCGGGGATACCAGCAGGCGGAGCAATTCGGTGTGAGAAAAAAACACCTGAGCGAGTTGGTCATCTTGGAAAATTCCGACAACGCCGTGTGCATCATCAACGATACGGCTCAGTTCAACAAGGTGACAGCAGACTACAAGTTTGTCCTTTTGCCCGATCAGCGCTGGAGGTGCGAAGTCTACTTGGAGGGACAATATGTGGCAGCAGCAGTGGGCCCCAAAAAGCAGGTGAAGCATATCGCGGCGCAGGAGGCCTTGGACACCCTGAGACAAACACAAGCGGTGGTCAAGTCCAACCTGAGGAAGGAGGGTCACAACGACGCCATCTCCCGCTCCCAGATCCAGGGCCGCTCGGGGGACGAGGCCACCAAGCAGCAGATCAAAGAGGACAACATTGGGAACCAGCTGCTGCGCAAGATGGGCTGGACCGGAGGAGGCCTGGGCCGAGACGGAGAAGGCATCGCCGAGCCCATCAAAGTCAAGGAGCAGTTCTCCAGGGAGGGCTTGGGTATGGACGCCGACAAGCTGGGAAGCCAGCTCAACAAACGGGACATCGAGGACATCATACGCAATTACGTCAGCTCGGACCGCCAGGACGACCTGCGCTTCTCCACCGACCTGACCAACGACGAGCGCAAGCAGATCCATCAAGTGTCGCAAAAGTACGGCCTGCGGAGCAAGTCGTACGGGCAGGGCAGGCAGCGCTTCCTCGTCGTCAGACGCAGAGTGGACACCAATCAGCTCATCGGCCAGCTCCTGCAGGAAGGCCAAGTGGGCCGCTACGAACTGGTCAAACCCCAGGCCTCGTACTAATATGCATGGCAGCTCCAGCTGAAAGCTATAAACAAATCAAGACTGTAAAAAAAGGCGCATTTGTCAATTGGACCCTTCATTTAAGGCCTAGAAGCATTCCATTCTGAAGAAATGTCACATCTTTTACGTGTTTCCACCTCACTTCTTATGTTTGCTTTAGCTTGTGCTCAGTGTCTTGATGAGGGCCATCATTTCCTTAGTCGCCAACATTTTGAGAAACTTTCACTGTTTAAAAAAAAAACAAAACTGTCGGACTGCGGAACCATTCACTCAAATGAGTGATTTTTGTTTTTTTGGCAATACTCCCCATTATGGTAGCACTTTCCTTGATTATTGTACAAGAACTGTGTCTATTGACAAAATTTCCATTAGGACATGTCAGTGAATAAAATCAAGCTGACTTGGTGAGGCGCAGACCAGTAATGTATATCCTTTTATTTACAAGAAATTGTACATTTTGTTACATGGGTTACCAGTGCAAACTGTAGGTACATAAATCATCCTGCATGATCATTTCACTTGACCTATGATTCCGTATGATTGTGAAGTAGCTTAGAAATATCCCGTCTTAAATGACAGTATTTTGTTAATGAAACCAAGTGCCACAGTGGGACATTCATGTCTTGTCTATAGTACTCAAAACATAAAGAACATCTGAAATCCAGAAGGCAACTTGTAAAAAGAATCAAAACGTCCATGTCAGTTTAATTCTAATGCTTAAATGAAAAATCAGTCCCACTTGAAAGGCTCTCAAAAGGCAATACAAAGCACGCTGAAACAAAACATATCTACACATTTTTTTGTGGAAATAAAAATTGGTATTATAGCAAGCACATAGTTAGCAGCCACTTTGCACAAAAAAAGGCAAGTAACCCAGATATAACAAGGTACATTTTTTTTCAACCAACACTTTTAGCCTGGTGATGGCATTCGGCAGAAGTGAACGCCACAAACACGACAGCGTACAAACTTGGCAACCAACAGTTGTTTATTTTTTGCAGGGGGGACATGTATAGTGCGAGATGAGTTGACAACTATGGGCCGGACACACTGTTCATTGCTAGGGGTGGGGGCACGATGACAACGACTGTGCAGGTCAACAGTCACGCCAACTCTGTTCAACGATAGCAGAAACCCTCTTCTCATACTCCCGTTTGTTCTCTTGGTACAGCTGGGCCGCTTGGCTGTTGGCCGGACTGTTTGGGTTGGGCTCATCCAGTAACGACTGGGGGGGGGGCAAAAAAAGCATGTGAGTGAATGGGAATAAGGCAGCATGATAAATGTGGTATCTGTTACCTGTATAGAAGTTAATATAGAAGACACGTCATAAGTGGGACTCCAACGATTTTGAAGTATATCTAAGCATATGCTGCCGTCGGCATATACTGCAAAAGAAGGTAGCAAACAAAGTGAGTATTGGTGATGTAACATAGTATGAGGGCAACTAATGCCCCACTTACCATTTGGGTGAAACATTTTAGAGACAAATCTCACTGTTGGAGGCTTATTTGGATATTCCTCTGTGAACTCAATGGTAAGTTTGAATGTTCCTGGAGGAAGCAAAAACATCAAAATGTACTTCTTTTCTATTTAGTAGTATGCAATCCAACAAGCCAAGACGGATTTGATTCAAATTGTAAATACATAAACAAAACTGGATGCTTTAGAGAGAACTTACCATCTTCAAAAGGCGTTCCCTCTGGTCTAAGACAAAAACAAGTGAATTAGAGGGATATAAAATGTCATACAGCATGTTTTCTTTTCATTGGGAGCCAACTTACCCAAAAATGACTGCATTCCATACCATAATATTGTTTTCCGAAGGGGCCCCACTGACTCCAGCAGGAGGATCTTCTTGGAGCCTGACGAATGCAGCACATAAATCGATGTAATAACAACGATAACATTGTTAATCTATGGATGTATTATAGCTAAAACGCATAATTTCGGTTTTAGTTTCACAACGAGCTTTTAGATGTAGGTAAAGAACTTGAACGCATCATCTGAAATTCTGACATGTACAGTTGCCGAACGTATCAGGAGCTAAAATGCTAACACTGATATTCACGTAGGGGTTTTCAATGTGTACGATTCATCCCGTCAATATATAACATCGTTAACTTTACACTTTAAACCAAATAGCACCCCGACGAAATAAATGTTTTCTTAAAAACACGACAGAATTCGATGACATTGTATAAATATCGCAACGCTTGTGGGCTAGCCCTCGGGTGGCTAATGTTAGCTTTTAGCGACTTGTCTTGTTTTCGTCTCTCTTACCGTTTAAAATCTCTCATTAAACGTCGCCTCGCTGGAGTTGACATTCTGTTCACACTTAAATGTACGGATCGGGGACCCCGGGCGACCGAGCTCAAGTTCAGGGAAGTGTGTTTTTGGTTTATATAAGTGATTAGTTTCAACACTTAGCTAAATGATCGCCGATTGTTAGTTTGTCAAATATTTGGCTGCCTCTGCCGCTAGCCCGCGGACGCAACCATAAGTCTTACGAATGGAACGCTATGGTCATTTGGCACACATTTACTCATTTATAGACGGATATAAACGCAATAAATTGTATCTCAGAGTGAGCGTGTTTACAATCATCAATGCATACGCATAATAAATGTAATATCGTCATATTTAAAGCAACAGCATTTCACGGAGGTAACCGGCCAAATGGAACATTCCAGAAGCGATTACGTCATGCGTCAAGCGCATATTTCATAAGGCCATATATATATATATATATATATATATGTATGTATGTATTCCTTCCTTAGGTTATTCAACTTTAATATTAGGTTTTCCCACATTATTTATTTCGCAAATACAGCAACGGCAGCCGAGAACAGCTGTCATACGGAAGCGTCTATTTTTTTAAATGCTTGTTACAAATAATGGCCACAAGGTGGCGCGCTGCTCCTCTCGTTGACGTTACCAGCTGGCAGCAAAGCAAAATAAAAGGCAGCTTCGTCTAAACCAGCCTTTCGTTCTCTAGTTCTCAAACTGGGGATGCGAGTTCGATTTCACTTGAGCTCCATCTTTTGACTACGACTCCACAGTTCTTATATGGACGCATAAGACACACCTGCATCGACTTAGAAAAATAACATTCCGAACACGCCCCTCGTTGTTAAAAAAAATAACGATTACCTTTTTCTGCACTTGATATTCCCAAAATTGTGTTCACTCACTTCTTCCAGACTAAAAGGAGTATTTAAAAAAAAAAAAAAAAACTTTGGCACGGGGGGCCAATCGCTTCCCAGGAAAATGTGACTGCTAGGAATTCCCCACGCATTATTGAAGAGGACGTCAGCGTTGTGCCAGGCAGGGAATCGCGGCAGGAGGCTTCAAGCGCTGCCCGCTCATGTCGCCTCGACTCGCCCTCTGCGCCTCGGAATAATGCCGTTATTTTTCCAATTTTTATTAACGAAAACGGCGGGAGTGTCAAAGTAATCCTCGTCTCCAAGGGGTGAGTAATCACGTCTACATGTTACACATATTTCAATGTTACAATGTAAACAGTGAGTGTATTCTTTCCACTTATTGCGACTGTTAAGAGACAGTGTCTGCTAATGGGATTCGGCCGGATGACATTATAACAGCAAATGATTCTAAATAAGAGCCAGCGGTCTAAAGTTGATCCAATTTGACTCATATGATGTGAGTGCTTGCTGTTGCCTGGTTACTTGTCCTGCTATAGACCTGTGGTCCTCAAACTTTTGACTTCAAGTACTCTTACATGGCTAACGTGATAATACTGTAGTATAGTGACTCTATGAGTTTATCAAAAGCGAGAGGTTTCACATGTAAAAAGTATATTTATTTTAGAAGACACTGTAATACCATGTAGATTCATTGCTACCATGTCTATTTTTTCAATGAACTTTACAGTTGAAAAGCAGCTGTTGTACCCCGCCTCTCCTCCTTAAGTTAATGGAGATAGGCTCCAGCTCATCTTCGATCCTACTAGGGATTATAGGTTTGCCAAAAGTCAAATTACAAAAGAATCAAGATGTACTATGATTCAGAAACGATTTAAAATGTTCCAAAAACGAATCACTTCTGGTGGCATCCATCTAAGTACGCCGTACGCCCACTGAAGAGGCAACAAACGAAACATTACATGCTAACGGTCTGCTATGAAGGCTACCTTCAAAATAAAAATCAAATGATACATGTCCATCAATCCAATAGCTCCTGCACACTTTTATTTTGAAGTTGGTCTTGATAGCTCATTGTAGATCATTGTGAGCAGCTAGCTTTACTTCATTTTTATTGCCATCACATCATTCTCTACCAACATCGAATCCCCATTAAACTACCCCCAAAAAATCACATTCAATTGCTGATTAAGGAAACCACTAGTCAATTACTCTGTCAATGTTCAACAGCACAAATCTGTAGCTAGCACGGTGCATTCAAGTACAGTCATACCTTTCAAACTCAGACAGAAAGAAGGTCCACCTATGCATCAAACGTTTATAACTGAAATGATCAAAACAATATCAAGCTATAACAGCTGGCCTATGTCAAGTAGAACGACGATTCTTTGCAGGTCTCTGTCACGTGGTGTAAACGCACAGGTGCTTATGGGAGGCTGCCGCCTTCACATGATGTCACCATCTAAGCCTTATTTTTTCCAAGACAGGATTTAGGAGGAGTGTTCATGAAAACCTTTGTAAAGGCACTTTTATTTACTTGCTTACAACATTGGCGTACAGTATACATTATTGTGCGCGTGATCAATACAAATCTCCTGAAGAGTCAAAATGTTTCCCAGATGTTTACATTTTTAGCCAAAGACGTTTTTGTCATGGGACGCGCTTGCGTGACCTCATTGGTCGACAGCTCCCTCCAGGGGAGGCGGAGGTGGTGACGCTGGCGGTGGGAGCGGTAGACTGAACGACAGACAAGAATCCCCCGCCTCAGCCCCCCCCCCTCCCGTCCGGTTTTCCCATGGTGGGATCACTGGTAGAGGGATAATTGGAAACTTCAATCCACTGAAAGCAATTATTCCCAGCGAGTTTCCAAATATACTCCAGCGAAGGCTTGCCCTGTGCCATTTGTTTTTACTCCATCCCGCCATGCTGTTGCCTTCTGATATGCTCATCGGTGTGTGTATGCGTGTGTGTGTGTACAGATTAGAGAATGTGTGGTTTCCCGGCAGCCTTCTTATCCCGTGACAGTGAAGTCACTCCTCCAATGTGATCCCGCAGAGCGAAGACTCGGCCCTTTTCTTTTCTTATTGACCGAAGCTCCTTGGGCTTTTCTTATCCTGCTTGTCTGAGGTCTGCTCAGCCTCCTTAATGGCCCGCCGCATATCGATTGAGCTACACAAAAAAGACAAATTGAGCTCATAAGCTATTTGGATGGCAGCGCTCCTCAAGTTTCAAAAAAGCTTTCACAATGGATGAGTCACAGACTAGTGCAATAGGTTTAAGCGTATTTCTTTTTTGTGAGGTTGCTTTTGGGGAATGCCATGGAAAATTTGTGGATCGTACAATCTGTCCCTACTCTACATACAGTACATAACTATCCCATCAACCTAGGGCAATGGTTCTCAATATTTTTGAAATGTTTTTTCAGCCAAGTAACCCCGAATCAGTGCTAAGCATTTGATGGATACAAGAATAACTTAAAGTGCTGCTCTAGTTTTGTCCATGTTTTCATTCATCCACTTTAGCACGTTTGATTGCGGGGGTTTTTGGTATTCGGATAGCCCACCGAAAAATGTAATCCCATGTCAAGTACTCGGATAAAAAGACAATGTCCAATATACCTAAAATGCATGTTTTTGCGAATGTTGGAGCAAACCGGAGTACCCAGAGAAAACCCACACTGGCAATGGGGAGAACATCCAACCTCTCCACCGGAAGGCCAGAGTCGAAATCGAACCCACCACGCAGTAACCTATTTGTGGCTTGTCTGCTGAAAAATTGCCTCACTAATGACTATCTGCATTTGTATAAAACTTACCAAAATAAATGCTAACAAATACAAATTGCAAATGAGTCATTAACAATTCAGCAATACCTTGCTTCATGTTTCAATTAATGTACTCTTAATTTGAAGAGAAAAAAAGGGACTGTTCCCGTCACAGCAATAAAAAGCATGAAATTAGATAGACTTGCTCATGTCATCTACTCAGACGCATTGACCCAACCCTTTCCCTGGTCTAATGCAACCCTTAACCTCTCACTTACTGTAACCTACTAACAGTTGATGCTGCCCAGCCATTTTAATTTCCTATTAAACAAAAACCCAATTTGTATACTATGTATATGAGATAGTATAATAACACTAACAACTTGTGCAAGCTGTAATCATGATTGTAAAAAACTATAGTTTCATCCACGACTACCTTTCTCTGCCATATGACACCTGAGCGGTAACCACAAGGTGGCAATGTTCATAATGCTTTGACTCCACCGTCCCATGAGATGCCTGACGCCACCGATGATACCAACACAATTGCAGAAACCCGCTTGTGAAAAAGAGAAACAAAACTGCCCAACTTCCCATTTTGCTGGTAGAAAACAACCGCCACTCTCTGAGGCACGTTCCTCGTGTCTGAAGCCTCATTGGTGGGGGGGACTGCTGCTGTGGAGAGTTCCTTTTAATGGTGACAGCTGAATTCCACCCGGTCAGACATGTTGAAGGTTGCTGCTGCTGCTGAGCATGACGTCAGGTTGAGAGTGGGGAGAGGCAAGGAAGGTTTCACCTGCTGTCTCATTCCTCCTCGCACTCTCATGTCTGGCAAGAATTCGCCATGTACTGTATGACTTTTTCTACCAGTGTGTGGATTTCTGTTACTTAAGGCCAAGTTTTTATGAAGGAAATATGCCTATTTTTAGAAACAGTTTCCCAAGGGCGCAACCGAATACTTTCACAGTATAATCTCAATAATAACAGTTGTTTTGAATTTATCGGCAGTTATAGTGCAAAGCATAGTGCACATTTTTTTGTTGAAGACACCACCACCGTTGCAAAGTTTCTTTCTATTCAGGAAGTGTTAACCGATTACATTTAAAAACATCTGCTTTCACATCCTTGTAAATTATTTCTGGGGTCTTGTTTTATAAAGTTTACTTTAAAAACATTGCAGTGAGCAAACTTCTCGAATTTTACATACATATATGTGTAATAATAAATATGATATCTAAGTAAGCTTTAGCTTTATCCTCAGGCTTAATCAACTTTTTTTTTTTTTTTTGCATTTTGTTGCATTTTTCTATCCAGCTAACTGATAAACATATTCTAGCTCCGGTCTATATTGGCCAAAAAATAAAACTTTGATGTTCGTACGTGATTCTGGACCATTTTGATTTTAACAGATTTTACTTGATGTAATCCACCCAGCAAAGACTCATTTAAAGTCTCATCTATATCTAGCCAAATAAACATGATTACCACTGCACAGACGATAGATGTCTGATGATGTTAGAACTTGAAACTCTGCTGTTTGTCTTCTAATTGAGTCAACTTTTAAATATTGTATGAGCACTTATCAACACTGCAGTTAGCGTCACCAGCTAAATTAGCATAAAACGGTAGGAGCAGCTGCCTATAAAACTTACAAACTACAACAGCATTCGCATCGTGGTGGAATATTTTGCACGCCTTTATTTGGCTTCCCACTGTGGAAAATTCATAATTTTCTGTCTGTTTTCTAGCAAATGGCGAAAATGGCGCTGTGGCTGGAACCCAAGAACAAGCATTATCTAGCTGCATGCTTTTTTTTTCTTGAATGATGATTAACGTGTAAAACAATAGTGTTGATATCGATCTTTATAAGGATTTTAGGTTTATTATCTTTAAACTGATTATCACAAAATACTTGGTCTTTTTTTCCAGTAAGGTAATCTGTATCAAATTCAATCTGATTAGCCTCCAAATACATCGAAAAATGCCCGGCTGTTGTTTTAATGCTGGGAATTAAGTGACATTTGTATTTTTCCTTCTTGTGCAACCAACAACACGTCCTTTGATTTTTGCCTCCATTGTGATGAATCACTCTTGGAGCATGTCATGTGATTACTTAACCACACTGCTTTGAAATTTTTATGGCGGCCGAAAGCTCGCAGGGTTGTAAGCGTTGACGTACGTTTAAGGAGCGGCTTGGAACGACGGGTTCTATTTTACCGGAACGGTGATTTTTGTATTTTGAGTTAATTTAGGCATGGCATACATCCTTGAAGTTTGTTGAATTATTCAACTGCAATGAGCCAATGGCTATTGTAATCCTGGCCCTGATTGTCAAGTGTGCAGTATATGCTTGCTCCGGGCTGGTTGCTATTGTAAATAATAATGAGTTTGAGCTCTACCAGTCTGGTCATTGGAGTAAACTGGAGCTGTTGTGCTGTTTAGAACTGAATACTGGGGTGTTTGTTGTTTTTTTGCGAGTGCGCTATTGTATGTGATATAGCAATGACCTCTGTGTGACCATATCTGACTATAAAGAGCAAGAGTGCCTTTTATATTTAATGAGATGAACTCAGCTTGTGCATTCTGCTGCAGCCACTGGCCATTTTGCACGAGAGCAATTTGAGCAGTGCCCCACAAGGTCTAGCAGACTGCACTGTGTTGTTTTTTTTTCCCTTTATTTCAAACAAAAAACACTGAACGTTTGGTACATTCGGAAATATGTACCATGTTTAGTACAAATGAATGAATGAATGAATACATACATTAACATTGTTTTTGTGCCCTGTCATTGGTCAGATATTTTTAAGATAAAGACCACCTCCTTAACCCCCATGCATGCTAAGAAAATAGAAGAAAAACAGCCATTAGCATCATTTCATCTAAAGATTAGACAACTCTGCAAGCACTAGTGATACCGTATTGCCAAACTGTACCACATTTCCATAAATGTCCACTGTGGGTGCAATAGACTTTGAAAAAAAGTCCTCTAAAATATTTTCAAAATAACTTTGAATGTTATCACTTGTAACCGTTAACATTATACAGAAAGGAAGTTTGTTTGATTAGCATCAGTATAAATGTGTTTCAGAGAATGACTAGCATCAGTATAAATGTGTTTCAGAACAAACAGCAACAGTTACGTTAACTTTTTTTGAAGTCGAGTTTTGAGAGCCAACTTGTACAATCCAAAAAGTTTGCTGGATTAAGCAAAAAATAAAAGTGCTCATTTCCCATTATAGACCGTATTTGCGTTTTTTTGAAACCTGGACTTTTTAACACACTTAAAACCGTCAACACAGTTATGCCTATATATCACATTTAATTGTTCATACATCAGCAGGTCAGATAGTCTGTTGTGCTGTTTGACAAGAAGCGCTGAGTAAATATGCTTTGCTAACTTTCTGTTCTCGCTCCTTGCTCGCTGTGTTGTTCCAATGCCATTATTAAACGATTAACTTTGGGGCAACAAAATCCACCCAAACAAATCTTGCCAAGCAAAAGTTTCTAGAGGAAAAATCTTCATGGTTGTAATGTTTTGATTTTTATGCTAATTTGCATGCTTTTTCCATTGCTTCTTCTCACATTCCCAAAACATGCTAAAATGGCAATTGTTGGGAATTTGTGTGATTTTTTTTAGCAACCTCTCCAGTGTATACAAGAATGCCTTGCCAGGTCAAAATCAAGTCAATTAATAAATAATATAAAAAGCCACCATTAAGATCCTCTCAAGGCCGGTGTTGCAGATTGAAATGAAATGACGATCCCCTAATTATTCCAAATTATTTTAGTAGCTTTTTTTTTTTTTAAACTTTGAGTACAACTTAATTTGTGGGGGACAATTTGACCCTTTGACATGAAAAATACCTTGGCTGACAGTCAAATGTTATCTTAATACTGGGCTGAACAACATGGTAGCCTGGTCCCCACAAGGGACGACATGAGTAGCCTGTGGGCAAGTTCAAAAAATAGCTCAGTACTGATGGGACGTTGTGACCTTGAAATGTTGAAGTCATTTTTTTGAAAATGTAAACACTTGCAGTGATGCAAATAAAAAGTGTTGTATATCATCATCTTTTGATAAATAATGAATCGATCCGTGTCTATCGTTATCTAACAGTGATATTAAATCCTCTTAATTGAAGATAAACACAGCATAACAACACATTGTATTATTTTGGGAGTGGGACTGCCAGCTCAAATGAGGAATGATTATTATTAGCACAGCAATACAAAGGTCTGACTGTTCTGCTGGTTTTTTAGAAATGCTGATAATCTTTGCCTCCGCCGCACTCGTCCAGACAGTCTTCCTCTTCTTGACCTCCGAGCCACATAAATAATGCGGCTTGTCCTCCAAAGCCCCCGCGTATCTCAGGCCTTCAAGGATATTCTTATCAGAGTTTGAGTCCTCAGTACTCAAGACATAACTCTTAATGGAACGATCTGGATTCTCTCTGATGCTTAAACAATGTCATTCTTGTGTGGACTGCTGCAAAGATGAAATAGTGACGTGCACTGGTGATCTGGTATGTGTCGATGGGACGTTGTTCAAAAATAAGGGCAACGAAGGCCTTTTTGGGGGGTTTCTTTGGTATTTGATTTGAATGAACATCGTTGCTTCTCCTTGTTTTTGAGTTGCTCTGCGAAAATTTGCTGCTTTCTTTTCGAAATGGACCTTTCTAAATTCTGTAACTGTCTCCCACTTAAATTCTTTAAAAGGATGTCATCATTATGCCGTCGAGGTTGACGGTGAAGTACATTCCCATGATTTGCGCGTCTTAGTATGTGTCACAGTGCAATTCAAATGACCTCATTTAGTCAACAAAATGTTGAAAGGCTCGCTTCCTATTTTGAATTCATTTGGGGAAATACACACACGAGGAGTTAAACAACGCTGTGTACTGAGTTACATTGAGCACTCAAGTTCACTGTCACTGTAGTTCCCCCTCTTGCATTGTCCTCATAGTTCCTCTACTTCCAAAGGAGAACAACAACGTATAATTAAGACAATAGAAGAGTGCATGTATGTAGGGCTGTCAGTTGAATCTTGATTATTCCATCAAATAACCAAGTAATCTGCCCCTGCGCCCCATTAAAAAAAACACAAACAAACCCAACAACAATCTAATAAATTGATTGTACGTTGAAGCAAGTTGATATAGTCACTAATTTTTCATCTTCTATACCTGTGAGTTTTGTATGTTTAAAGGTAAGCAATTCCGGTTAGCATCAGCGTACCACCGATTACTATTTAAGGTCCACAAAAATGAACTATCATTTAGTTCACACAGATAATGGTGTACTATATTTACATTACACATATAGTAGTGTCCTTAAATATACTTACAGACTATGCTTCATCAATATTCCTTGAGTAAACTTGAAAGTAAGGCTGCCTGTTAGCTATCATTAGGTCAGTAACTTACTGATTTTCATCTTCTTCCTCTTGGTGAGCAGACAGGTTACGTTTTGTATTATTTTCAATAAAAATATGACATTAAAAACACACAAACAAAACATTATTCTTCAAAACAAAAAACAAAAGCAGAGCTCATTCCTGTAATAATATTTCTTATGTCTAAAATGATAGCTATTATTCTTACTCATACTATTCCATTACTTTTGGAGGCGAGTGTAATTGCAGATGTTGAACTCTTTCTTGTTATGGGGGATATATTTCAGATCTACTCGCGATAGATGAAAGTGTTCAATATAGTTTTATTCCTCCCAGATGATTTGAACACATCTAAACGTATTACACACTTTGGAAGGTATTCTGTAACACTAGTTTTTACACTCTTGCGATCATGAAATAGAAGACATCAGTCATATAACATCATTTTGAGGAGGAAAAAAGTGGACTTGCTCACACATGAATATCCCGCTCGTAATGGATCTTGACATATTTTATAGGTGTACCTGCTCATCTGTATTTGTATTTGAAGACCATGATAGTCCCCCTTATGGCTTTCAGATGAAGCTTGACATAAAGATGGTATGCAGACAAGTATGTGCAAAGAGGCTTGGTGCTCACCACATAACACCACTTCCTGTTTGCTCACATGTCATTTCTCATTAATGTGTTCTCACTAGGTCACAGAAGAAAATGATTGAAGTGATACTTAGAGGCATTTTTTTCAGCTGTAAAAGGTTATTATTTTGTCTATATGTACAGTAGTTAATTTGATGACTATATGGGTTTTCATGCACAATGCACAACCCTTAAAAACACATCAACTGAAAATGACATGTGCTCAAGGCTCAAGTAAAGGCCAGTGTTTTCTATTTTCTATGTGTTTTCTGGGTTTGGTTATGTGATGTTTGCAAGCTGAGCCATGATTGGTTGTTACCTGAGCAAGTGGCAACATATTTTAAATGGGAGTTCAACCCCAGAGGTTTCTTTATAATAATATGTTCTAGGCAGCCAATCTAACACTGTATTCTGATTAATATTGTGTTTGTGGAACTTTATCTAACAAAATCCACTCATTTTGATCCCCTTCAGAGGGGGTGGCTACTTTTGTTACTTGCTGTCAACTTAAAATGACATCACAGGCATTCAAGCTGTATCGTGACATGACCGAACAGGTGAGCCGTGATTGGTTGTTACCTGAACACTGAGCATCTCTGATGTCATTTTTAGTCGACAGCAAGTGGGAGAATGGCTGCCCTCATGGATGGGAAAAAAACAGGTCAATTTTGCTGATTAATAAATAATCGACAAACGCAATAGTATCAGAATGCCGCGTTTAGAACAGTCGTGATGTAAAAAACATTCGTGTAAACATTCGTGATTTTTTTTTGGGTTGGCTTACCCTTTAAAAGGAATTAATTGTTCATGAAAAATAATTATTTAATTGAGGGTAAAACATTTTTTTACTGAGTAAAATGGCTAAATTATTCAAATGAAAAAAAATCAATATTTTTCCTCATGAAGTTAGTGAGGCATGAAAAAGACCCTACACAGAAGCTAGCCTCTCCTAGCTAGGGACTACTACTAGCGGTCTCAAGCCTTATCCCAGTCATCAAGTGTCTGTTGTGTCCTTCTCACTGGTGATAGTGTCTCCAAGATTCAATGGTCTAAATAAAAGCCTTTTTCCCCCTTTTTCCTTCACAGTTATTTAAATTTGCCATGCATACCACTAGCCAGATAAAAGCCGCTATATCCCATAATGCAACGTGAAATTCTAATTGCATTGTGGGATGTAGTGGCCATTTTCTATCCATGGAGAAAGTAAAATGCAGTGAGGCGGCATATTGACATGCAATTGGATTTATGGAGACTGAAATCTCGCTAATACTATAAGCATCACCAGCAAGCACTTATACCATGGGCGAAGGATGAAGCTAGGTAGACACTCCATGGCTGAGACCTGCTTCCATGGAAGAACTGTTTACCTTGCTGTAAGGTTTTTTTTTTTTTCTCTCTCTCGTCTATTTAGTTTTATGCATCCATGTTAAGTTGCTAGATACATTTTCTGGCTAACTAACCAGAGCTAGTGTAGGCAGTACTCAATGAAAAAAGATAATGATCCGCTACCGTATTATTCCTCTTGTATTCACTCATATTATACAGAACTTATTTTAAACACTTTCTGATTCATCACAAAAATATAACTTCCTTTTTGCACTTAAATAGATTACTTGAACTGTCATTCATTTTAATGTAAAATATTTGATTTGCAAACATTTTGGGTTGCAGCATGTGGTTCGAATCGCTTAATATTATGATTATTATTCTTAAACTGGTAACCTTATGAAAAATTACTGTCCCTTTCAAAAATTTATGAGAACCTAATAATATAAAACTCTAATCTGCCAATGTTATGACATTAATCAACATTTTTTACTAATATGCTAATGCAAAAAAAAAAATACTGGTGTGGTATGTATGTATGAATGTGTGTGTGTATATAAATATTTTTTTCTTGAAATTACAACTGCAAGCTATGCTTGTCCTCTTTGTTGATTGAGGCCTTTTTGTTAATACCTATGACTATATTCTGAGTCTTTGACTCCATTTTTGAAGTTTTGTCTGTGTTCCACTCCCTGACCTTTACGACGCTGGTTGCATAGGGACAGTGAATCTCAATTGCGCCTGAGATGATGTCACCGTGTCTTGTGATGGAACGTGATCTCTTCATCTTCAAGTGAGGGGAGGAGGCCTAAATGGCTTCATTCTTTGTGTCTCCTATTGGCAGTAGTTGTTTTATGGCTTATTTTTTGTTTTTGTTCTTCACTCCCCGCATGTCCGTTGCTAAATTGCGCACTTTGTCAAAGCTAATAATAGACTTACATTTCACAGTGAAGGCTTCATTTTAGACCTCCTTTTTTTTCAGGACAAAGTCTACAGTGGGTGCGTACCTGTGTTTACCTTCACCTCCTCCGCTGCAGGAGAAACCCGTCTATCGTCTTTCTGATGGCCCGGCCCTTTGGCTGAGTTCCTCCCACCCCCCACCTTCCCGACTCACCTCCATCCAATCCCAGAGAATGCACCTGAGCAGATTTGCCTGCTGGGTTCCGCACCTAAGCGAGCGCTGATTGGCCAGGTGCAGGCCGCCTGCCCGGGGGCCGCTCTCTACCAATGGCGACGAAGCCGCGTGACTCATAGGGAGAGGACGGCTCGCTTCACGACACTTCTCCTTTTTCTGCCTCCAACTCATTCGTCGTCTCTTTTTTTTTTTTTTTTTTTTTTTTCTAACTCGTCACCACCCCCCCCCACCTCATCTTACAGTTTGTCGCCGTGAGAAAGAAGGTGTGGATCGGGCCTCTGGTTGGTTGTGGCACACCTTCTGTTATCGCTTTAAAGGCTCTCCTTGGATTATATCCCCCCCCAGCCCCCACATGAGCCCCCCCTTGTTTTCTCCCTTTTGTTTTTGACTTTTTCATTGGTTGTATCTATGTCAACGCTTGTTTTGATGTTTTTTGCAATGGATCTGGTCACCTGCATCCTGTTCGTTTGAGGTTAGTGCTAGTTTTCTCTCTTTTAGCTTACTTTAATGCATTGTTGATTATCAGCGTTTGTGACACTATAAAGAAAAAGGGACATGTTAAGGTTTTGCCTTTGCTGACAGATGTCAAAATAATTCATTTCCAAAGGACAGTTTGCCTTTTCAAATGCAACTCGTGGTTTCGGTATTTAATTACGATTTAAGCACCTGGGTCTGGTTGTGGCGCTTTGCCTTATATGGCGTGTTGAAATAAGGGCGGGAGCTGACAGTTTTGCAAGGCCTTTCAAACCAACCAAGCCCACGTTTTTTTTTTTTTTTTTAACGGCGTAGCATGCGTACTTATAGCACACCGCACATTTTTAAAAAAAATCAATCTTGACTTATAACTTGTTTGCAGCAGCTTTTGTAGCCATGGCCTCTTTTGGAATAAGTCAGGCGTGCGTGGCTTCCCAATCAGCCGATCTTCAGGGCAGAATGTTGTTCATCTTGTAGCATGACAAAAAAAGGGGAGCAAAAGATCTTGATTTCACTTAAGTGGGAGGATCAACCACAATGTCTTGTTCCTCCTGTATGTAACACAATTTTTTTTTTAGCTTTTTGTAGAAGATCTCAAGCTCCAATGATGCATGTTGTAGCTTCCTGTTTCATCAGAAACCCACTCTGGGGTCACATTTTGGTGTGATCTCAATCACACCCATGCTTTCTCACTCAATCAGCATTGGTGGCTTGTTTAGTCGCCGGACGTCGTTTGGCGCTAGAAGCACACTCAAATTCTTTTTAGTTTATGACTTGTTAGATTGGAGAAATAGTTTGCTAAACTTTGTTGACCCAGTCACGCTGTGTGACTCCCCCTCCTCACGTCACCACTTTGAATTGTAAATTAGGACCGGCTCACGACTCCGAATCTGTTTATGGAGGCTGATGATGTGGTAATGGGGGTGGTCAGCAGAACTGGTCACTCAGCGACTTCTTTCAATACAAGCGAAAGCATGTTGAAGCCTGTCAATGCATAATTTGGTACTACATGACGGAGGCTTTGGCAGCTCAGAGAGAAGGAGGGGCAGAGTACCAGCATGCTTGGATATGTGCATGTTAACGTTTGCAAGAATGCAGTTTATGCTTGTGTCACTCCAAAAAAGGGATTTTAACCAAGTTTCTGTTCTGACTACAGGTAGGACATTTGGTCCTCCCATTAATCGAGCCACCCCAAAACCTTGCAATTTCACTAAACCTTTGACCAACTTGCATGACCCTTACCAAAAGCCAGACATAAACTTTTTTTTTTTTAAGAAAAAAGGAACAGGAAGCAAACAAAGTGATACACTTGTTAGCTCATAATTGAAGTAAAGCAGAAGTAGCTAAAAAGTGTTTCAGCTAGTACACGGTGCCGCATTTTTTTATTCTTTTATTCTTATAAAGAATTACCGGTATATGTTTATGCATGCTCTGCGATTGTCTGACAGGCAGTTCTATTCCCCAGAAACGGCTGAGATAGGCCCCAGCATGCCCACGACCCACGTTAGGAGGAGAAATTAACATGATGGATGTATAAATGTTTTGAGCAAGCTTTGACTATAATAACTCATTTTCATGACCTTTAATTCATAATATCACATGACACCACAAAGTATGTTACAATTGATCAGTATCTTGAGGTCAGATGTCGCACGTCAGTCTTTGTATTTGGGATGACATCATACTCACAGCATTTTCTGTTAATGTCACGCAGGAATTTTCCATACCATTTAGGAGTAGACACACGGAGCTCGTTTGTGTCGTAGTTTGAACAGCCTTAATTCCAAAAAAGCTCAAAAGAGAGACAAATATTTCACTGGTCACTGGTTGCCTCCTACATTAGTATGTCCCAAAAAAAAAAAAAATCACATTTAAGTATTTGTTTTTCATATATACCATTTTTATTAAATACAATTATTTTATCTTACATATTACATACAGTTATCTATAATGTTTACATTCTTGTTTAATAATACAACCACAACAATTGAATAAGGATTGCACACATTAAATCCAAACATTTTGTTCAAATTTCAGGTACGATTAATGGTTACAGTCTGTTTTGGATCACTTTGACTTTTTCATTCTATTGCATGCTATTTCCATGTTAACTTCTCCATTCCATTTGCTTTCTGTTATAAGTTGTGACTCCTCACTGTTGCCTGCTTTGAAAAAAAATAAAATAAAAATAAGTAAATCCGGGTAGCGATTGTTAACAAGTAAGTTTCGTCACTGTCCTAAAGCCTTGTGCCATGTTGGATATACAGTGATGCATTCAAGGCCATGGATATACAGTGATGCATTCAAGGCCACACGCGAGACCCGGTTCATTCTATCCAACCCTTGATAAATATTTAAAAAAAAAAATCAATTGAGCAACTGTCTGCTAATGTTGCAACCTTCTCATACTCTAGGCATGCTGGGACTAGCAGCCCTTTTCCGTCTATTTATTTACACTCATGCTTGAGACACCATTTTCTACTCCACCTCAGTCTTTTTTTTTTTTTTTTTAGATTTTAAGAGGATGTGACGTAATTCCATCATCAAACCGCTCTCTCTTCCCGAAACACTAGCGACTTATCAGCGATCTTTCATTCAGACTTTCCTTTTTTCAAGTAAAGTAACGAGATTGTGCGTAGTTTGTCAGTAAAGAGGCCGGATGTTTTACTCGACACCCACCTAACCTAAAAAAAGACAGGAAAAAAGATACTGTGGGTGACAGGGCAAAAAAAAAAAAACGAGATCCTATATGGGAAAGTCAGGTCACACCCTCAGATAACACATGCATGCCACTCTTGTGGTTATGTAAGGCGCTATGCTCGTCAGGGCTCAAGATTATGAGATCGTAAAGACATTTCAACATGGCTGCCCACCTCCAGACAGCGTACCGTCACTTTAAGAGAATGTTTGCTAATAGCATAGTAATACATTGGAATCAACACGCCATCTTGAGGTGCTCATGCAACCTGGGATCCAAACGAGTGAAGCGCCATATGATTTGATTTGAATAATGTATTCCCTTAACTATAGCATATATAAGCGTGGTCAGTAAACATTCGGTTGTTGGTCGCACAAGGAAGCTGAAAGTCAGTTGTTAACCAAAACAGCGGCACCTACAGAGACACTAAGACAGGTTCTCAGGTGAATATACGTCTGTTGTTTTACAGGCTGAAAATAATAGCATCTATGTGCACTGCACAGTGTTTTGTGTGTGTGTGTCCATTTTTGTATGTATGTAACTACACACATTCGGATGCAGCTTGCCTGGGTTCTCTGTATTTACTCTTTCATCCTCACTTTATATTGTTTAACACCTGTATGTCCATGTCTACTTATTGCATACTGAAACTAATCAGTTGGCCGTTTCCGTTTAGGAAAAAAAAACCTAACCCTAACCCTGGAAAACAAATAATACTTAAATCATAAGTTTACATGTCCACAATGTTTTGGACTGCTGATAGGATGGTGCCAAAATTAGCACTCTTAATCTGATTACAGGTATTTGATGTTCTCATCGACGGTAATACTTCCGTCAAATGTTCTTTTTAAATAGCTTTTTTTAATTTCAGCTTTTTGCAATCCAATTTCAAGACATGACATTAATTTTCACATACCTTTTCTTCGGCTATTTCTATTAAAAAAAAAAAAGAAATTAACATAATTTGGCATAGACGACACACTTTGTAAGGGTTTCCGTACGTCTTTTCACATGAAAGTGTTAGTATAGAGTAAAAACACACATTTATAATGATACTATTTATGTAAGTATTGTTAGGAAGGTGACCTGATTGGACTGATAATATTATTACGTACAAGTGTACTACAGACAAAGTCCTCACATCCACATAATAAACTCTGCAGTACCACCCCTAACCATTACCAAATACAATCATTACACGAATAGACTATGGGTTTTGGGGGGATTTTTTTATGCTGTCATAAACCTGCCATGTCAAAAAGGCCCATAGCTCAGTGAAAGAATAATGCCCAATAGATTTGTGTACAATGGCTGCAGGTTTTCAGTGTGTCAGATAAAAGCAAAGAGAAGAAACCCATTAAAGAAATCTATGGTTTGTGCCGCTGCCTGCCATTTGTAATTCTGAGGTCCTTTCAAATCCTTTGTTAACAGTGTGCTGTTCAAAACACACATGCTGAGTGCAAAGCTGTCTGGTCTCCACCCTGTATGAGGTAACATGTTTCCAAACAACTTGTAAGATGAGTGTGTGTGAGTGTTTTACAGAGAGGAGTTAACTGTGGATTTGTGCCTCTTTCTGTACGTAGTTGATTTCCCTCATGGATCCACGTGGCAAAGTCTCTGTTCTTTATAGGCTGCTGGAAACGTGTGTTGATGATGATATAGTTTATTAATCCTTTGAGGGACAAGATGGTTTGTTTAATCGTGCCACAGTATCTGGTCTCCAGTCGTAATTCTTGGTTATCAAATCTCACTTTTTTACATGTTTGGGAAACTAAAAGGTAGCAGATTTGCTCTGTAAAACAGAGCAAATAAGTTGCTGCTAATTATTTACTCAAGAACAACGTTATAAAATAAAATGCCGCTTTAGCTTCGCTGGCTTCATCGCCTCGTTAGCAAGCACTTGTAAACACAAAATGCAAATTTCAAAAGTATTACATTAATTGACAAATTTCAAAAGTACAGTATTACATTAAAAAAACAAATAAACTGGTTGAATTTTTTTTTTTTAAATAACCCAAATTATTTCGCGGACCCCCTGCAGTCAGGCTATGGACCTCGCTTTGAGAAGCACTGGACTAAATCAAGCTCTTTGATGATGATGATGATGATGGTAAAATGGTTGACTTGATTGCTTTATTGAAGAGTCATGAATACATTCACAATTTATTATGAAATAAAATGAACACAAATACTGTATATATATTTTTATTGATAAACCAAATTAGTTCACGGACCCCTTGCAGTGAGGCCACAGAGCCCCAGGTGTCCACAGACCCCACTTTGAGAACCACAGGGCTTGATTAAAGATCATAATTCTGTTCTACATGAATATTAGCCCTGTACAATATTTTGATCATTTTTTAAATTTTTTCTTCCATATCATACAGTATTTTAGCCAAAGAATGTCAAATTCCTGGTAACGTGACAACTCAGTGCTCGTGCTGTGTTGAACTTTGACATGTTGTAACTATCTGGTTCAAATCTCAGCTCGCTATTTTTTTCTTTAAATTCTTTCCCTTTGATATGAAATTGTTTATAGATGTAAACGTCAAAGGATTGGACAAAATACCGTACATGGCTTGAATGTCAATGCCTAAGTTCATTATACAGTAGTATGTGCAGTACCTGTGTGGCGACGGCACACGTCATGTCACCAAATACCAAACATTCTCAACCTGTGGGAAGCGCTCAGTTCATTTCTGGCTTCAATTCTTAAAATGAATGGCCATTTGTTTCTATTAACTGATTAGATTGTTAAAATGAATGGAATTCCCACACGTTGAAGCTGATTAGCCATAGAAATGGATGTAGTTAACTGACATTAATAACCAAACGTGAAAGCTAGTTGCGGGATACTTTGAAGTGATCATTTTGAAAATGTGTTTCTTGCCATTAGTATGCTGTTTTTTAGTGCCATGTAAAAGTGTTCATTAGCTTGCGGACGCTAAAGTGAAAGCTATAGAAACAATCTTTTTGGGGAGAAAGTGATATTGTTGTAAAACCAGAACTATCTAACCTGTAAAAATATTGCAAAGTGCTTGAAATTATTAGTAAGCTGTCAAACTGCTTTTCACTCCTCTGCCTTGCAGAAATGTTGGTTATGACTAATGATAAAGTGAAAGCTGTAGAACTCTTGTTTGGAAGTAGTTGCATGTGGAAAACTAATAATATTTATATCATATGTTTACGCCTTCATTATTTTTGGAATTGCTGATAGGATGATGTCAGATTTAGTACTTCTAACCAGATTTTAATGTTTTTTTTTCCTTATCTCGTTGGTTATACTTCTGTCAAATGTTTCCTGAGAACAGACGTAGTTGAAAATGAATGTTAAGCATGTTGAAATGGCTTTACAATGTTTTCCATAAACGTCCTTATTCACGCGATGGAAATGGGGTCTTTAGTGAAGCCCACCTGCTTTCTCCGTCTCGAGAGGCCTCTCCTTGTGTGTGTCGCTTGGCAACAGCCACTCCTTGTTTACCGTTTGTCTATTTTGCATAGGGGATTGTCCTCAGAACAAGACCCCTGCTTCAGCCCCTATTTATTCAAGGGTTGTCCCACAAGCCAACGGTTAATAGTAAAGACATTTCCCCCAGTAAGAGATACATCTTAATCAAATATAATTATTGCAATCCGTTAAAGATTAACATTGGTGTCAATGTGTGGTTACACAAGTCTCCATGCGGGAACTTTATTATCCTTCATTGTCACCTGAGCGCCATAAAGCTCCGTAGTTCATGAAACCTTTGGCAAATATTGACCTGCGCCGTACCTGCACTTCTTCAAAGAGGTGGGACTGATTGAACTGTGATCAGTGTCGAGTATTAGTCGCACTGAGTGGGGGGCGCTGTAAGGAAAAGCTAACCGTCCTGACCTCATGACTTGTTATTTCACAGTTGCACTTTTCAAGTATGAAGCAAAGTGATGACGCGACACTTTAGTGCTATTCTTTACAGGCTCGAAGATTAGATAGAATACGTCGGCACCCAATACCACACTGACCTATATCAAATGGTGTGAAATCAGATAAGCCAGACTGTCTCCACGAGCGTCGAAGGGGGGTTAGAGGGTAAAAGCTGATTTAATTTGGTAGCTGTGGAATAGCGGTTAGCATTTCTGCTTTGGGATCAGGGGTTTTGGATCCAAATCTCCGTCTGTTAGTTTGCATGTTCTTCCTATGCTTTGGAGGATTTTTACTCATCAAGATGAGAAATCTAGTATAATTTTAAATAGTGTTT
This sequence comes from Hippichthys cyanospilos, assembly GCF_059441005.1. Lineage (NCBI taxonomy): Eukaryota > Metazoa > Chordata > Actinopteri > Syngnathiformes > Syngnathidae > Hippichthys > Hippichthys cyanospilos. The sequence goes on along the minus strand of NC_142381.1, from coordinate 13,208,413 downwards.
TCAAGAATCTTTTGTTAATGGCATTCATGAGAAGTCTGAAGAATACCAAGCTAAATGTTAGCTCGCTAAAGTCTCTGGTGTGTCATCTGCCATGTCTCTATTGAAACTGCTTAGAGTTCTTCATTTAATTATTGGAATTGGTCCATCTGTTCATGTTTGCTTCTATTGGCTCCCTTCTACCTGCCCACACATCAAATCAAACAGCCATTTACTATTTCATTATCTGTCGATTTCTAAAGCTGTTTTTGTGATCAGCAGTTCAGAATTTGAAACCTATTCTAATGTCTCATTTGTGGGAATTTACGTAATACTGTACTGCCCATATGACATTGAATTTTGTTGAATGCACACATTGGCTTCTGCGGAACTTTCAATGATCTATCATTATTTCGGGGAGGGTTACGTATCAAAAGCTCTAGTGGTATCAATGCCTACTCAAAAGTTGAGTACTGTACTCATACTGGTGTCAGCCTAAAAAAAAAAGTCACATAAATCATATTTTTAACTGAATATATGTAAAATCTGTCATATGGATATTACTTTGCACAACAGTTGACGAAAAGAAGAGAAATTTTTGAAGGGTTTTATTTTTTTACTCTATCTTCACTCTGCTCTCAATCACTGAGAAGTTGTATGATTTGACAGACGTGAAACAACACATTTTCTTGGATTGAGAATATATTTTTGTTGGTTATTTTGTCTTGGTTTTGTCTCTGCATCAACCTGTAAAAGTTGTGACCATCTCGGTCTTGATACACATTGTCTCAGTCTCCATTGTCATGGTTTTAACTATATCACTAGAAATTGGCCCGGTATGGCTCATTACATTTGATTTCAGGCCATTTTGAAGACCTTGTTACATCTGCTTGCATTCTTGTTCATTCTATATCATATCTAAGTGGTTAAGACATGTGCCTTGCACTCTGAAATTTGGGATTTAAATCCTGGCTCAGGTGATTCTTTGTGGACATGGCATGTGCGATTTGTGCTGGTGTGGGTTTCCTTGGTGTATGTTCAAGATTCATTGTCATTCATTTATTGTCATATGTATAGTATTAATACACCTCTCAATGAAATTCTTATTCTGTTCACTTCCCCAAGTTGCAGACTACATTTCATGTTCCAGCAATAAATACATAGCAATAAGAATAGCAATAAATAGCAATAAAACAACAGAAACAATGGTGCTAATAATATTGTGCAAATATTATGTAATGCAAAATATTAGTGCAAAATATTATTTATGCATGTAGTAAGAGGCAGATTAGTGCATGAGAGATTTGTTGAGAATCCGGATAGTTTGTGGGTAGAAGCTGTTTGCCAGCCTGGCGGTCCTGACCCTCATTCTCCTGTAGCATCTACCTGATGGTAGCAGTTCAAACAGATCGTTTTGTCGGTGTGTCTTGACCTTGATGAGGTTGCATGTCTTCTGCAGAAGCCTGGTTTGGTAAATGTCCTGCAGTGAGGGTAAGGCTGCCCCACAGATGCGCTGTGAGGACTTGATCACACGCTGGAGTTGCTGTAACAGACATGCATTTAAAAACATGCACATTCGTTGAAGACACTAAATTGGACATAGGCGTGAATTGCCCATAAGTGCCCTGTGATTGGATGATGACCAGTCCTGCGTGTACGCCACTCCGGGGATAGGTGCCAACTCACCCACAAGCCTAGTGCTGACACACACAATAAAAAATAAATGAATTAAAACTGGTATTAGACATGATTTTCACAACAGACAATAACTAAGCCCATTAAATACTGAAAGCCTTCCTTACAAAACAGTTCCCATTTCCTTAAAGCGCAAGCTTGACCCCAAAGTTTTTGATGTGTCAGGGAGACAAGAAAACAGGTTGACTTGGATCTCTCCTGCCCGTGAAAGGCGTGTTTTCTTTGCTCTACATTGCAACGTGTCTGATTATGGGTGGACACATCAGCCAGGCCGCCTGTGTCCAGACCTGTTTGGTATGCAGCCTGGTACCCGCTTCCCGAGCCTCGCCTTCTCATTATGCCACCTGAGCGCAAAAAAACGTGAAAAAAAAAACAAAAAAACGGCAACGTTCATGGTAGTCGTTGACATTTCCATTTCAACAGAATGAAATTAGTTTTGTGTTTTTTCACTCATGCCTGTTTTAAGTTTGCTGGTGATATGTTGACATATAAACATAACCACTGATGAGAAATCACTCTTTCGTTGGCTTGTCCTTGCATTCTATTCTCGTCAGTTCATGCTGGAGATTCCGGTAGATTTCCACGTTTATCTGAATGTGGAGTGTATAAATAGAAAAGAATATGCAGCTTTCCATGTCAGGTCATGTAATGCATTGCTCACACACACACACCTACACACACATACAATCAAGCCTAAACAACAGCAGCTCAAGGATGAAGTATCTCAAATATGCCCTCAAGAACGGGACCAGCCGGCCATACACACCCACACTCTTGCTTTCAGTCATCAGTAGTATTGAAATAAATACTAATCATCAGATAAACACTAATTCACATTGGCACAGATTTGTATAATACAAATCCATATATGTCTATTAAAATATCAGTACATCAGTATTTTTGGATGCAGGATGGCATGTCAAGGCGATATTTTCCTGACGAGATCCAGACGGTGCCTCTTGGCATGCCCCAGTCTAACTAACATTTGAGAGCTTTTTCAAAAGAAGCTATCTGCAATTTCCTGTCCTCGTGACACTAATGCCCCCTTGCTACATTAGCGAAATTGACTTCTGTTTGCTTTATACATTGTCAGTCTTGTAAACTGTCTGGGGGCCCAAATGCCCTTATGTTGGGTCTTCCTTGTGTATGTGTGCAAGGTTAATTATTTTAATTTTTATTTTGAATGGGATAGTGAACGTATTGCAAGGTTGCTTATTAGAATTCTTTACGGAAACGAGACTACGCAAGGGCAATGTGCTATTTGCAAAGGAAGTGGGGGACTTCGCAAAGTTTCCGCGCACTCAGAGAAATGTTGTTCAGAGTGTGGTTTAACAGACAGGAAGTAGCTGCTCTGCAATGGTTTTCCTGCCAGTGCCTAACTCGCAGGTCAGTTTGTGGTAGAAGTTGCTTATGTTATACTATGTCTATACTACTCCTAGTCTTACATGTGTCATACATACACACATACACACATTTTTATATATATATGTATATAATTTTTTTCTGTCTGAGTTTGAAATGTCCAACAGCATTTGAATGCACCACATGCCACCAAGGAGTTAGCGCCTATTGCCAATGCTGGAGACTTGTGCTGTATATAATTACAGTGTGAGTGACACGTGGTTCCTAAGCATCCTTAATAAGCAATAAAATGTTTGGTTTTTTTAATGGCGATGTGTTGATATTGGTAGCTATGTGATGGTAATTACAAAAGAAGTCTAGCTATATATATATATATATATATATATATATATATATATATATATATATATATATATATATATATATATATATATATATATATATATATATATATATATATATATACGCATATAAATAAATATACGATAGACCTCATCCTGTAGACAGTGACTTTGCCACAGGGCACAGGGTACAGACTACTTCTGTTTAAATGAAATGAAAGCATGTGTCCTTCTCTCCGTCCCTCTCTTAGCCCGAGTGGAAAAGTACAAGGTTTGCAGGAGATGAGATTAAATTCCACTCGTCTTTTTGGCCCTGGCACAGCGCGGCGGCCCCGAATACCCTCTGATGCGAGGCTCTGATGGGCCTGCTGCTGTTCTCTAGATGCCATTAGGCTTCTTGGGAGGCTGTTAGCGATCAGTACAGCCGCATGGCCCGCTGCCATAGTAATACAAGGCCTTTTACTCCATTCGATTGTGACGTGCAGTTTGCATGGCGGGACCTGTTGTGGTTTTGTGAGCTTTCAGGATGTAGAGATTGTAAAAAAACAGTAGAAAACATCTTAATCGATTAACTTCTGTGATCTGTATTTAAGTAAACATTTGGTTTTTGCTCTTTTGCTAGATAACCAGTTCTTGTACTAGCTATCGCCATTGTCTAATTGTCATAAATCAGATAACAGAGGAGCAATCTGTAACATTTGGAGGATTGTAAACTGGATCCAGAGGTCTGATTTTGTTGCACATTGATGTAACTTTGTTTTCATTCATGAGCTGAGTCATGCTTTGCCCAGGGGAACACCAGAATTTTCCCTGACGCTCGCTACTTGTTGCATAGTTTGGTGACATACGACTACAAGCCGCCAAAAGGAAAAGGAGCGGGGGATCGCTGTCCAAAGACTGCTGATCTCCACCCACAATAACCACACTGGCTATCGTTGGGCTCCAGCAATGAGCGTCATATCATTGAGTCATTTCCTTGACAGGAACCCGGCAGATCCTGCGAAAACAGCGCCTGTGCTGACAATGTTGAATAACATAGTGGTGGAAAGCCCACGGGCTTTTTTTTTCTTTTCATGAAAATGTTTTTCTTTATTGGTAGAGTCTGTGGATGATCTACTGGATGACAGCCACCTGTGTCAGTCAATGTCTTTATTTGACACCAGAGAAAAATCACGTTGTTGTCTTAGTCCCATTGAAGCAGAGTTTAAAATAAGCTCAAAGGGAGTGTACCACGGTAGTTTGGCCAAATAATACAACTGCTCACAGCTTAACAACTAATGCAATGAGTAATGCATGACAGCGGCATCCCATTGTTTTTCAGTGAGCCAACTTGTCACATAATGTGCTCATGTTATATTTGTTGGCGCAAGTGATCTGTTTTCCCCTCGAGCTGATTTTGTCAGACTTATTTTTTGGAAACAAATGAGCATACGCACTATGTGTTGGATGTTACACTCTTAAAAAACAACTGGGTCTTAAATAATCCAATTACGGGTCAAAAATGGAGCGATCCAATATTTGAGTCAATTACACCCAACTTTATGGAATACATTGTACAAAACAAACCGATTCTTTAGGTTTTGTGCAAAACAACTCAAGTTGGGTGCCATTGACCCAAATATTGGGTTGGTCCTTTTTTGACATAATTGTTTTTTTTGTTTTTGTTCTTTCGTTTAACAATTGGAGCACTTTGACTTTGGCAGAATACTCATCATATGATATTATATTATAAGGCAGGTGTGCCTACAGTTTTGCCAAAGGGCCAAATGCAGCCTGTGTTCAAATTTCCACTGCTTCAGAGCCTCTGGCATGAAACTAATAATGAGTGGTCTGTTAGCACTGTCAACCACTGTAGAAAATACACTACTACAAATAATCACATTTCCGCCATGATGTTCTGTGATACCAGCTTAATGAACAACGATGATCAACATAGATGGGTACAAGTCTTAAAGCCATGTCCAAGTTTTTCTCTTATATTCCAAGTCAAGTCCCAAGTTTCCAGCCACAAATCCATTTAGAATACCTAGAATGATTTGATTATTATTATTATTTTATGATCAGTAGTTATTAATTACTGACGGTACTCAAGCAGATGTCTTATTGCCACATATTAAGTATCTAATATAGTTTAGGATTTGGGATGGCCTCGGCCCCTCCCCTGCCCAGTGACCAAATTCCGTCAAGGGTCATTAAGAAATCGGACCTTTGACACAGCTTTGGAAAATGAATCACTGGTGTTTTGAAAAGAAACTGTGTAGTGATCGGAAGTGTAGTATCTAGAAATTCCATATAGTATATAGATCAATTTATTAGTACTAGTTGCCCCAATTTTTTCAGCATTGTCACCCTGCCCATCGTCACTTTTTTATACCAAAGGCTTTCAGGCTGTGTCAGTTGTCGTTTTTATTGCATACTGTGGACCGCTGGTATAATGAAGCAGTTACTTATGTATGATATGGTGCACAGCTCTTCTATCTCAGCTATGCGATAAATTTGTTTGAGGGTAGTCCTGATGCAGGTGTTCTGCATGAGAAAAAAAAAAAAAAAAAACCATTTAAATACAGAAGAATGGACTTTAGTCTCTGATCTCCATCACCTACAAAATGATAGCCCCCCCCCCCCCCAGCCCCCTTTGAAAATCAGCTCTTTTTTGTAACCTGAGCTGAAAGTGGCTGATAAGTTAAGATTTGCCGGCCTGGGTCCTTCTGACTTGCATCCCACAATGTTTGCTCTCACCACATGCAGAGTGAGTCACTGCACAGTCATTCTGCTAGCTTAAATTGCCTCCTTTCATGGTCAACAATGAGCTCAGCTGAGGAGAATAAAGCAAAAAAAAAAAAAAAACAAAGCGTGTGTGTGTGTGCGTGCGTGCATATGTGTGTGTGTGTGTGTGTATGGCCTTCTGGGAGCGCTGCATTTGTTCATGTATCCTGACTAATTGGTTGTTATTGCAACTGGCAACAACAGTCGCCATGCTGTTCGGGGCGCAGCCGATTGCTCAGTCGCTGCATCCCAGCTTTCTAAAAACAATTGCTTCAACCTGAAGAAAAAGCACGCACACTCCCAAATCGAGATTAACGGTAGCACCAAACAGATCGGAACAATTTCCTCGGCGGCCTGGTGTTTGCATCCGTTAAATCAGTGCTCCGTTAAATTAAATTTGCTGGAGGCTATCAGTCCTGTGTTCATATCTGTTATGGGAAGTTTACAATGCTAGCAGCTGACAAGATTTTGCTCTATTTATAGCGCCGCAACTGCTGATAATCTTGACAAAAGAACCTGTCAGTCAACAGCAATTACAAACAAGTCACATATAATGAATGTTGCCTGTACTCTCTGAACACATTTGACTTGTGGACTTGAGAGATTAAAGTAGGACTAACGGAAAAGAACGATGCCGTATAAAACAAATCCTTGGCAAAAAATTTACATTTTATTTTCATAATGAAAAAGGGAGATGCAGAAAATGCTACATTTAGTTTGGGGGATTTATTTTGGCTTGTTATGTATGATGGGAAAGGAGTTCATACATATTAGTAATAAATATAATAAATACTACTAGAATCCCTTAGTTTAGCCCAGAAGATAAAAATACTGGAAAAGCATCTCTTTCTGCAGTTGACAAAAAATTCACAAGAATTAGGCATATGTAAAAATGAGTACACTTTTTTTAGAACGCATAACACAAGCTAAAAAAAAAAAAATTCATAATATATAACCCTCTTGAAAAAGAAAATACTTAAATATGCACTAATAATACAGTATATCTAGATCTAAATTGAATATAAAATAAACATGCATATAAAAGGAAGTCAATTACTAAGCAAGGAATACTTTATTTAAAAGCTTATTGCACAAATATTTAACAATAATAACAATAGTAATCATATGTAAAAAATACACAATCAATTAGAGGTGCAACAATTAATCGACAAATAATGATAACGACAGAAAATGTTCTCAGATTTCTTTAGTCCTCCTGGTCATTTACTTTGGAAAACCAGCACCCAAATCAAAAGAAAATGTTGGTTAAAATGTTAAAAATGATACAATGGATTTTGTACTTTGGATGTAATCTTGTAAACTATCAAACACACGAAAACACCATTCTGCTAACCTCATTGGTTAAGCCATCTGTTCATTGATGAAGTGACAAAGCATTTGTCTGTTATTAAGTTTTTAGCCTTAATTTGGAGCATGTGTTCGGCCGGGTCCGCATTCCAGATGACGTGCTCAGATGCTTCGGTGTCATCTGGTTCTGTAATCGCGCTTTTAAAACGCTCATGTTCAGTCACTCTATTTACTTTGTCAGCTATTATGCGCTGACCGCCATCCCGACGAGACTCCTCCCTTTGGCCTCCTCATCCTCGTCTTCGTGATGCAGCAGTTTGGCCTCCGTCAAAGCAGCTGTTGTCATGTGCGTAAGATAATGTGCAGCCTGCTTCTCTCTAATGGATGCCTCTCTCCGAGCTAGCACCATGCCAGCTAGACCTTCTTTAACTCTTTCAGTGCCATGGATGAGAATTCTCGTCTTTTAAAATGTAATAACAATACTAAGTAAGAAAATTCTGGTCTAACACGTTATTTTACGGAGAAGAGCTGACACCCTTGACTAACGCTTACCTAATATAAGCCAATTTAGCACTGTAGTGCTAACTGTGGCAATTGGATGGAAGTGTTTCCACACATTCAACACAGCTATTACTTACAGTACATCAATTCCAACTGAAGAATGGAAGTCAATCTTTCATATGACAGCACCCATATTTACACAGGCATAGCACACAATATTCTGTTGGCCTTGAAAAGTGAATGAAAATGCTAATGCTCTCTAGAGGTTTCCTTTTCCAATAACGCTTGGCACTGAAAGAGTTAATAATGTTGAAATGTAAAACACACACATGCTTTATGTAAGGAGCACCGTTTGAGAAACATAAAGGGCCCCTATCATGGAAATTAAAATGTGTTGCACTATTAACCATGTCACAATGTTAATTTATGACCTTAAACAACCCTGAAGTGCTATTTTCCGTATATTAGCTTGCTTATATTAGTTTAGTCCTTCCACAGTGACAACACAAGCAGCCAAAACCTCACAAGATATATTTTACAATGCATTAATCAACATAGCTTAACTACTAGAACTAAGTTTTATTGGTTTAATCCACGTCATCCAAACTATGGCCCGGGGGTCATTTGTGGTTCACCATCCACATTTTAATGGACTGCAGCATATAACAAAATGATGTTTTGACATGGCCCGCAAAGTTATTTTCAAAATGTAATACAGCGGAATATTCACATTTAACAGAAAGCCTTGCTGTAGTTGCTTTTTAAAATAATGACATTGTATAGACCGTGTGTTATTGCTTGCTTGCTTGATTTTTTTCCAGTGTGTAAGTAAAACAAACAAACAAGAAACAATGTGCCCATTACGTTTTTTTCTATAAGCGACCCTCAGATGAAAACATTTTTTTTTTTTAATTGGAGGCATGCTGCGTAAGATGCTCGTTCTTGATTCACAGAAATAAGAGTCAATCTTTATTATTAACCGAATGCCTGTCAGGACACAGGAATTTCTTCTTTTGTCATCAGAACATTCCTCTTACACATTTGGGTCAAAACCAAACCTGACTGACGAGAAAATAGACTGTAGGTTCAAAGAAATGTTCAAAGGCAACTTGCTTGCTAACTGACGCTGTAAAAACAAAGCTAATTGTTTTTTTTTTTTTTAACTTAACTAGTGTGTTGTCATTTGTTGTACTCCTAACATTCCTTTCCTTTTTTAACTCATTGATTGAAACCTCAATCATCCATACAAGGGAAAAGCTCCAGATGATATGCATATTTTTCAGCTGAGGCCTTTTTTTTTTCTTTTTTTTTTATCACTACTACTTTTCTACCCCTCCTTGTGTGCATAGTTGCTGGCCATTTCCATCCCCCGCTTGTGTGACTCCACCTTGGACCTGCAACATACACAAAGACAGTTCAAAGCAAATATTCTCCACACCCTGCAGCAGCGGGAAATGCTAGATGTGTGTGTGACCTGTCTTTCGGTCTCAGGAAAAGATGCGTGTGTGTGTGTGTGCGTGAATGGGGTGTAACGTGGCCCTGGGCTCTATTAATTCTTCAACCCAGTGTCGCCACTGCTGTCCTCCTGCACTGAAACTTGCCTCTTTGGCACACTCATGTTCTCCATATGCCCCGCCTTCAAACCCACTCCTCCAGTAACAACTGGAGGATATCCAAGTAGCATCACAAGGGCGATTTTTAACCCTTTAATTGAGGCCTCATGCAGATCATGTGATGAAAATGTACTGCCCGTGGGCGAGTATCATCATAAAGGACGCAATAATGATAGTGAGGGGATCTTTAAGGACATAGTTTTTGATTTAAAAAAAAAATCACACTGATGTTTTTATATTTTTTATAAAATGGTTTTATAAAAAATGCTAATCAAGGTCCAGTTGTAACTTCTTGCGGTCTCATTTCACACAAATGATCATTTTAGGTCAACCAAAACAAAGTCAACAAAGTTTTTTTTTTTTAATAAACCCCGTCTTGACTGGCTTTTAGAGCAAGAAAAATTAATTTGCCAGCAGTTTATACCCCAGATTATCACACTTTGGTTGATTTATAGCAAACAAAAAACAAACTTTCAATAATAAGCCAGTTATGGCTAGTTGCAGGGGACATTGGGTCAGAGGTTTGAGGGGAGTGAGGCAAAATAAGTTTGAACTATTTTGTAAATTTTAATGCGGTTTAATACCCACATATGCCCATGAAGGCAAAATTGTCCAACGAGTTAGCTTGTTAATAGCACCTTGGCTTTAACATGAACTTAATCTGATCCTAAAGTGACACTGTCAGATTTAGACCATTTTTCCTTAAAAATGAATTTTTCAGTCATGAATTTCAAAAACTTGTCAATAAATGTGTTCTTAACGACCAACAGTATGTTTTAAGTATAATCGTAGGAGTATGTTTAATTCTTCGCACTGAAACTGTGGGAGTTTTAGTGGCATTACGGTAAATGCAGCAATAAACACGCCATCTCCTGCTGTCTGCTGCTAAATCTTACATAGTTTCACTTTAAAGGCAAATTTTTGTTTTTTAAGAGTCCAGACATTTAATCCCATGTGTGTGTGTGTGTGTTATTTAATAGTCAATACACATTTAAAAATATGCCCTGAAGGAATAGGAGGCATGGAATTGCAGTTTTGCTATCCGAGCACCCAGATTGTCACACTTAATTCTATAATATGTGCTCATCAAATTTCAGCTGTAAAGTGGAACCACTACTCATAGTCCTGTGGTTTTTCCATTGAGTCGTGCATATCCATTTGAGGTCAAAATAAAGCAGACTCCTGATTTATACAGTGGAACCTTGTCTTTTGCCAGCAATGCATTTCTTTTGCCAGCGTTGTGCCATGATGTTTACGGAGATTGTAGCTTGGCACTTTAACAAGTTGTCTTAATCTGGTTGTGGTTTGCAGTGGTGCACAGCTGTTTACTACTACTACGACGATCAGAATGTTTTGTCTTTTCATGTTGCATTTTTTTAGACAGAGCTCTTGCATCGGGTGTGCTTATGGGTGTAGAAGAAGGTCAGGCAGGTCAATTTAGTCATATCAATTAACTCGGTGTGTTTGTATGAGGGTTGAGAGGACAACTAATCTCTCCACATCTCTTTGAAAATTGTAAAATGAGTGCGTTATCAGTTAAAATAATCATTTAAAACTACAAACTGTTTCTAGGTTAATCCTATCATCTCATCCTGTCGTTTTCTTTTGGTCTTCCAGGTGTAGATGCTTCAAGTGGATCCAGAAGAGGACCAGGCTGCTTCCAGCGGGGCCAGGCTAATCCTCTGAATCTCAGCTGTTGGTCTCAACCAGAATAGGAAGCCATTTTGCGCTGTGAACGTGCACGTTGGGCCTCTGTAGGGGGCGCTATCCGTGCAGAGAAACAACCGGAGTGGCCACCGCCATGACCACCGCAGTGCAGCCCAATGAACTTGTCTTTGAGTTTGCCAGTAACGGAATGGACGAAATCAACCAGGTACTTCATGAATTTCAGATTTCATTTGTCAAGTGGTTGATAAAAGTGAGTAATCAGGTTGATGTGGTTTGATGGTGTTGATGGCCACGGAAGATTATGCGGTTTTGATTGTTAGTTCAGTCAGATAGGCTTACGTTAACCACAAAAATGATTTTTGGGGAAAGGTGGCATATGGGCCAAGGAATTTCCCTTTTTGCTATTGTTTCATGGTTTTATAAGGTGCATTACTTAACTGCTCTAGTCAGCTAGTCATTCTTCTGCCTTGGCAGAGGTCTGTGGGCCCCATCATGCATTCCTAGTTTTGCAGAAGCAGACTTATCACTTGACATGCAAGCTGACCTGGAAAATAACATTTTGCTAAATGTTGAATTTCACTTTCACATTTGACTGGTACAGTTTGCATAGGGGCAAGTGAAAGGTAAAGTCATTAATGAACCTTCGGAATGTGGGAAAAATGCTAAATACTTTCCCATCCACAGCGGCCTACTGCTTAGTATCGCACCTGTCTAATAGTGTGCATTTTTTTTGTCCTCCTAATTGTGTTAGTTTTCAATGGATAGTCCAGCTTGACTGGGAGAAAATACCTAATGGGTTCATTGAAGACTTTCTTTTGTCAATACGACTACATGATTGAATGTGTGTGTGAAAGGTCATACCTTTGGGAGTAAATGAAGAGACTCAAGAGGGTACGTGAGATTTCAACAGAGTTTCTGCAGGTATCAACAGAAGTCCCAATTCAACCTTTCACTAGGACTAAGAAATTCTCAGTGAAAAAAAATCTTCAATTCTCTGGCTTTAAGCGACACACACACAAAAAAAAGCCATGTCAACCACACCCCCCAAATTTTTACTATTTATAAAATTGAAAACAATTCTAAAGTTTGTGTACCAAGCGAATAAGGTGGCCATTGTTTGGTTAATGCCATCACAGGATCAGTGTGGTTTTCAAATCAAGAGCAAATGGATTGGAACATGGAGCAACTTATCCCTAGCTTGGCTTGGCATTGAGTGACTCCTTTATGCCTTTAATTTGTTAATTTTTACACCAAAGTGCATTGCATTGTCATTCGTGGTGCAAATTTCTGGCAGACGAGACAGAAATAAAAGAGACTCTACAATCTGCCTTGTGGAGTTACTGAATAAACTAAGCCTAGAGATACTTCAACAAATGCGGTTTCAAAGTTAATTAAATTGGACCCAGATGGCACATCCACTATCTTTAGTCATTCCACCTAAAAACTAAAAATGCTATGCGCTGGTTAGGGGTACTTACCTGAAAAAAACATTATATATCATTGAAAAAAGGTTGAGAACCATTGGTCAATACTGCATCATGTGATATGTAGCTCACATGCTATATTGGGCATAGACATTTATAATTTTGCACATGAATGCTCATAAAAATGAGAAACTAGGCTGAGGTTTTTGCCTCCAAACACAGGATATAGTAATATTATACTGCATCATGTGATATGTAGCTCACATGCTATATTGGGCATAGACATTTATAATTTTGCACATGAATGCTCATAAAAATGATTAGGCTGAAGTTTTTGCCTCAAAACACATTATATGGTAAAATTACAACAGCAATATATTATTTGACAAACATTCTTAAGTGGCCTTTTCTGTGATTTGGAGTATGTGAGAAAATCCAGTGTCATGTGGCGTTTACTGACGTCCATTTTTTTTTTTCCACTTAGTCAGGGCACAGACTGAGACTTTTGAGGTGACCTGGAGGACTGTGTTTGCACTGACATGCTGCTTGTGGATATTTGTGAGACAGGCAGGGCGGGCAAAAGTTAAAGCAGCACGGCCGGCCCCTGGGAGGCCGTCAGAGCGTCTGGCGAAGCGAGGGCAGCGGCGTGGAAAGTCTGACAAACCTTCAGTGGGGTTAAGGTGCATGGGAGAGAAAGCAGGGAATCGGTGGGGGGATATCACAATTATGTTTACTTTGCATCTTTCCATCGGGTCACTCACGTCGAGAGTTGTCTGGCTGTCGCCACGCCCACGCCTCAATCCAGTGGAGCAGGCTCCCGGGGCTGCGGCGTGCCGTTTCCTGCATCATGCGCGTGGATCCAGAATGACGGGTTGTCACTGGATCCCCAATGAGCGTTTGTTCAGGCCCAACCTGACCGACCGGTTCCGAGTGGATGGTACGATTCTTCGGAGAGATCTGGCATTGTTCACTTGGCTTTGTTTTCCGGCTGCACCCACCCCGCTGAGCAAACTTCATCCACCCCCACAGCCCCCGTAATAGCAGCCCTTCTACGCACAACTGTCTGTGTTGTATTTACACCGACTATGATTAATGCGTGGGGAACACCAAAGCACAGAAACTATTGACAAATAACATTGCTGTTGTTGGTCAATAGTCAAAACTTCCTTAATGGAAGATGAGATGACCTTACGGCAGAATGGCATGTGCCATCTTAATAAGTATGGTTGAAAATCCACATTATTATTACTGCTGCTATTGCTCGATTATACATTCTATTTGTATTTATTTGGGCTGACAAAGACAAAAACAAACTGTAGCTTGCCAGTGAATAACAATTTTCTTTAGTGTTAGCGCTAGCATCTGTCTCTTCAACAAGCCAATACTATCTTGGGGTAACAAGAGACAATGGCACCCAAAATGCATTCATGTCCAGTCTACCCACATATGTATAGAAAATCTTGCTAAAGTCACATGACCAAACCCAAAACAGTTGTGCTGTGATTGGTTACATGAGCCTTTCGCTTTGTTGTCATTTTCAGTGGACGGCAACTGGGAAAAACAATTTTAAAGGTATTAATTGTACATGAAAAGTACCCCTTCAATTAATTTAAGACAACATATTTTTCACTGCTAAAAACAGATTCCTTTTTAGTCCTCAGGCTTTTGGTTGGGAAGCATTGCACTTTATCGCACTTCTTTGAATATTTTGACTCCTCCTACTGTAGATAAATGAGGTTAGCACCATATTAGATTTAGATGCAGCTGTCATTGTGTGGCAGTACAGCTGTACACTAGGGATGGGCGTTCCACTATATGCAGGATAGAACGAAATTATGAATGGACAATATCATTGTGAAGATGGAATATTGGACACAGCTTTTGTACTCTCTTTTATTAGAGTGTGCAGAAGGTGCGTTAACGTGAAGTCTTCCCAGACAAAATGCAAACAAGGAGAATGCAATCATTGTTTATCAACAAAGAGGAAATAACTGCCAAACCGGAACATTTATTACATGAGAATATAAGCAATTTCTTTTTTTTTAATGACACATTAGTTCTTGGTAAATTTCAATTTTGGCCCAAATGATTTCCTACATTTTTCTGAAGATTTATGCTTCGCTTCAGTAATTGTTGGGTAAACACTGAGCTAGTGTACCACCGCAACATCTGCAAAGACAACAAGCTCTGTCAGCAAAGCGTGCTTCATTAGTCGGCTGAGGAGGAGTTTCTGTTTGGGGAGTTGAATCGACCAGTAGTCAAAATGTCTCCACACACTCACTTAGACACACACTTGACTTTTTCAAGGACACTGACAGGCACGCTTGTTCGCTGCGGCGTCTTGCTACATTAGATAGCATCAGGCAGGGATTGGTGGGAAACTTTGCTTTTCACATTTTTTTGTCGTTGAAGCGTTCTTCTGCGCACATGGCACAGTGTGTGTTTCTTGTCGCTCATCTCGCTGCAAATTTGTGTGAACTGGATCGCCCGTGTGTGAACTTGGGTTGAGAGGCGGCGAACAATGGCGGCAAATAACGAAGGGCTCTGTTAGCAGGCCTGGTTAAAGTGTAGCCAAAATCAGCTAATCAGCCCAGCCCTCCCCCATAAGGCCTGAACACCTGGTATGCCCCAGAGGTTCACCAACAATGGACACTTGTCTAACAGCACAGATAAGCCTTTATTCCTCTTCCTCCTACTGCACCCTGGCCATCCTTTCTCACTTTTAATGAAGTGGCAGGTCTGTTAGTGTGAGTTCACAATTTACATGCTGCAAGTCTGCTTATGTATACTAATGCAGTCATGAGACTATATTCGATGGGAAAACATTCAGTCTTGTTTTACATTTGACTAGAACTCTTTAATTATAACTTTATGCTTGTTTATGACGAAAAAAACAAAAACAAAACAGTAAACTATACACCACACACTGTATTGTTTGTTTAGTGATGACCTGAGGGGAATTTTTCAACTGCAACAGCAGCCAGGGTAATCTTGATATGTACTCTGCTGCCATCTAGTGGGGTTGTGATGTTACTGCATTGACTAAAAAAACACCCACAACACCCTTTGATGAGGACTAAATACGTCACCAGCTATTTCATTGTGTAAAACAAACGTAGATTTATTAAAATAAAAAATCCCCACAAAAGATAATTCAACATGGCATATGCTAATCTTTTATTGCTTTTATCACGTTTTATTATCAAATAGTGACATTTAAAGGATTATTGTTACAAATTCAAACTTGAGTTCACTTGAGTGTCCGGATGTAATATTTTTTCACTTCCGATACGATACCGATTGCAGCCAAGAGTACTCCCTGATTCTGATATGATGTAAGCTGGAATGATTATTTCTGCATGAATTTAAAAAGAAAAATTTGATCAAGTGATCAAACAAAGAAATATCAGCCAGCCACAAGTTGGTATGAGAATGAACCATTTATTTCACACATTTGAGATATACGTATAAATTCAACCTCAAATATGAAAATGCAGTGAATGAAATGTATGTTTACAAAATAGCTTATAAGACCCTGTGAAATAACCCTCATAAAATATGTTGTATATGCTAATATTTGTGATTTTTTATGTAGACCAATATAATCCATTCCTTTTTTGGGCTGATATTGGATCAATGTCAGATCAGGACTCCCCTAATTATTTATCTGATTGTTGTACTAGAAATAGTAGGGAACGGAAACATCAGATATCCAACATTGCACAAATGTAATACTGTTGGATTAGTAATTCTGTCAGTGTGAATATGTACGTATTTATTTATTTGTATGTGTTTAATTATGGTAGGCTTTTGATGTTTTAGGCCAGTGGTTCTCAACGGAATGTGAAACAACTTATTGCTGCATTGTGTTTCATTGACTCCTTGGGATGTCTTTATTTTGTTTCATACAGATGCATATGGTCAATATTGCCGTAATTTTCCAGTAGGCGAGCCAGAAATAAAACCGCTGATGTAAAACGATCTACTGTAGTTGCTAAATAAAATACACATCGAGATCTTACAAATGTAGTTCCAAAGGTTAATAAACAGAGGTATGGTACAGCATTGTTTTCTTCCCAAATTCATATAAACTGTGTAGGATATATTGAAAATTAAAAAAAAAAGTTTGAATACCCCATAATGTTTTGAGTGTGGTTCAGATGGCTCGATTTTACATCGAGCCAATCAACACTAAGACAACATGTAAAAGTGAAAGATTCACCACATGTAAAATTCCCAATTATAGCATCCACATTGCCTGCTTTTATTTGATTCCCCAGCCTTATCATGTGGGGGATGTCAGCTCACTTTTGTATCCCTCTTCAGGTGGCCCCCGGTGGACTACTGCAATGCCTCGGAAATTAGCTTCTCTCCTCCGCTGGCTAGCTTGCGTTTATACGGCTGTAAAAATAAGGGCCAGCAAATCAGGTTGCGATATTAATCCACCCGGGCTTTTTATGTTCCGTTTTACGGCGTCGAACGGATTAAGCCAACCCTCTGCCTCCCACTCATGTTTTTTTTGTGTGTGTTTGCGTGTGTATCCGTCACAGCTGGACGACCCGTCAGTGTTCCCCGCCGTGATCGTGGAGCAGGTGCCCGCCACAGATTTGCTACAGGTGTACTCGGGCCTCGAGTCGGACGAGGTGACCAACGGCATCATGATGGACAACACCATGCACGTGGCCGAGGCGCCTTCCATCTTGGTGGGAGGCGTGGACCTCTCAGGTTGGAATATTAGACATTTAGAAACATCCACTGTCATGTATGAGGTTAAGATGATATTTTTTGAATTTAGTCTAAAAAAGTTCACATTGTGAGAGGCGGTGTGATGAAGTGTGATGGTGCCCTACGATTTTTTTTCAAAGAACATTCAAGATGAAAGTTCCCTTTGCCTTTGACAATGTCACAACTGCCAATCATCAGGCCCGCCCCTAACAGCCAACACTGAGTAATTCAGAGTGGAATACTTTGTCGTCACTTTAGGTTCTCCAATTTTCAAGGAAGTGCTTGATAGTTTCACCTCCCCATCACTCTGCTGTGATGATAGGCACGAGTGCAGTGCATAAGAGCAGCCAGATAGCTGGCACGGAATGGCAACACTCAAGACTTCTTTTGACTTTGGCCTTTAGGGGCGGGCCTGATGATTGCTGGTTTGTGACATCAGGAAAAAAAAAAAATCAAAGAGACATTTCACTTTGATTGCTGACTGAGCTTAGTCGGTCTGTGAATGGGGAGTCTGCGTCTGGAGCGCATGGGCGTGAGTTGTAGCCGATGGCACCGCTTGTATCTACGTAGCTACGATGGTTTTGAACCAAGTGAACGACGTTGTCCTCAACAAACGAGAGCAGAGCAGTATTGACTGCCGTGAAGCTGTCGACAGTTTGCGTGACGCGTTTGATGTGGCTCCTCTTTTGTCCAACACTATGCTAGGTAACGTCTATTCTCTATCTATCTATCTATCTATCTATCTATCTATCTATCTATCTATCTATCTATCTATCTATCTATCTATCTATCTATCTATCTATCTATCTATCTATCTATCTATCTATCTATCTATCTATCTATCTATCTATCTATCTATCTATCTATCTATCTATCTATCTATCTATCTATCTCTCTCTCTCTCTTCTTCTCTGACTGAGCTAAGGTGTTGTTCCATTTTTTTTTTTTTTTAAAGAAACAGTTTCGGCTGCTGAAGACAGCATGGAGACGAACGAAGCCGCTGCGGCTCTGCTCAACATGGAATCACCAAATAACATATTGGATGAGAAGCGCATGTGTAAGATGACTTAGAAAGCTTTCCAGCCCAATCACATGGCACATATAAAAAAACAAACTCTCAAATACGGTATGGAATGAATAAACTTCAGTTACTTTAATCAAGAGCCTCAACTATTTGACAGCCAGTTGACAGCCATGCTAACCACTCGGACGTCATGGCGCTTTTCTCTGAAATAGAAAAGACAAATACAGTAAGACCCTCTTAGGTTTTTCAGATTTTGAAAAGAAATCTTATAGAAAATAATTAATAGAAGCAATATGATCCAAGGTCACGTTAAAAAAAATCACGTGTTCAAGAAAGTCATCAAAAAACATTTAAACATTCAAGTCAGACTTCAAATATGGTGCCATCTTTGATCGGGTTTCCTCTTTGCTCTCACTGTTAGCTTTACAAAGGGAGCTTTACAAAAAAGCAAATGATAAAGTGAAATTAAGTCCTTTACTTGAGCTAAATTGAAGCTTGTGTCCTGTCATGTTTTCTGCATTTTTGTAAATCTTACTTTTCCTTTCTGGCTGCGCTTTAGTTAACAACTATGGTACCTTGCTCGAAGCGGACCTGACGTATGCGCCCTTAAGACCCGACCATATGGAGAACGGCGCCCTTGACATATCGCTGGACGAGGACACCTCATCTATGGACGAGATCCCTCAAAAGTGTCCCTTGAAGCCGCAGAAAAAAAACAAAAGTGAGCTCGTTGGCAGTACACAATGCACACGGTGTTTTATTTTATTTTTTTAACACGCCACTCTTCCAATTTGTCTCAGTGAGGAAGCCCCGGGCAGTGCGCTCATGCTCCCCTATCTCCACCCCGAATCTGCCACTGAGGAAGAAAAGCAAAGAGGGCAAAGGTAAGCCTCGGTAACAAGTGGGCCTCCCTTGTAACGAGCCAATCAAAATCAAGGTCTCCCCCCTCTCGTGGAGTGCTCTCTTTCTCACCCCGTGTGCAAAGAGCCAGGGTGTGAATGATGGCTTCCTCAGGGCCTGCAGGGACGCGCTTGCAGGCACACTGATGCTCCACTGACAAGAGAGAGAATACTGTGAATCGCACAGGGTGACACCTTTTTGTCTCTCCCATATACATCAGCTTGTCACCGCGAGTGGGATTTAGGCGACTACCGGGAGCGTTACTGTTTTTAACCACCCCTGGTTAAAACATGCACATTAGACTAATTGACTTCCTGACTTTTTTGTTATTTAGTCCGTCCCGAGTTACATGCATGGACTCGATACAAGGTCGGACAAGATTCACTCCAGGATCATGCCAACCTCCCATTTGTTGAGATTTAACGGGATGTGAATAGATCTTGCATGTTGGTCTCAACCAGAAAACATACGCCCAGCGGGGCAATCCATAATACAGAATCAGACATAAAATGAAATTCCCCCCCAAATTAAATACAGAAATAGAAATAAACAAAGACAAACACAGAAAACCTTAATCCTGCAAAAATAAGAAAAATGTCAAATATTTTCATAATAAGACATTACTACATAGCAGAACATAGAAATATGATTGGAAGCATTCTTTTTAAAGATGATATAACAGGCAGAGCATTCCATTTAGAGGGGTTGTAAAAATAAGTCGACTGGATCCGATAAGAAACACTTTATTTTAATTATCAAATGAATGTATTTTTTCTTTTTTACGTTTTGCCGTAAAAGTTAAAAACCAGAAATTTAACCCCTGTAAAGAGACGACTAGTATATCAAATCTTAAGCTACATTCAAGACTGCTGCTTGTACACTTTTCACTTTGAACTCACAAGGTGAGATCTCAAAGCGCGCCAGTCAAAAGTGATTGTAACATAACATTTAAGTTGTCTCACCTTAGACAATTCCAAATTTCCTTTTTTAAGGTGGGGCATCATCAAATTCAAAGCACTCTTGGACGCACTATTGGAAAACCACTCGTCTAACTTGACATAGCGATGTTTACGTTTTTGAAAGTACCCTTTCGACTTGTTCAAAATCCAATTGTACAACCTCAGAAATTTTGGAACGTAAGTCCAAAGTTCACGCTCCATTAAAACCATACATGTAAACCCTTAAAATAGTTTATAAATAACAATTCTACAATGTGGATGTCATATCTGTTTGAATAGCCATGAAAAAAACAAACGCGTTGTTTTTCCTTGCTCGTATTTATAGGAAACACCATCTACCTTTGGGAATTTCTCCTGGCCTTACTACAAGACAAGAATACGTGTCCCAAATATATCAAGTGGACACAGCGGGAAAAAGGCATCTTCAAGTTGGTTGACTCCAAGGCAGTCTCCAAGCTTTGGGGCAAGCACAAGAACAAGCCCGACATGAACTACGAGACCATGGGACGAGCGCTCAGGTAGGAAAAAAAGGGGATTGTCATGCTCGGAGAAATGTAACCGGCACCGGCAGGGGAAATGTGGCAGAAAAACAAGTCAAAGTGCTCAGAATATATTCAACAATAAAATAAAACACTGAGCTAAGCAGTCTCATATTTTAGGAAGGTTCATGTTAAGCACTATTATGCCCTTGATATTATATCAGGATTCAATACTCAGGTTATATTTTAATTCAATACTTAGGTTATATTTTAAAAGAGAAAGAAATAGGATTGAAGATGTAGGGAAAAAAAAATTAAGGCACATTTGAGAAGGATTTTACATTTCGCCCGTTTTGGAAATACTACAAAAGTAATGTCATTACTGTCATGCATTACTTTTTGCTACAATGCAGTAGTATAAGACATTACACACAAAAACTGTAATGTTTTACTTGACACAAATGACAGCAATGTGTGTTACAATGCATTATAATATATAACCCCCCCCCCCCAAAAAAAAAAGCTCCTAAACCCTTTAAATTAATAATAATAAATATAATAAATAAATTAATAATATTCATTGAAGCAATTGATAACATGTATGCAATTCATTTGGTTGCCTTGAGATGTCGCTGGTGTGTTGTTGCTATGCAGAGAATTTTCTTTAGGTCATTTATTTGTACATTTTTACTAGGCATCATTTACAAGTCCACGGGCACAATACTATTTAGTGTGGGATCATTTTGAGCATGTAAGTTTACACAAGTTTAGTTTAATGGATTTGTCATGAATGCAATGAGCTAGTGCAATGAGCTACGTTTAGAATGAATGGCAATAACCCATAGCAAGTTAGCATCCAGACAAGAGAGGTACCTTGTAAAATTTCTTGCAAAAGTTTTTCAAATGCTAACATGCTAGCAATTCACATCGATAGTGGCATTCTAACAAATAATCCACGTTGGCATCAACTGCAGGTACTACTACCAGCGAGGGATCCTTGCTAAGGTGGAAGGTCAGCGTCTGGTCTACCAGTTCAAGGAGATGCCTGCCGACTTGGTGGTGATCGAAGACGACGAGGCGGGCTCTGACGAGTACGGCACCCAAAGGTCTGCCAACGGGAGGTCTGTGGGCCGGGGAGGTTCCAGAGGGCGGGTGCACCAGCCGCTCAAGCAGGTGAAGAAAGAACCCGTTGAGGAATGTCTGCAGCAGGAAATGCAGGGAGGACAAGCTGAGCAACTCCTGCATATACTGCAGGGGAACCAGGGGACGGACATCGCGCAGGCTATGAGGTACACAGCGTACTCTATATAGACAAAAGGCACATTTTCCTATGGTCATATCATTAGCAACTCCTAATAGCCACCAGAAGGATTCAATTATTTCAAATAAATCAAATGGGTTAGTTTAGATGATTTGTTTTTTGATTGCATTTTTTTCTGAAGTAAATTTATATTTGACTATTCTATTAAGAGTAATGTGTCTTTGTTGGAAGCCACTCATTTGTACATAATTTCATAATGAAGTCATAGAGCTACTTCTGCTAATCATTTCCCCACAAGTAAATACGTGTTTTGGAGATTTTCTTTTTAATCTTCCAATGAAACCAAGGCAAGATTTTTTGCTTATTCCTAAATTGTCTATTTGTCGATTGTCGTAGAAACATGATGACTCCATTCAATGAAAGTGTGATTATTCCATTCAGAACAGTGACATCCCAGTCATAGGAGCCGATTCACAAACATGGCAAAAACTAACTTACTTGCTGAGTACAAACCAATGAAAAAAAAAAGCCTACTTAGAACCAAGCACATTATTTAATCTTAAGTAAATTTTAATCAATTTCAAACCAAATTTATTCTAATTTTTTGCCAATAATCTTAAGTAAATTTTAATCAATTTCAAACCAAATTTATTCTAATTTTTTGCCAATCGTATTGTTCAAAATGGGTCTCAATTGACAGTTAGCATTGTATATATTAGAAATACTATTCATTATTATACTATACTATAAAAATACTATACATTTCACACTGGTAAATAATATATTAGGGTGAGAAAAGCAAAGGCTTTTGTCATGCAAACATTTGTGAAACATTGCCCCCTGGTGGTAGGATGACAAAGCGCTTGATTTGACATGTACGGTAGCCGGCTTTTTAAATGTTAATATCGCCCGGATCAGCTTAATCAGTCGCGTCAGCCAATATCGTCATAGCGATTAAAATTTGATAAATTGCGGCTCTAATGTTCGTACCGTTCTCTGTAACCCGTGTTTTCTTACATCTAGGGCCATGAATGCTTCGGCTCCTCTCCCAGTTGTCTTGACGTCTTCGAGTCCGCTTCAGTCCCTGCCACTGGCCACCGTTCTCCCCAACGGTGACTCGGCTCACTGCTCCCCCCCTCGCGTGCTCCTCCAATCGGTGCCCCCGTCCAGTGACGTGCTGACCATCCAGGCGGCCAACGGCCTGCAGGAGGCCCTCCCCCAGCAGCTGCTCGTCACCAGCCTGGGCCCGTCCGCTATCTCGTCCTCATCCGCCACCTGCACGGGCTCCATTTCCCCCAGCTCGACCCTCCCCCGCCTGCTCACCATCAACGCCACCTGCGGGCAGGCCATGGTGGCGCAGCAGCCGGGCACCGTCATCGCCACTGTGCTGAAATCGGGCGATCTGTGCGGGCTGCAGGTGAAAGAGGAGATGCTGGACTCCAGCTATTTCCAGTCCATGGTCAACGGCGACCCCTCCCTGGCCAATACCTTCGCCAAGGAGGAGATGGACGCCGGCGAGGCGGAGCTGCAGTACCGGACTGTGATCATCGACACCAGCCAGACCAACGGCCAGGATCTGGACGGCGGGACGGTGTTCGACGGACTCTCTCCCCAGTGCAGCAGCCCGTGCGAAGGCCTCACCCCCGTGGAGGAGCTGGAGGTGCGAGGGGAGATGTCACTGCAATCCCAGGAGCCCATCAAAGGCCTGCAGGAGCTGCCCCTCTCTCTGCAGCTGCCCGCAAACTTTATCCAGATAAAGACGGAGCCGGCGGAGGCCTGACGCCCTTCCGCTTTGTCTTCTCAAAAAGCAACATGAGGACCATTCTTGGATGTGACGGTGGTTGTTTTGATTTTCTCCCACAATCTGATCCAGGATCAGATGTTGCTCCTCACGGTTGCTCACTTCAGCCTCAGGCTTGAACCGTTTACTCACTTTTTTGTGATCATGTGCCTAAAGAAATGTATCAAGGGAGTGTTTCATATTTTTTGAAGATGTCACATTTCAGTTTTTGGACATGCGAAGATATTTACACCCCAAAGTCCTCCACGGAGGAGAACAGCCATTGGATGAAGCAGGGATGCCCGTCTGCCAAATGTGCCAGTTTTAGTCTGTTATTGTCTTAAATCTCAGTGGACTTGTAAACGATGAAAACAAAATCAAAATAAAAGAGGCTTGGCTCGGTACAAACCAAAACATAGGGGAGTGAATACAAAACGATGCAAGGAAATTGGACTTTCCGGCTGGGGGAACGCCAGGAACCGATTTGCGTCAGCGCAGAGCTTCGCTAGCGAAGTGGACCTTGATCACAGCTTTTGGGACTTTCACCGGAACCGGTTTATTTTCTTGGAAACAAACATCTCCAGTACTTCATTCTAGGGCATTTGCCAAAAACAAAAAAAAAAGTTTTGGTGCAGACTGGAGTAAAGACAGAACGAATTCTAGTGAACTTTTTTTTTTGTAATCAGCCTATTGTTTTTGAGGTTGAAATCCTGTTGATATGAGATGGAATATGCATGGATCTCTGTATATACAAATGATATACGCTCGAGATTCACTATTAAGGCCACGGCAAATTTTATTTATTTTGTGAATTTCTAAATTCTGTATAAAAAGGCACATTTGTATTCTATTTACATGAGGGAACATACAAAGAATATACACCTTTAGTACAAGGAAGACCAAACTTTTATTTTTTTTCATAAATATATAAACAGCGTTTCTATTTGCCTTATTTCTCTTTCCTGCTGTTAAACATATTCTGTTGTGTGTGCGCATATTTTTTCCTATTCTGCTAGTATACTTTATCTTTCACACATTCAAAGCTTTTAAGAATCAGTATCACAAGAATCAGTCAGTATGGGTATATAAGTCATATCAGATTTCATTGTCGCTTCTGAACCAGTGCTTTTTTTGTTCATTTTCACGCGCCCGCTGTATGAGTCCTGTGTGCGTCTCTAAACGCCAGCGACGCATGATCGGAGCCCAAGAATGGGTCGAGGCCCAGCGGGGGCGTGCAGACACACAAAGCAAGAGTTTTAAACTCAAGTCGTGTTTGTTTGGTTCTTTAAGGACGAGCTGAATGTATGCATACTGTTGGAATATATGCAAGATTATGACAATCAATAATTACACTGGAGACCTTTTCTTATCCAAATCTTGTCCGTGCTGCTTTTTTTTTTTTTTTTTGCTCTGTCACGTCATTTACCCCGTATGTAGTGCACCCTCGCCTTAAAGCACTGTTGTGACTGTTGATTGTCAATGGCCTTTATGCGGAGTATCATGTAGATTTGTAAGGCTTCTCTTTTGTTTTGACATGCAGACGCCCAGAAATCATACAGCAGCAAAAAAGAAAAAAAAAAAAGCAGAAACATTAAACTTGGAGACAAAACAGTCATGAGAGTTCATAGCGTTTCTATTTCTCTTGACACTTGGCCAGGTGTTCTGAATTAGATTGCCCCCCCCCCCCCCCCAACCAGGATGATGACGATATTTCTGGCCCCGCCCCCAACTCTCCATCCCAGAAATAAGTGTCTTTAGTCCATAAAATTGCTAAAAGTACACCTCTGTAAATAATAATCAAGGTTCCTGGTAACAACCAATCGTAGCTTAGCTTGCAAACATCACATGACCTAACCCAGAAAACATGAGTGGTTGTTAAATGAGCCTTCAGCACTTTCAACAGTCATTTTCAACTGACAAGTGGACAAATGTGTTTTCAAATATATGCACATTAGAAACGGTTACCGAAAATAATCGTAGGTAAAATAGACATTTTTACTGCTGAAAATGATGTATCACTTTAAAGAAAGAAAACACACACACTTGACTGAGCACAACTGGCACCTACTGTATTCGATGTGCAATTACACTTCATTCTAGCTCTCCAAAAAAATTAATTCTGAATTTAGAATTTGGGAAAGAATTGGACTACCCATCAAAGTGTGGAATCAAAACCCGAGATTGAGCCACTGCCATGCATTAAAGCAGAAGTCGACCCTAAAATTGAACTAAAAGTACATTTAAACAGGGCATTATGATTAGTATTGTGTTTTTGGAATTGGACATGAGCCCCCCCCCCCCCCCCCCCCCCCTTTTTTTTTTTTTTTAAATCGCAGGGGGTAGCCACATTTGCTAAGACCTCAGATAACGAATCACGGCTCTGCTTGCAAAAGTCACATGATGTAACTCCGACAAGAGGTGAGCCGTGATTGTTTGTACCCTGTGTTGTCATTTTCAGGCAACTGACAAAATGGCCAACCCCTGTGATGGATTAAAACATACATTTTGCGACTTAATTCATTTTCCACAAGCACTACATTAATCACAATGCGGTCTTGAGATTTCTGGTTGCGCATACAATTTATAGTAAAGAAAACATTGACTTCATCTGTGCGCTATAGCAGTGTCTTTCATGCTGGGGGTGGGGGTGGGGGCATATTTCAAGAAGCAATGAGAAAAGGTTGGTGGTGCAAACACATTGGAGCCCTTTTGCACAAGCTGAGTGAATGTGGGTGGATGAATACATTAGCATGTTAGCATGTGACACGCTCACAGCTGCAGACAGCCCAGAGTGTCCCCACCATCACCATGCGCAGCGACTTGGATACATTTTCTAATAGCGTGTGTGTGTTTTGAGTTTGTGCTCCATGGATGGTGCCCATGCGTGGGCGCTCCAATTGGGGCTCGCCTACTCCGTCAACACCCACGCGCTGCACAGCTGTGCACCCCGCGTCTTGCTGTAAGAAACCCCATCCTATTCTTAGGGTGAAAAAAAAAGAAATCACAAACAAGCTTCCATTTCAACACTTAAATCAATCGCCTGCCAAACATGGAGCTTTGTTATGGTCGGCTCAAATAATAGAAGGCAACTCTAACATAAGACTCTTCCGTTACTTAATGAGTCAGAAAGCCAGAAGATGGCGCGGGCCCCCCGTGGGGGAGGAAAAAAAAGTGGGGGGACTATTTTGGTGTCGCCCGCGGCCACTGACACTGCTCCAGTGTTTACTGCTGTGGCGTGGCAGTCGCTGTGGGAACACTTGAAGGATGACGGCTGACATAATGGCGCCTCAAGCGTGGGGCGAGAAGCGGTGCAGGGACGAGCTTCGCTAAATGCAACATCGTGGCGCAATGTGCCATCTGGGCAGCCTGGCGCTACAAAACATCCTGCAACGAAGGCGGCGGTGGAAAGAAACAAAAACAATCATATACTCTCACGCCATAATGACATTGTGTCTGTTCAGTGTAAATCAAGAACAACATTACAGTATGGTAAAATTATTCACCAGGTGGCTCAATAGTTTTCTTTGGTGAAGCCAGTTGGACACACCACCTCAAGTGAAGGGTGGACATGCATGCATGCATCTTTATCATTCCATGCACAATTTAAATTCAACTATTAACGTCTATGAGAATACTGCATGCATGTAAAAATTATATATATATATATATATATATATATATATATATATATATATATATATATATATATATATATATATATATATATATATATATATATATATATATATATATATATATATATGTTTTGTTTTGTTTTTTTGCTTTAAAACCTTAAAAATGAGCACTTGTGCCACCTAGTGGAAAATTTTGTGTTCAAGCGTGCACGCAGATTCGCCAATACTGATTAAAGCAGGTGCGCTGGTTCGGAGAAAAGTTTGTTTGGGAAACTTTGTCAACAGCGCAGGGAGTTCGTTTTGATTAAATATAAATATTTAGATTTGACAAACATGTGCACCCTCGCAAACATACACAACACAATTAGTTACATGTATCACATACGTTTCTACACACTTGAACGCAGCAAAGGGACACAAGAAGTAAACGGAAAGTCTAAAGTCATCTAAAATCAAATCAATGAAGTTTTATGCATGTTGGAATGTTGTCCTTGGAAATATGAAAGTGGATCAGGTTGGCCTTAAGTATTGGAAAAAAAAAATTAAGACTATTACAGTATTTTTGTCCAGTTTGTCTTCAGAAATGAGTAAAAATATCCAATGAAAATTGTTATTTTGTGCCGTAAGTAAATTTGTTGATGTATATGCATATCTATAGATTGTTAAATTATTTTTTTCACACATTCATACATTTTGATATTCTGTTCAAGCAGTTAAGTTGGTGTTTTGAATCTGTAGTTACCTTTCACTTGCTGTTACTTAAAGTCTGCTACCTTCGGATTGGTTTGTTTTTGTCAGCTAACAGTGGGTGGCCTTGGGTTAAAGAGGTTAAAATAGGAAAAGATATCCACCCGTGTTTCGATACGTTCATACTGCCCCCTATTTGTAACAGTAAAATGCGGTCGATTGGGAGACTGAAATGACATGGTATTCACTTCGGTGCCTCTAGATGGCACTGTCAACACATGTTGTCATAGGCAGGAGGAAAGCAGTTATTTCCCTGCAGGTCATTCATGAGAATACAAAGCCTCAACTCGTGCATCTGCTAGCCTGGCAACATCGCCATCTCAACGAGCACGAGAGGATTATTTGAAATGAAAATAAAGGAAAGGGGGACGGGAAGGGGGGGGGGGGGGGGGGGGGGGGGGGTGGGGGGGGGGGTCCACCTTCTCAGTAAGTAACAAAAGGAATGAAATTGTTTGAGAGCTTCATTTGATGATAGTGGCCCATCCTCGAGGGAGGATGAGGAAGGGGGGGGGGGGGCGAAGCTCCTTTGAACCGCGCTCACCTGAGAGATGCTCATCCATTCCGCTTCCTCCCATCATCAAAACACGCGCAAACATCCGCCTGAGTGCTCAGACGACGGATAGTTCCAAGATGCGTGATTGAGAACAAGGGTTTTATTTGAGATAAAAATGGAAACAGAGTTCAACAGTGGCGGTCGCTGATTAACTTCATATTGCTGGAGGAAATGAAGTCATATCAAATTGCGCTGGCTTATCTCTCCGACTTTAAAACACACGCAGGTTTGCCATGAGGCCTGGACTGTAGCTTAACATTAGGTTAATATCTCACCTGATGGTTGATAAGGAGAGTTACGGAATTATCTGAATACATTACAAGATAGACGGATGGAGGGTTCTGGTTTTTTTCAAACTTTTGATTGACATAAAATGATTATGTACCCCTGTGATTTTGTTTTCAGCCTAGTACTCGCAAACTATACAACTAACAGCATTTTTGGTTTAGGGGTTGGAAAAAGAGTTACTCTTTGTTACTTCCCATAAGCGTTTGATTTACCAACGTTTGGGAATTACAATTATAGTTCACACAGCAACTTTAGATGATACATAATCGGTTTTATTTCAAGATTCAAACTTTTATTGTCATATGTACCGACACTGCACAGTGAAATTCTTCTTCTGTTCACTTCCCCGAGCAGACCTACACTCCACACAATAAAGCACAAAATAAAGTAGGCAAGAAAACATTGAAACTTTAATTTTCATCAGATTTTTCTTTGAAAAATTGACTGTTAACAGTACGTTTAATTCCACTTGAACACTAATAAAAAACCCCTGAAAACATTCAAACTTTAATTTTCATCTGATTTTTCTTTTAAAAAATGGCTGTAAACAGTGGCTTTAATTCCACTTGAACTTGAATTAAAACAACACAAACCCCCCCCCCCCCCCCCCCCCCCCCCCCCCCCCCCCACAAAAACATTAAAATTCTTACTTTCATCAGATTTGACTAATGCAAATGCAAAGTGAGGTTAACCTGCTCCACATAAAAAAGTGCCTCATCACCCACATCCACAGGACCAATGGGAGAGCAGGATACCGGTGCAGTGGTATGGTGCATTTAATGCTTGTGGGAATTTCAAATCTTCTCCTGGAGCACTGGAGTTATCATATATTTAATTTTTTCTCGTATTAAGAGGCACAAATTGGGCAGAATTTTTACTCGCAAAGTGAATATTTATTGTACAGAAGCATTCAAGGGGTTCCACTATACTAATAAAGGAATAGAGTAATGGCAATGTGTATCCTTAAGAAATGTAAAATGAAGGCATAAGACGTTTTGCAAATGAGTCATTTCATGTTCCAATTAATTTGCTCTCAAATCAAGAAGCAATCTGTAATCTGAAATCTGTTCCAGTCACAGATTTAAAAAACATGTTTTGCTTTTTTGGGGTTCTCAGCTGTTTTGTTTATGTTTGCGCTCATTTATTTTTGCTCATTTCTGTGTTTGTTCTGTTGGTTGCAGCACATTTGCCCCAATTGACCACTGTAAATCAAATTAAAAAAAAAAAACCCAAACCAAAACAAATGACCTTCTATCAGCCAGTGCAAGATCACAGCATATATCTTGAACTCATTTGACAGAGGAGCATCAGAGGACCAAAGCTCTGTTTAGGTTTTGGATTTTTTTCCCAACACATTTGAAAATACAGAGCGGCCAGTACACATTGTTTGTAAATGAGAGGTTTTACACTTTTACTGTCTGTATTGTTTTCATTTTCACGAGACTTTCGATTCTATTGAATACTACTTCCAAATCGCCTTAACAGCTAATAAAGCTCTTATGATGGACTCAGCTCGACCCTGGATCCAATTATTTCCATTTCTTACGGCGAAAATAGTTTCAAATGACAATCAAATCGGATTGCGTTCGATTCGGCGGCGTTTCGAGCTCCAATTTTGTGGTTAATATCGAACGCGGTGTCCCAACAGGCGTGACGAGCGCTCAGTGAGCCGCCTTCAATACGTGCATCTACCACTATTCAGCATTCAAAGGGACTCTCGGGGCCTCCGTGACAATTGTCTCTCTCAACAACACAAAAGAGTCCTGGGAGACTTTGTGACACACACAAAATCGCAACCAGCAACGGCTTCTTGTGGCGAAAGAAAAAAGGAACACCTTTTTATCCACATTGTGAGTCTAGCAGCCTCCACGCAGGCTTTAATAATAATAAGAATAAAGCTTGTAATGATGTGGAAATAGAGAGAAATGAACTGAGTATGTGAACTCCCCCCCCAAGCGCCTTAGGTTTTTTTTTTTTTTTTTTTCCCTGACAATGCGCTTGTCAGTATATTTGACATATGCTTGCAATTATTGCATTTGTTAAATTGCGCCACTATTCTTTTTACTCCACACGTTGCTCCGGGCCATCGACGCTATTGATTTAAAAATAACAATATGGTCGCGGCTGCCTGAGATGGATCCATACATATTTGCATGAGCTAATGTGTCATTCCCTCTTTTTCATCCGCACGAAAATAATATTTATTACCACGAGGCGCTGAGGTCAAGATGCAGCATATTACCGCTTTGTTTTGCATTAGGAACGAACTTGATTGGCATTCCTTTTTTTTTCTTTTTCACTGCAGAATGATCGGGATTGCATTACTTTCAATCCCGTGATGCATCGGCGCTTACTCGCCGCACCCCAGGGGACATTGCATCTCTTTGAGAGTTCTCATATTGTTTTATCAATGGCAGAAGATGCGACGTTTAATATTCAATGACATTTTAATTGAAAGAAATCAACAAAGCCGACTGACATTAAGGACATTTTTCTTGGTTTAACTTTGTTTGAAATGGTCAATACGCTTGGGAGTATGTGATGTCTGTTAATCTCTTAGACATAATTCCGTTGTGACAAATTGAAAGGTATTAAAGGACACACACAATTGATAATTTAGGAGTGTGTCTGTGTATGATTAATATACAGTGCGGTGCCTTCTTTGTACAGTACATGAAGAGGCTTCACGGCTTTGGCGCTTCCACTCTAGTATATTGTAATATACTGTATATATCATTTTAATTGTCACAGTGTTTGCCTGTTGTGTCACTGTGTTACCATTTTTTCTACTGCAGTGAGATACTGTTGGCAAATTATCACTCTTTGTGTGTACGTGCATGCGTAGGTGTGTTTGGAGGTGGGTCTGCCTCAGTGGCCACGCCCTCTGCACACCTCTGGTTAAAGGGATAGTAGATTTATTTCAGGTGCATTTAGCCTTGAACAAATGGTGTCATTTTCAGACAACAGCACTTTTCAAGACTTATTAAATAAAATAACTATTTTTGTGCTTTAATATTCCGCGCAAGCATGTAGTCCACACGATCAAATGCAAATGCTGTAAATGTGTAAATATACAAAGTTTATTCATAGTTAAAGGGACATTAAAAAGTCTGTTAAAATCTCAACATAAATTACTGCTATACTGTACGTAGCTACTCATACAATACAGCAATTTGAAATCAAAAATCAACACATTTTTCCACAAATACTTGACATAGTCCAATCATGCTAGCATGCATTATACAGGATGGGGCAAAAACTAAAGCAAAGGAAATGATAAATGACGGCTGCCTTTTAAGAAAGCCTCCAAAATGCCCCAGGGCCCATTTAGTTGTGACAAGCACGCCTCCGGCCAACTTTCAGCTCAGGAAATAATTAACGGCCGTCGGCTTACTTTCATCTCCAAGTGGTATAAAAGATGCATCAAAGCAAGCATTCAAGGCGGACAACAAGGCCGCGCTCAGATCCTTCCCAGCATGCGGGCGATCCACCAGTTGCACGGCATCACCACCTGGCAGACCACGTGGCCTCCCCGGTAGTAGTACGGCCAGGGGTTGAAGCCGCCGAGGGGCACGTGGTAGCGCCGGCAAAAGCGGTGGCCGTGGTGACAGTACTGGCAGCAGTAACCGCGCTCGTCCAGGCGGTTGTCCAACTCCAGACCCACACCTCTCTGTTGGGGTGGACATCGGATTGAGTCGGGAGCTCGATTTTCAAACCTCATTCAGGAACGCCCGCGGGCTGTTAGGCTGCGCGGCGGCGTGTGTTTTATTTCTGGATCGTTTGGCGGAAAAATTAGGTCACTGATGACGATGCACGTCTGCATAAATCGCCTCATCTTCCAATTAATTTGCTCTTAATTTATGTAAATGTATATGTATATATGTACTGTATATATGTACTGTATATATGTATATATATACAGTATATGATATAAATATGATACATATATATATATATATATATATAATTTATTAATTTTTTCAATTTGCTGGAACCCTGCGGAATCCCAAATCCCGAAAATGTACTCTTACTCCCATCTGAGAAGCATTGTTCTAAACAATAAGCAAAAATAAATAAATGAACTTTGTGTGAGAAGAACAGAAGGCACAATTTGAAAAATGGTGTTAGCTGTCTCAAACTCTCGCAGCTGTGAAATGAAAGTCATTCCAGGTCATAAAGCACTGTCCACATCATCAAGCTATGCAAAGACATGCAAAATATATTTGGACAAAAGATGCCTACTGAAGAATCTTTAAATTATGAAACCTTCATTTTGTTTAACATTTTTTTGCTTATCGAATAATTCTATCAATAATCATGCATCATGTTGAAGACTTAAAGCAGTGGTTCTCAACCTTTTCAGTGATGTACCCCCTTTAAAATATCTTGTCAGCAAAGTACCCCTTAACCAGTGGATGCTTTGGTTAAAAAAAATAAATAAATAAATAAACTACAAAAAACTTAAAACATGCCATTAGTGTCTGATTTATTAAACTTTAGTCCCTTGCAAACTTCATTTGTATTGATCCACAAAAAAAGAATCAACCTCTAGTTATATGTTAGTCCTAGAGCCGGGATATGATGATAGTATTTTTTTGTAAAACGATTGCACTGACTAGTGTAATTTTATTTTTTATAATGTGACAATTCGTTTGACATTTCCATTCATTTCATCCCATAAATTGGATATACGATACACGAGATTTGAATTCCGCACGTGATCACACATTATTCAAACTCGCGTCAAGACATCACACGGGGCCACGTTTCTTAGGTTGGTCGCATCACGCATACGTCGGCGTTCATCTGAGCGCTACCCTCACGGCCGAGGTTCTGATAGCAACTCCTCGCGGTGCGAACGCTCACAGGAGAGGCGCGTCTGGTGAGCTCGCGCCTGTCATATGTCGGCAGAATATGTGTAAAAATCAATGAAAAGAATCAATACCCATGACGACGGCAGAATGTGACAAGTGATGAAGAGATAAGAGTTTGATTAAATCTCGGGGGAATAAAATATGAGGCGATACCCTTGACCTTTCCGGCAGGGTCGGCGTCATCTCCGACTTGTCCATCGCCGAGATCGTCAATCAAAATGCTCTAAGGTGCCTCTAAGCAGCATAATTACACTATTTCATTCATCTCTGACCTCATAACTTCGCCGCAACGTCAGGCCTGCCTCCCCGTGCGGCATCCAAATGAGCACCCTCCCCCTGACCTTGACTTTAAGTATGTATCACATTCCTAAAGCAATTAGCAGGCTAATGACGGCCTAACAAGGATTCTTTCATTTGCTCTCGCTGGCTGCCTGGAAATTTATTGAGGGGCCAATTGGAGCCCAAACGAAAGGTAAATTAGGTAAATTTAATGACCCCTGGCGTTCTCCATTGTGCTGGCTGCTTTACGCCCTGGAAGACTCGCAGGGCCCGGGCCTTTGATCAAGAGCAACGCCTAATGGGCTTCGGAGAAGTGCCACTTAAATCGACCGTCCTCGGTCCACGTTGCGCCGCATTTCAATCTCTTTTAGTAAATGGTTCCTGGGAGACAATCAGGCCGTGTCGCTCTGACTTCGCTTTTGGAAAAAGCTGCCAGAGACTTTTGAGGGGGTGAGTCGGCTTCAGTCAAAGGGAAGCAAAGCAAGAGGTGACAATGCCACAAAAAAATCAGCCTTTTTTTTTTTTTTGAAATTGATTCTTGTATTTATGGCCGCAAATTAAACAATCAGACAATTAAACACTTGCTGCCAGCTACCCCCTCCCCCCCAAACAAAGACCTACCAAGAAAGACGCAACATCACATCACACACCAAAAGTATATTGCGAAAACCAATCAAAATAAATACATGAAATAATACAAGGCCAATGCAATAGCCATTATAGGCTTTTATTTTGAAATGAGCTTCTGTAGCAAAGTCAGCGGAATTGCAAGCTTAAGTCCCTGTGACTCCACTCTTATTTCCATCACATCACAGAGCAACCAACATCGACAAACCGTCATAAACCCATTCAGTGCCATGGACCAGAATTTTCATCTTTTAAAATAGTAATAACAATAATAAATCATAAAATTCTGGTCAAACACGTCTTTGTTATGGAGAGGAGCTGACGCCCTTGACTAACGCTTACCTAATGTAAGCCAATTGATCACTGTAGTGCTAATTGTGACCATTTGATGGCAGTGTTTCCACACTTACAACACAGCAATTGCCTATATCAATTCTAACTGAAGAATGGAAGTCAATCTTTCATATGGCAGCGCCCATATTTACAAAGACATAGCACACAATATTCTGTTGGCCTTGAAGTATGACTGAAAATGCTAAAAATACTACAAAACCGCGAATCAATTATGCTTTCATTGTATGATGCTGCACAAAACTCCAGTGTTAGCACTAGCCGCTAACTATGTATGTGGTGCATCAAATGCGTTTGAATTTAGTCTGACATTTTAAATCCAGACAGTGTATTAATCATTAATAACTGCTTTCATTTCATGTTTGAGACGACATGATGCAAATGAAACATTGAGTAGCCATACAGGAGAAATGCTAAAGTCACTTAAATCTAGTGCCTCTCCCGCGATTAATGTACAACTGTATGCCATAAAATTGTGGCATTGTTGCCATAGAGACAAATTAGAACATGAAAATGCTGTAGAGAAAGCAGTAGATTCAAGTTAGGTGGGCTTAATGAGTGATAACACAAGATGACCGCTGATTCTCCCAACAGAGTTATGCATGTCTTCCTCATAATCAATAGCTTTTGGCATGTACTTGACAACCTAAGGATAAAAAAATAAAAGCATGTTTATCAAAATGTTTATCTGCCGCTTTTGAGAAGGATGCTCAAACTTTAAGGTCAGCTGACTGAACAGAGTTATGTACATGAATGTATTTTTTTTTTCTCCACTTGATAGCATTTTCTTATGCCCAACGCTTGGAGGTTTGCAACGTGAGCTCTGATAAATCAAGTAAAACTACAACGTAAACTTACAAACCCTATAACACATCGAAACGCTCCGGCGGATGATATCTTGGTTAGACGCGTCTTGATTTATTACCACGACACGCCAAGGTAGGCTTCTAATGATTTATTGTTTCAGTCAAGTTTCAGGGTCATCAGCTGACTGTCAACAATCTGTTATGGAAACAACAGCAAAGCCGTCAATGGACCAATGATTATCTTATCTGCTTCCCGCACAACGAATTGGGACACATCTTGGGGAATAAGAGAGAGAATGTTTTATTCAAATGACGGCGCAGCAGAAAACAAATCAAACAAACAGCCAAAAGGCAGCATTGTACCTTCAAGACAATTAATCAGAGCTAGCCTCTTAAAACGGAGGGCACATATTAATCACTGCGGCTTTGAGTCGCCTTCTCTAGCGGGAGCGCCGCGGTGATAAGAATGGCTCACCTTGGGAAATCTGAGGCAGTCGCCCACAAACAAGCAGCGTTAATGAGGAGTAAGAACCGTTTGCTTCCTCTGCTACGTGTGATTTGAGCGCACGCCTCCAAAAAGTCTACCATTCAACGATGGCATTTTTTCTTAGAAAACCTGAATGAAAACATCGTCAATTGAAAACTCGCATTCAGGCCATGAAGAATTTCATAAATTGAGGAGGTCAAGAACTTTACTTTTC
The DNA here is from genome assembly GCF_059441005.1 of Hippichthys cyanospilos. Lineage (NCBI taxonomy): Eukaryota > Metazoa > Chordata > Actinopteri > Syngnathiformes > Syngnathidae > Hippichthys > Hippichthys cyanospilos. Next base: position 13,171,770 of record NC_142381.1, on the reverse strand, counting down.
CATCATTGTACGGGCAAAGTTAGTCCGAGTCCTGGGTTAAGACACAGCAACCGGCTAAGCTAACATTAGCATGTTGTCATTTTCTAACAAGATGTAATGAATGAATGCATCGCTTCTCTTATCTTGTACACTTGGCTTTTTTTCACACACGCAAATGCGCGCACACACCGCTTGAACCGCGTGCCCGGGTGCCTTGGAACAACAAATAGAAAGGATTCATTTGCCTCCTAAATATATGCACGATAACATTCACACCACAAATCTTCGTCTCGCCAAGGTGGATGTAATTGAATACAGCGATAGCAATTCATTTGGCTAAACCCTCCAATGATAAGTAGCTTTGGCGCGACTGTAAAGATTTGAGCTTCCTGCACTAATGGGTTGGAATGGCAACAGCTTACGCTAGCCACCTAGCATGTGTTTAACTTCTAGGGATAGTACGAGACGTAACTTCCACGAGATTGACAAGCTTTGAGAATTTTTGAACAAATTGTAAAATATTGCAAAATAAACTTTCCATTTTCAATTTTCTTTTCTTTTTTTCAAGCGGATGAAAAAAATAACAGGCAAATGTAATAAAATGTAATAAAATAAAACAAAGTGAGAACCACAGAACACGTTAGAATTAGCCTGGTTTGTTTAAAAGTGATCAGTACGAACAGCAACTGTAAGGTTGTCAGCGTCAAAGCCATTAATTTGCATCTCTTAAACCGCCTATGAAAGATAATGTCTTCTTATTGTAATGTAATGTCTAATTATAATTAGCAATTCTAAACTTCCAAGATCCCATCTTTTGAGATCTGGTCCTACCATCAACCCAATAACTTCATATCTGCCACCATATGTGCACATGTTCATATGTGTATTTATACACTTATAGTTGAGTATTTGTGGTTTCAAACCCAGGTCAAGGACGGAGGCACCATCTCCTCAGCCTTGTGTGAAGGTGCTTATTCTGTTTGGGCCATAGTGTGTGTGATGCACGTGCAGCCATGTTAAAGGTCATCGCCATATATCTGACGGAGCTGTGGCAGGGACCCAAACAGGTATCACGCCTCACAAATGTGCTATGAGGGAGAAAACCTTTTTTCCGTAAAGTCCCCTATGAGATAGAGAAAGTTAACAAAGTCATCCACTTTGCAAAGGAGTCACTTTATGTTCCAATTAATTTTCTCTTAATCATAAATAAGAAATGTATGGTTCTTGTCACGAGATTACAAAGCATTAAAAGCATTGAAAGTAATCAATTACTTTAGTAATTGATTAGTCGATGGATTAGTACCATCCATTTCTCGACACTACATTAGACTCACACAATAAATAAATAGCTGGAATTGAATGTCTGGACTCTCCAAAAAGTATAAAACTCTCCCTTTGGGATTGAATGAGTCAATATTGAGACAACATTTCTATAGACACATTTTACTTGCCGTAGGCGAGGTAATAAAGATCCCTGACAGAATAAGGTAGTCCTTAACTTTTTCCCAGTAAATTCTTGAAGGAACATATTGTTCTTCCAAATAAGAGTCAAGGAGTATTGAGAAGTGTTTCTGGGACGGTCCTGATAAATGTGACCATTATAGGAAGTCTCATTTCCGTCCATGTGTGGCACCGCTCTGAGGAGACAGCGCTCTGCTTTAGTGGCCATTGGTGTGTAAGTGATAAATGCGCCGCGTCGTGTGCGTGTGTGCGCGCGCGCGTGTGTAGTTACAGTTTGCAGCGTACGTTCCTTTATGTCAGTTGCCGAAAATATTTCTTCTCACACGGTCACGGGCAATTAATCCTCCACTGCCGAGTGGTTTCGATGCGACGTAGCAAAACTATGCCGTCTGTCTTTCCTCCTTCATGCCGTACGCTTTGATAATTAAAGCGTTGTTAATAAATGTAACTTATCTGTGCAGTAGTGAGTGACCTTGTGCGTGCTCCCTGGGTGGCGCGTTACAATCCAAAGTGAGAAAAGTCACTATGAGGAGCTTTAGGCGCAATTTGCTGCCTTGGAGAGGCTGGATGTTTCTCTCAATTAATTGAGGGACATTAAGGGAGTCTTCAATGAACTGGCCTTACTTAAACAGATATATAGAGCAATTGCTGTGCCCTCTGGTGCACAAAGTCAGTTTGAACATCAATTAGTGAGCGATTTATATGCGGACAAAGTGGTGGCTAATTGAAGTGACTGGACTGTAACTGGCGGCGGGTTAGCGGGATGTCACGGCGCACTCACGTAGTCGTTCACGGGAGGGTGGTACTCCGCCTCACGGGCGGCACGGTGACCTTTCACCTCCGTGTCGGGGGCATCCACGTGCTCGACATCCTCTTCCACCAGCACCGAATCTGAAACGCAAAATGCCCACGCGATCGCGCGAGTGTCAAATGTTGACGGAAATGCGTAACGACAAGCCATACAGCTCCTTGTACAACTCCTTGTACATTTATGGCTCAATCTATAAAAGAACTGTAAAAATAGGTAAGGGAACACTGAAAATGAACTTCTTCAAAAGTATTCTACTATGATTTATACAATTGCATTTATGGTATATAACCATACATGAGTCTTGACATATACTGAGCAGGTAAATTCACCAGGTCGAAGACTACTAATAAGAAAATCAGTGAAATGATTATTAATAATGTCTGTATTTTAAGTAAAGAGCTATTTCAAAGTACACAAGGATCCCATAAAATCAAACAATAAAAGCTAGGATACAAAAAAATACAATTTATCAAAGTAAAAAAAAAAAAGAACTTACTTTAGTGAGTACCACAGTGTTATTTGTCTGTATTATTCATGACTAGTTTTACATTGCGCCGTGAAATAAAAGTGTTTGCTCATCATTTACATCTTGTCAATTCTTTTTCACTGTTACACCTTACAGGCGACCGGTGCCTAATGGTGTATGGCAAAAGCTAACGGCATCAGTAGTCATATGGTTTGAAGTGACACAGCGCATTAAAGTGCTTTTGTCAACTTCAAATGTTTTGAATGCCATGCGTATTCAATTCTGTGCTGGGTGCGGCGTTCTCCTCCTCCGATGCCTCACCGCTCAGGGGGGAGGGATGGATCCAATGGATGGGCAGTTCCTGGCAGAATTCCCAGATCTTGGACTGGAAGAGGAACGCAGGGTCAACGATTGGCTCCTCTGCGGGAATCCACACTTGGGACTCCTCCGTTTCGGTATCTGCGGCATCCACCTGCTGGCACACAGACCCCATAGTCCCATAGTAAGCCAACCAGCAGCATCAGCCTCTATTTTTTTTTTTTAATCTCCCCCTCTATAAGACGAGGGCGTCCACTTCCTGACTCCTGTTGCGTTCCCCCACCCCCCACCCCCGCTCCAGCCTGCGGCATGCTCCTTCTATTACCCTTCATTGAAATTCACAGACAGCCATGATTTGACTTTCAAATGACTTTGCAAGTGATCTTCATTACGACGCGTGTGGCGGCACTATCGTTAAATGTGACAGACACAATAAAGCCTTGCGTTCGCCTCCTCTTCGTCTTCTCCTCCCCGCTCCGCCACCATGCATCACTTGGCATCCATGCGCTATCAGTGAGCTTAATTTGTTGATACTGTAGTTCATGAGCTGTAAAGTAAACTATTATTGCTTAATGATCGCGACTACATGTCAGTGTTGTCTAATAGAGACATATGACAGGCACTGGGTAATGCGCTTTGCTAATACAGTTCACATATTTATTTTCATGTATATGTAAATAAACACACGGCCTTCCAAGTCCCTCTTTAATTAGCCAGCCAGAAGAACAGTTCACTTGACAAATGTTTTTACAAGGTGATTTTCCCTCAGTTTAAAACTTAATTGCACATTAGATTGGATCCTGGGGCTATCGTTGGAGCAGGACTCATTAATATCGGCCCGTCCGCCTTGTATCCCCTTTTCCCCCCTGTCACTTCTTGTTAAAAATAGGCCAGTTTGAGACCTTCTGCTACCACAAACCTGAGAACTTCACACATCAACAAATTGACACACCTTCTTTTTATAGTCAAAACTACTTGGTGGCAGTGGTGCAGCACTGATATATTGAGTAAGAAAAAAAAAATCTGCATTTCAGTCATAATGTCTCCTCGCTTTATGCTCCCTCCATGAGCGATGTTTACATTATACAGTGATGTGCAATATAGCCCACAAACATGATGTGGCCGATATATTACATGCAGACTACTGTAGACCCCATAAAAGCTGTCTTTTCCCAGCTTTTTACTGCCTCTCTGTTTTGCAGGATACCAATTCTTGAACATATGTCACCTTCTGAGGTGGCATCACAGCCATTACACAGATGGAAAATTGGAAATGTTTTTGACAGTGTGAATTTTATTTTGGCACCCTGACATCATCCAGTTTCATGCATGAAGATCGCAAAAGGGCTCATGGTCACATTGATAAGTGCAGGACGGTAGATCTGCGAGAGTAGAGGTTCTCAACCGTAGGTACGAGTGCATGGGATTCATACAGGGTCTCTGGAGGTATCAACAAACCAATTATGATGCTATGTAATGCCCTGGCTGAAACAGTACATCTTTTCAAACCGAGAGCCAATTTGTTGGAACATAATGCTACTCATTGCTAAATTGTAACAATGACTTTCAAATTGCTTCAAGGATTTGGCTTAACTATTACTTACTTAGTGCCACTATAGCTAATTAAGTACTAAAGTAAGTGATCAATATTTACTTTAGTATTTACATAAATAAATGATTGCTTTAGGATTTAATTCCCTAAAGTTATCAATTAATTTAGGACAGCTTCTTAATGACATGTAATACATATCCAAAGTAATCTGTTATTTTACACTGTTTTGAAAGTAGTCAAATACTTTAGGAAAAGGTACTTGGTACTATAGGTAGGTACTAAAGTAACCAATTACTAAAGTACTTAACTAACTAATGTAATCAATCCTTGGCAATTACCTATTTTAGTAGCAGTCAGTTTTGGACTCTACATTTTAGCTTAGCACACTTGAAAAAAAAACATACATACATGCCTGAGATAGAATGTTGGAACTCTTTAAAAAAGGTTTTTTGTTTTTTTTTAGTACCGTATTTATCGTGCATTTTACTGCTTAATTCAAAGTCATGGGTTAGCCATGGGTCCCATGATTACTAGTGATGTTAAAGAGACGATTTATATGTAAAGGATGCTGGAGATAATCAAGAAATACGAAGCTAGCCTAGCCTAGGCTACCCTTGCTAGGGAATATGGGCATAACAAGTGCCACTCAAAGGTAAATAAATCCATTCTATATTTTTTTTTTATGATGTTTTCTGATTGTATACATGTATGTTATATATACGTAGCACTTACGATACTATTTTGGTACCAGTTTTTAATTTTTGTACAATTTTGATGTCTTTACCTGGGGTTCTAAACGCATTAGCAATTTAACATAGGTTTGGATCGCCCGCCGTACGGTGAATTCTCCTAACGAGCCCAACCGCGGAACGGATTAATCTCGTAACACGGGGGCCCACTGCATTTGGGGAATTCTGGTACTTACATGAAAATTTTGGCTAAATATGCCAAGCTACTGGATTTGTCTCGGGTTATGGTCGGGGCGGGATCGGTAGGGGGCGGGGGGTAACTTGTTTGACTCTCCAGCGTCCTGGCAACCCACCAAGTGGGTCGGCTCTTGGAAATTAAAGTCAAAGCCGAGGAAAACCATCGGCCCGCTCTAATTGGACCTTTTAACCGCTCAAGCTGAGTGTAAAGTAAATGGAGGTCACGACACGTGGCTCGCAACATGACTTGGTTTTCACAGCTGAGAAACGACTGCAATAAGTTGTACGGGCGAGGCGGGGGTCGGCCTGCACCCGGGAGGGAGGTGTACTGAAAGGTCAGCCTTTTAGCATGGGGCAGGGATTTTCAAATGCCAGTTGACAAGAACAAAGACAACATGATTACTGTCTTTGCTTTCTACACATCTCTTAAAGGCACTTCCATCAGGTGTTATTGGGACACAAATAACTTTACAATCAAGTATTGGATCTCGGAAAAAAAACGATGATTTGTTTTGTGACGTGTGCTCCCCGCGCATGTACGACATTGCGCCTCCGGTCCTGTTGACTTAATTACGCGCCGCTTGTACCGTCGTTAATGAATTTAGCCTCGTCTTCTACAGGGAGCCAACCGGGGAAACATTGGCCATGACGCATTGTTTCAAGTGTTGCTATGTTTCTCAGAGATCAACAAATGTTTTATCATGGCACCCAGGAGCTTTACTGCACTTATCAGTTTTTTTATGCCACGCGCCATGCCATGAATTTCAGTTGACAAGTTTATATTGGTAACTTTTGCCGTTGTGATGGTCTTCAACCTCGCAATGTCGTATCCATGAAGTTAGGAAGGGTCACCATTATTTCATGATTCATGCTTTCGTGATCTTGATAGGTTGCAACCTTAGCAACCATATTCGCGACAAGAATGTTTGACATTTTAGTGTGGTATATGTCTGGTGGTATATGGTATATGCGTCCGTTTCTGCAGCTGATCCGAATTGACTGGGTAAAAGGCATAGTGCACGCTGGGCTGTGTGCAAGCCGATTTTTCTATAATATAATAAAATTTATTACATTACAATACCTTTTGCAATTATAACGCAATTTCAGTTATTGAAATGATAGTTTGCGTTTGAAATTCAATGTAAAAATAATCCCACTAAATGTAATAAATGTTTAAACTCCTTAAATTCAAGAGTGCATTTGAGTGTGTGTGAGTTTTTTTCTTTTTACAACTCTCCTAAATGGTGTACTGCCCCAACCATCTTTCATCGTAATATTATGCATCTTAAACAACATACTCCAGGCACTAAATGGAGCTATTAATAAAAAGAAAACACAAATATTTTTCATTATGCAAAATTAATGTGAGCAGGTTTTAGCTACTTTTCAGTGGCCAGAAAAAAACTAGGAAGATGAATGAGTAGGTTAAGGTGCTGCTAGGCTAGCTCTTATCGCAGCTGCTTTATCATAGTTGTCCTGCAAATTAGTGCTAGCCACTTTGCACTGTTAGCCTGTTAGTTGCCTGTGATAGTCCTAATAGCTCGCTGCTTTGGGTGCTAACCGGTCACAAACTAGAAAAATAATATTATATGAACCGAGTCAATCAAACAGCTGTCAAGCCATGTCGTTTTTAGAGCGTTTGCATATTTTTGGAGTGTGGAAGGAAGGGCTCGGGAAGAGCATGCAAAAGTCCACACAGGAAGGCCGGAGTCAGCTGGATTCAAACTCAGGTCCCTTAACTGTGAGGCAGATGTGCTAACCACTGATACACCAAGCCACCAGTCACAAAACACAATGTAGCAAATTGTTGCTTCATGTTCCAATTAATTTACTCTTAGTTTGAAAAGAGAGATGTATTGTACCTGTTACGGCATGAAAACGCATTACATTTGATTTGCTGGTACTGTACTTGCAAAAAAACTGTTAAAATTTCACCCATCCTCTAAAAGAGAAGTTCTTTTTGGAGAATCAGGGACCCCTTTTAGAAAGCAAATTTTCCATGGACCCCCATTGCAAATGTTTGCGGGGGAAAAAATAAAACTCATTTAAGCCAAACATAATTGCCCTTTTTATTCAGCAACATATTAATTTGCTAACAAGTGTATTATTTACTTTTCAGCTAAACTTTAGAAAATCAAAGTTTAGAAAATCAAAATTGAAAATTGCACACCTCCTTACAACAAACCGGGTCAATTTCCCCTCCTCTAAAAGGTAACTGCCAATTATTTAGTCAAAAACAGAATTAGCTTTGCTGGCTTCATTGCCTCATTAGCAATTCATTCAGCAACATATTAATTTGCTAACAAGTGTATTATTTACTTTTAAGCTAAACTTTAGAAAATCAAAGTTTAGAAAATCAAAATTGCAAATTGCACGCCTCCTTACAACAAACCGGGTCAATTTCCCTCCCCCCAAAAGGTAACTGCCAATTATTTAGTCAAAAACAAAATTAGCTTTGCTGGCTTCATCGCCTCGTTAGCAAAAAATCGTAGCCGCAAAACGCATTTTGACAAATTTAAAAATTATTCCATTTTAAGAAATATATGAAACTGGTTTAATTGGTTGCTTTCTTGAAAAGTCATAACTATTTTCACAATCTTGACTACAATAAAATGAAATAAACTTAAATCAATGTTCTGTCCTTCCTAGATGTTACATTGGCTTCTATTTACAGTATATAGACTGCGCCCTATTAATGCAACAGCGGCCAGAGGCGGCGCCAAAAAACAGACTAAGCCAAACAAGGCACAAATCTTTGTCTGTTAAAAGATAGACTAAATCAATTCCAAAACACAATTTGAATTTCTTTTTGATGTAGAAATTGTTATGACAGCGTGTGACTGATACGCATGGTGCAAAAACAAATGACTTTCTGGACTAAAAAAAAAACAAATGTCGAGATGCAAATGATATAAAACTTTGAAGAAAACTACGTTACTTGATGAACTGGTTATCCGAAGCACATAAACCACATTGATGTTGAACCATAATAATTTTTTTTTTTTAGCTGTCCTATCTGATTGTTCTTGTCTTGGATGTATGTCTCATCAACATGGAGTGAGCGTGATCTTTACCCTCTAAAGTCCTGAGTGCGTCATACAAGAAGATCCTTGTTTCAATTGATTACTTATACTTTGTTTGATACTTTGTCAGCGACACGTTTTTTTCTATGGCGTTGTTGTGCTCCACTCTGATTTCTTGACACATTCTTGAACAGGCCGCCGCTATTCATGCACGACATTGTTGATTTGGCTTGTTATTCACCCATGTTCGCAGTGGTCCGAGTGGGTGGTTTTCGAACGCCTGGTGAGCGTTGGTCATCCATATTAAGCGACCGTTAAATGGAGCAGGCAGCATTCGCTGACAATAAAGGCAGCGAGGGAGGTGGAAGGCGACTTGTGTGTCAGTCTGGGAGAAGTGAAATGAAGCTCAGGGATTACTCCCTCAGATGCGGCACGGAGGAGGCAAATTGAAAAGGGAGGGGCGGAGGAAACTGGCAAACAATTCATGTTTGTCACCTGGTGGTGCCCTCGCATAGGCTGGATTTCGTTATCAGTCGCCTGCAGTTTCTCCGCCGTTTTTCTATTGTTTTTCGGAGCGTCTCTGAAGCCCACCGTGGTTGCTCTGAGCCCTCCGCGCCGAAAGCCCGAGGCTGGGTTGCGCGAGGAGCCACTAGTGCTCGGCTTTAACCCCTGTGAGCTTCACGTGTTCCGCCGCTTGAGAAGGAACTTGTGCTGAGCTTCGGCGGGTCAAACGTGGGAGGAATCTCACAGAGGACGGTTCACGGGCTTCTGTCTATTGTTGGTGAGGTCAGGCCAAGGTCACGCTATATTTTCTAAACACGGCTCCCATGATAATATTTACTGCAGTTCTCCCGAGCCATAAAGGGTTAAGATGGGGAAAAATTCCTTTGCAGTAGCACACAGTGGCATGGAAGTTGACTGATACAGAAAAACTTTTTTAAAAAGCGGTTTAACATGCTATAAATGATGAAAAAAGTAGTTGTTTTTATTGTTTGTGTATGATTGCAATGCGGTAACGTGATATGGATTGTTTTAGTTTGCAGAGGAGCAACCAATGTACATGATCATATAAACGCATTCACTGTCACTGATGAGGATAAATGACAAAGTTTAAGGGTTGAGTTGAAGGGGAAGTCAACTTCCCCCAAATTCTTTCCATTTTTATGTTCTATGCAGCAATCATACTCAAAACACACTACTCTCACTACTTTGTTCATGGACTATAAGCAAAAAAAAAAAAAAAAAGTCCACCTGTTTTACTCATTCAATGCCAGGGATGTATTTTCACAATTTTTTAAGGATCCAGACCTTCAATTCCAGATACTTGAGTATCGATTTAATACTTAGGTATCTGGAAATCCATGTCCTTAATGTAATCAAGTATCGGTTTAATACTTAAGTATCTGGGATTTAATGTCAAGACTCAGAAAAAAAAAAAGTCCCTGGCATTGAATGGGTTAGGGAAGCGGCCATTTTGCCGGAATTGCTGAGGGCTCAGCCAATGGCCAATCATGGCTCAGGTTGTGAATGTCACGTGACCTAACTCAGAAAACAGGCAAGCCTTGATTGTTACAAAATGGCTGCTCCCTGTGGTGGAAAAACAAAACGTGGATTTTCCTCCTTTCTTCATATTCCACAAACAATACTAATCAGAATGCTTAGACTAGTGGGGGATACATAGAACATATTGGAAGAAAATTCTCAGGATGACTTCCCTTTTAACTCATTCAGTGTCATGGAAGAGAATTCTCGTCTTTTAAAATAGTTATAACAATAATAAATCATAAAATTCCGGTTAAATACTTTTTTTGTGGCGAAGAGTTTACACCCTTGACTAATGCTTACCTAATATAAGTCAATTGAGCACTGTAGTGACAACTGTGACCATTGGGTGGCAGCGTTTCCACACACAGAACACAGCTAATACCTACATGCAATTCAAAGAAAGGAAAGTCAATCTTTCATATGATACCGCCCATATTTACATAGACATAGCACACAATATTCTGTCGGCCTTGAAAGATGAGCGAAAGTAAGCGCGCAAGTAAGAGATACAGAGCCCGCAAAATGCTTCCCACCACTGTTGTTAATACTGCAAATAATTGACATTGATGGCTCGCATTTCATCTTAAAAACATCATTAGAATGTACACCGAACGTGGAACAGAATCATCTTCATGGCAGTCATACAAGAAGCAACCAATATTTGCCCCAATCACGCTTTTGGTGTTAGATGATTCACTGAGGAGCTGTCGTTTCAGCCAATTACACTTCAAAGTGTTGAAAAAAGACAAATTTTGTGGACATATGGTGCTGGCCCAGCAATTAATATCTGTGAACAAGGATCTTACATGAAGATGAGTGGAAAACGAGAGTGTGTTAGGTTTTTCCGTTGCAGCTTGTGTTCTTCAAGTTAAAAAAAATCTGACTTAAGTTTTGCTTGCGCTGACACTTGGCTGACTGTGTTTTTGAATGGAGTGTCTTTGCTGCATATTTGCCAGCCTCTTCTTCTCAGCTACAAGGTAAAATGGAAATGAGCGCGGATTTTCCCTTTGAACACGCTGCCCACTCAGTGAATTGCACTGTGACACAAGGAAAAAAAATGGGGATTTTGATTGATTGAATTCATTCCATTTCTTTTGCAGAGTTCCCCATATAGCTATCTAACAACCAGAAAAGTCAAATGAATTCCTGTAAACTTAGAGAGGAGACTCACGAAAAGAAAACGGATTCTACAAAGGAAAAAAAAAAACAACCTTGCATATTACAGTCATCCCTCTCAGTCAGACTACCCGCCCTTTAAGCTATGTGAGTGGAGCCTTTGGAGGAGCGGATTAAAAATTAATATTGGCTCAGGATTGACAGCAAACATACATTTGATGTGAGCCACAAAGAGGCTTTGGGGTTGTGGGCAGCTGACAGTTCCACAGTAAGAGGGACAGGATGGAGATGGACAGGTTGAGGATCTGTGAGGCGTCTACCATGTTCCACTCTGCTTGTCTCCCTTCTGTATGCGTGGCAACTTTCCGTATGGCTATGCGGGACGCATACCTCTAAGTCGCCGTCCTCAGTCTCCAACTCTACCGCTGTGGGCAGTGTCCTGGTTTGGCTCCTGATGTAGCACCTCTGATGTTCGGCAAAGCGGATCCCAGTGAGCCCCTTTGAAAATAACGGGGGAGAGAAAAGAAAAAGCTCGCTCAGAAATTCGGATACATCTTTCATTCATTAACTCCCCGTGATGCGTGTCTCCCATCAGCACAGGCAGTTGTATGGAAAGGTATTAATTTGAAAGGATAATCAAGGCGGGAATAGTTCATACGCAATGCATTCTTTAAAGTGATTTTTTTTGCTGCGTTACGCAACCGGTGAAGCGTTCATTAATGCAACAAGGCACTCTAAAGGGCGACAGATGGAAAAAGGCGATCGTCAAACTAAAATGGAAAAGCCGGAGAAATCCGCACTTTGTTATTATGACCGACCTTATCGCCATCTTTTTTGAAATTGAGAGGTACTTTTTTGGTACCGAGAAACACGAAGGGCTACCAGTTTATGTGAGGACACTGAATAATTACAATAATTAAGGAATGGAAATGTACTATATGCATAATTGTTTGTAAAATTCACGATATTCTATCACTTGTAAGGAATTAGCAGAACACACCAGCTGGCTACTCATGTGATCCTTGGGGGCTACCTGGGGTTGCCCATGGGCACTACGTTGGTGACCACTGTGCCTAGGCTAATCCAAATGTCATTTAAATTCAATATGTTTAATACCTAACAGCAGAAAAAAAGCATTAATGAATCATTTTAGCTTGACTGTTATTCGTGACAATTTGTTTACATGATAACAGGTGATGTAACATTTACTCATTTACCAACAGTCATTTTTGATCACTTAGCTAAAAACATAGGCTAACGTGCTAGCTGACTTATTGTATATTTGCAGGTTGACCTTCGTTTGTTTTCCTTATATATAGTTATTAACGGGAAAAAAAGATGAATGAAACAAAAGTTTGCTAGCGGAGGTTGATATTTGCGCCAATTTGTTTCCCTGGTAACAGGCGATTGATGGAAGTTATTGCGATCTAAAATGCAGCACCAATGCCATCTACTGCTGGTTGTGCATCAGTGCAATTGTGTAAAAGATTGAAATTTCATGTCATGACATAAAGAGCATTCAATTATATTCTGCACAAACCCTGTCAAAATCTCATGCACCCCTTCGGGTACCTTTTGGTAGCCCCAGGCGTACACGTACACTCATTTGTGGTTTAAGTGATACACTGTATGCATGCACAAGTTTGCGTGTTGTGGAGGCGCTTAATTTAGCCCGCATCAATTTTTTTCAACCTGTGACAATCTTCAAGTCATTCTTTAGGGCAATGCTTCTCCAATAGTGGAGCGTGAATGATCCCAGGAAAAGGGCTCTGTTTCTGTCATGTAATTGCAATAAAAATCATACTTTTCATCATTTTCTTACAGTTTCAGACCCTTTGGTGCACTTGCTTTTTTTTCCGTTTTAGACTAAGCTGTAACCCATATAAATGTGATAAGAAATAATTATCGGTTGTTGAAAATTGATTTATATTGCTTTTTTTTTCTGTTGTTAATGTTAAAAAGATTACAGGTGTAGGTAATATACTAATATGAGAATTAATAATATAATAATATACTATATTAGTATAATAAAACACTCATTTTTATATGAAATATATACAAAAAAGTGTTTTATTATAGACACTTATTAACATGTTTACTAGTGTGTGAATGTTCTGTTTGAATGTTTTATTCTTTGTTTGCAGTAGGGCTGGGTCCCTACACTGCGAGGGTTCGCGGTAATAGATTCGGCCACTTTTTTTTTCTCCTCCCGCATATTATGTAACGGCATCTATCGACCAATGCGGCAGGGCTCCAGCTTTTAAACGAAACGCAAGACAAATGGCACAGGGGCTCCGCTGCGGCTGTCCAACACTTGATAGCGAATACGCCAGAGAGTTGAGCGACACGCTCGGAGAATGAAGTGTTTTCTGCCCAGTGCCCTCGTTGAATTAGCCAGTCACAGGTTGCTCTCGCCTTCTTAATCTGTGCAGTCAAGTGTGGAAGTCACAGTCCTCAACCGCAGCGGCGATTCTCCCGACGGCCGCTCCCTTCGGTCTGACACGCCGAGCCTCAGCGGCCACGAGAGAGACAGAGAGATCGGTTAATTCGCTCCACACTATTGTATGTTAATCTAACATATTCAGCCGAGACGGCGTCTGAAACACGCGCGCGAGATCAAATTTGATCCAATTTATTTCCTGCGGAGAGTTGCTCATTCATCACACTGTATCAGAACAGACAGCGGGATCTACATCTGCCACATACAGTAGTTTCGACGGTTGAAAATTGTATGAGGGGCGCCATGAAAACGAACTTGATTTTCTCTCGATTTAATTGCGGCGACACGCCGATTGCCGCGACATCTCCTTTTCAATCAGTTTGCTTGACCGCGTGGCCGCCGGGTCGGATTTTTTTCGGCAAGGCGCCGTCACCTAGAAAACAGACGGCCGGCGCACATGACGTGATACAATGCGAAGCCCGTTGTAATCTACCGCCTGTAATTTCATCTGCGTGGAGACAATAATAGTCTGGAGCGCAGAAGCATGATGTTTATGCCCGGCTTTATTGTGATGAGTCTCTGTTTAATTTGGCTACGGCGTATCGGGGAGTGGCGGGCGGGAAAGCAAAGGGCAATGTTGTGATGAGATACGATGATTACTGGGCTTGGCCAAGCAGAAAATGAAGAAAGACACATTAACGCACGGATGAGAAATGGAAAAGCGATGTCATTTTGAGAGATGACGCTCGGAAAGGGGAAGAGCAGTCCACTTGGTTTATCCATTTGTGCGTGTGTTCAACAGGATGGGAGCATAACTGCATGCATCATTCAGGTCCTGTGAAGAAAGATCTGAAGCGGTGTCAGCAAGTCTCGCACAGCCTCCTTGGAAAAAGATTCACCGCAGTGATTTGCATAGTTCTTTTCAAACTATATTCAGTTCAACATTTGGGGGGAAGCAGATTAAAAACAAGGACGCGCCACTATTATATCACACTTCTTCATCTCATTATCTAATTGCTTTTGTTTCCTTGAGCAGCCCGTGTACCTTCGCTGCAAAATAATATAATAACAACAACGAAAAATATGCGTCAATAAGAATTGGGCATTCATTTGCGGTGAAACTTTTGAAGGATTTTGCAAAGTTTTCACTGATAAACAATGTAAGTTGAGATGTTTTTGGGGAATGAAAGTTTAGGCCCCCTTAGAGATTGAAATGACCTCTCCAGAATAAGCAGACTTTGTATGATTTCCTGCTATGGAAAGAATGGTTTTCTCCAGAAAAATCATTCTCATTTAAGACAACCTACCATATCAATTTACAAAAATATCATCGAAGCTTTGAGTGAGATGAAGGGAGAACAAAAAGAATTTCAAGGCTACAAAAATAACTTGATTGAGAGCAGATCGCTTTCCTTTTGGTTTAAATATTTTGACAGTAGATATTTGATCAATTATAAAAGAGTGAAATGGTTTTGAGGTAAATTTTTAAAATAACTTTCGAGAGAAATCTAATCAAGACTACAGCTCAACCGACAATGATTTTTTGAGGCCAATGCTGATGATGATTTTGGCAGAAAGAAACCTCCTGATTGCTGATTAATCAGCCAATTAATTACAACATTTATAACGAATAAAGTTTCAATGCAGTTCAGTGGGCATCAATAATGCAGTTTTTCATGATTCAACCTGTTTACAAATAGCGGAATCAACTGTAAATATGGTTAAAAATGCATGACATAATGCATTTATATCTGAAAGTTATGATTTAGAAATAAGTGTTGTCATGCTCCATTTAATTTGCTCTTGTTTTGAAAAACAGAAACTTTTCTTTTGTCTAAATTCACAGCATTAACTCATTCAGTGCCATAGATGAGAATTGTCATATTTTAAAATAGTAATAACAATAATAAATTATAAAATTCCGGTCAAATACATATATTTTTTTTTATGGAGAAGAGCTGACACCCTTGAATAATGCTTACTTAATATAAGCACTGTAGTGCTAACTGTGACCATTGGATGGCAGTGTTTCTACACTTACAACACAGCTATTACCTACATCAATTCTGACTGAAGAATGGAAGTCAATCTTTCATATGGCTGCACCCTATTTACATAGACGTAGCACACAATATTCTGTTGGGCTTGAAAGGTGAGTGAAAATGCTCAACATACTGGCGCTCAAGAGGTTTCCTTTTCCAATAATACTTGGCAGTGGAAGAGTTAAAAATACCTACCGAAATCCTGTTACAATCTCTCTCATTTGAGAGAACTGATCCAGGCAATTATGAACATTTCTAGAAGTGGTGTCGCTTACATTTTTTTTAGTATTCGAGGCGGGGTTCTGTCCCTATCTAGTAGCGCATTAAAACTTCATCACGCTCAATTATCTACGTTTGTAGCGACAGTCAACTGGCTCAATGCCACATCATCTTTGTCTGGTGCCGCACTGGTAACGCTGGACGCTCCATTAGGACGGACTGGAGTCGCTCGGTCTTTCACTTTATGGACAGTAAGCATATACCCGACAATATTAATGGTGCCGTCACAGATGCGCGAGTCAGCGCATCGATGCCGCGGGCGCCAATGCAAACTAGTATGTAGCGCCGCAGATGCTGACTTGTCAACCAAGTGCAGGGAGCAATCTGGATGCGGTTTTTCCGACTCGGCCCGGAGGACAGTCCATCCATGACGAGGGGGAAACAATCTGAGAGCATCGGAGCATGCCGCACATCTCCTGAAGTTAACTTGCACTTCTAATGTCACTTCTTGTGTGCTCCTCTGCGCAGTTGACTTGAAGGTCACGTGGCGTAAAGGTCATATGTGTTCAGTGTCTTGCTTTCAAACTTCCTGTGTAAGATGTTTTTCCCGTCATATTTCCATTTTGATGTTGTTGTTGGACAGATTTCCACTCATTGATGGGTTTGAGACACATCAAAGATGTTGACAATTTTTGGAGGTTTTCTATTCATGGTGACAATATTATTTTATTGGAAAAAAATGATTGTAAATAGTAAAAAAAAAATAGTATTCATGTCAGAGACATTATTCGTGTTGTTATGCTGGTTGGTATTAAATCAGATGGCTATCTGGGTAAAGTTTTTGTTCGCACTCGCTAATGCTAGCTACATTCTTGTTAGCACTCGCTAACTTTAATGCTAATGTCTAAATTGGACACTACACAGATTCACTTGGTTCTACCATTCTGTGAATATATAACTCAATCAGTGCCATGGATGTGAATTCTTGTCTATTAAAATAGTAATAACAATTATAAAATTCTGGTCAAATACGTTTTTTTATGGAGAAGAGCTGACACCCTTGACTGATGCTTCCCTAATATAAGCCAATTGAGCACTGTAGTGCTAATTGTGAACATTGGATAGCAGTGTTTCCGCACTTACAACAGAGCTATTACTTCCATTAATTCTAACTAAAGAATGGAGGTCAATCTTTCATATGGCAGCTCCCATATTTTACAAATTGAAACGTGAGTGAAAATTCTAAATATACTGGCCCTTTAGAGGTTTCCTTTTCCAATAACGCTTGGCACTGAAAACGTTAAGACTAGCAGTGACTGGAACAGCCAATGCTAGCAAGACTATTCTCATCGAAATCAGCTTTGGTTGGTATTCTCAGACCCATGCAGATCTGACATGTGTGTTGCCTTGTTAGCCAGACATTTCACTGTTCCATGGTCGGGCGACAGCAGAAGACAGTCTTGTCAGTTGGTCTGTGTGAATTCACCAATTGGAAGACATAATACCCAAAACTTGTCACAATGCTTGTTGACCATCAGGTTGATGCAAGGTGGTGAAGTTGACCTGAGATTTATATTTTCAAATTAAGAGCAATTTAATTTGAACATGAAGCAATTTATGACTACATTTTGTTTTAGTGGCTCCTTTGAAGAACATTTACTGGCTTTAATTTGTTAAGTGACACGTTTTTCCAGCAGGGCCAGAAATAAAAGAAACAGATGATGAAACACAATCTACCTCAGGAGTGTCCAAACTCCAGCCCGTGTACCATATGTAGAAGTTGCTGTCCAGGGCATATCACAGTTATTCAAATGTTATAAAAATATATCACTTCTTTTTCTCATTGAAAAAGTGGCCCATGATTACTATACTTACCTTATCAACCTACTTACAATGGGTAAGATTTTAATGCAACAAAAATAAAAATAAATAAAAGATCAATTTTTACTCAGGTGGCAATGAAGATGTTAATTATTCTACTTATCACTATAAAACACTGGCATAATTGAAAGGCAAAAAATTCATTTCTTGCAATCAATAATGGACTTTATCGACCATTTCATTAAATAACGTGTTATTTCAGTGAATGAGTTGTTCAGTGTTCAGTGAAGGAGAATATGTCCTGTCAGAAATTACAGTCTATTGATTAACTGGTCTAAGACATTAGACTTGAACATTTTGGGCTTGATTTTTGTATGTTGTACATGAGGAAGATTGACAGGGAAGGAAATCAGCTGTGTTCACACCCACAACAGCGCAAACAGCCTTTTTTTTAATACAGTAACTGACCCAAATACCTGGTCTATTTTCCAATTAAATTAAACAATTATAATTTTTGAATGTGCCTTTCAGTCATATTTTTTTACACACCGTGATAGTTATATGCTTGTTTACAGGCTTCAAATTAAAATTACAGCATTTTTTGCTGTCCTTGTAACAAATTTCAGTTTCCATGTGAGTGTGCTGCCAATTAAAATAATTACAATTTTAATGGTAGAATGACAGCTTGCTTGTGCTCAGGATTTATTTTTCTTCACCAGTGTTTATATGAGTTATGAATTGTCGCAGAAGATAAGCAGCTGAAAATCATCTGCGGCCCAGAGTTCTGGTGGCAGAAAGCCCAAAATGCCCTCGGGCTTGATGGGGACCGTGTCTGGACTGGCCAAGCGCGGTCATTTTCAATAACCAGCAACAGTCCCCTTTTTCTTTTTGTTAGAAATCAATTTTACCATCAGCACACAGCTGCCTCTCGTTGTGTTTTATGCCACCTCGCTCCCATTCTTCTTTCTTCCACTCAGAATAAGGTTTGAATTACTGTGCTTACTTGCTTGTTACTTAGTCTTTCATGGAAGAGCGGTGAGTCTCCTCAGGGGGATTTGCTTCACCAGCGCGAAGTGGAACAAGCAACAGGCTTGTGTGTGTATGTGTGCGTCAGCTTGGCAAGCCAACATAGACACAAGCAAGATTAAGAAACGGGGAGAAAAATGATTGATGATTCTGCTGGCCATTGTAACGAAAACAATGACAAGTAAATATGTTTATTCGGAATTGATTCAAGGGTTTATCTATTAACATTTCCCCGTAAATAAATCACGTTCTAAGAAGAACGGCTCTCGCCAGGAAGCGCTTGGCTTCCTTGTCTGAGGTGCTGCTCGTGCAACCTCCAGCGTACTCGAGCAGGATTTAGAAATGAAAGGTAAGCTAATGAGTTTTGCCGGAGACAAAATTGCTACTGCAGAAGCTGCTGTGTGAAACAAATGGAGAAGAGAGAAATGCTTCTTAATGGTGTTTGTACCGCAAACAACTTGCTACTATAGAATTAGTCTTTTAGGAAAGAACAAACCCTCTCTTGGGGCTGCTCTGAGTGCATTTAAACAGTAAATCCGCTCTTCTAATGACTGTGTGTTTAAGCGGTTATTACGGGAATTTGTGGTCATTCTCTCATTCATTATCTGCACCAATTATCCTGTTTGTGGGGAGCCATCGCCATTCCTGTCGCAGGGAAGGGGGCACGCCCCGGCCGGGCCAGACAGCAAATTGCATATTAACATTCACAACACCTGACCCGCATCTTGTTGCTGCCGCTGCTTTAAAGTGGACAATTTGGCTTGAGCATGCACGCACGGTATGAGCAGTTTAAGAAGTTGTTGTACCAGTGGGTCTCAGTCTGTATTGTTACCGCTCATGGTCATTGTCACATTTTTCTTCTTGAAGTAACAATAGTGGCATAACGTGAGAAAAACAAAGCAGAATGCGCTTAGAGGTGGGTATTTTACACATTTTTGCTGGCCCGTGCTTTATTGGGAGTGACTGACAGGTAGACTGTCCTTGACAGAGGTGAAAGCCCACCCACCTCTGCATATTTGTAGTGCAGAATACATAAAGGAATTCTCATTTAGTTACTCGTTTGGGATGAAAAACTGGCAAGACTTCCGAGCAATGTTTGCCAAATTAAACACCGACATGTTACTTTAATTCAGTGCTTCTCAAATAGTGGGGCGGGCCCCCCTGGGGGGGCGCGAGGTGATGCCAGGGAGGGCATGGATGATCCCAGGAAAAAGGCTTTGCTTTCGTCATGTGGAATATAATTACAATAAAGTAATAATTTTCATCATTTTCTTTTAGTTTCACTAAAGAAAATGGTGCACTTGCTTTTTTTTTCCGTTTTAGACTAAGCTGTAACCCGTATAAACGCGATAAAAATAATTAACAGTTGTTGAAAGTTGATTTATATTGCATTTTTTTGTTGTTAATGTTAAAAAGGATACATGTGTAGGTATACTTAAACAATTTTCATCAATAATAATCGTATTTATAGTCAGTGCATCAACTGGGGGGGGCAAAAAGTTTTCTCTTTTCTAAGGGGGTGGCTGGCAAAATATAGAGGAGAAACACTGCTTTAATTTATCATGAAGATAATAAGTCAACTATTATGGAGGAAAAAAAAATCTGACATTATTTGTTGATGAGGACTTTGAGGATTTTTATTGAAAAAAGCAAACAATTGAATCATTAAAAATATATGTTGTTTAATTTGGTAATTGAATAATATAGTTTTTTTTATTCATGTATTACTTTTATTATTGTTTAATTGAACAATTGTTGTACTTAATACTCATAAAAATCAAGAGACTTTTTTGTAAAAATTATATTAAATAATATTGTGAACCATTGTGGCACCGCGCTTAAATATTGTAAAATTAAAAAAATAAATTGGGGGGGTGCTAATGATCATCACCGATCAGTGAGTTAACAAATAACTAATCAATGATCAACAAACGAAATAAGCAACTGATGTGCCAGCAAACATTTGTATAACTCTATAAAAAGAACAGACAAGACAAATTGATCATCGATCTTACATAAAGTGGGAAATATCATTGAAGGTGAAGCCAATCAGATCTATACAATATCACGTGTATCCCTTCACTTACATGTTTAAAGTCGTGGACCTCGACAACCTCCCGACTCCCATTTCCGATTCGAAAGATTTCAATCTGTCGGATCGGGTCGATCTCCATCAGGCTGTGCGTTTCCACGCCATCCAGCACCGCTTTGTACTCATGGTCGTAGACCTAAAAGGATGGAAGAGTGATCACCAAATTACAAACCTAAACTACAAAGGTGCGATACATTTTAGGACAAAAAACAACGGCAAAATAACATGACAGCGTAGCTTTAAAAGATGCATGGGATTATTGATCAGTTTTCCTCAAGTATCTAAAATAAATAGTTAAAGCGTTCTTTTCATTGCGGCCCTAAAGCAGCGCAGACACGCTTGGATGGCAGTTAAAATTCCCCGTTTGAAAAACGATTCATGCCCACCAGCTGAAAATATGCCATTAATATTTATATGCGAGGCTTGTGTTTGCGAGCAGAAATATATCATGGAGTCCATCTTCATCTTTCTCCGCCAATGAGACGCATTATTAATGAATACATTCAAACGGGACTCTGTCAGGATTTATGTACATCAGACACAGCTGTCCTCCAATGCTCAAAGACAAAATTAGCTTGCGCTTGAAGCTCTACCCTCACACCCTTATTTTCTCGTCGGCCTGCTTACAGGCCGTCATGACCGGCATTTTTTTTTTTTCGCCTGCTGAGAGAACAGTAAGATGATAATAGGATATAATTCTTAATAGCGGATCACTACGTTGGCCTATAAATCTCCATTAACACGGGTCGCAGCGGCATCTGCAAAGGGAAGTCGAACTTCAAACTGCCGGCGGAAGCCAAATGGAGATGGCTTTGAAATTTAAGTGTCAATTGGGCCGTTGTGGATAAAGTCGGGGCTATTAAATAGTCCGCAAGACCGAGCGGGGAATTGTACTTCTATTTTAGCATTCTTTTGTATTAGCATAAATGTGCAATTAGGGGTATGGATTCTGGAGGCTTATTGATTAACCCCTATAAACGGTGAATTACACTTTCAGCAGGCTATCACTTCTGATTAAAATCCCACGGTGGGAGTATTCCTACCTCTCTGGGCTGATAATAACAATAATAATAATACAGTATATTACCACTGCGTGGTTTCGACTGGTTGAGAAAACAAAATTGCAATTCAAAAAATATATAAATACCTTTTGTTGGCGGTGTGTGTGTACGTATGTGTGTGCATGCTTTTGTGTGAGAACAAGCGAGCAAGCTGCAACAAGTGGAAGGTCTAAGATGATGCAGTACCTTGTCTCGTTAAAGATGGTATCATTTAATATTAGCTGAAGTGCTAGTTCTCATTATTTCCATTGTGCTACTGAAACTATACGCTTAAGTTCCAAATATCAAATGTCACTGGGCTGCAAGACATTTAAAAAGCACTGTGAAAATTAATTAGCTTCTCGGTGCTGGCAGATGAAAATGACTGGGAAAAAACTCACTGAATAACTCACTTACAATTTAAGTTACAGTACACTTTCGACACTAGGACTGTAAAAGGCCAGCCACCATGTCGCCTCTCTCCGAGACAAAGACTTTAAATTATGTTGGAAAACCTCAGTGATCCTTGGGTGACATTAAAAGCACTGATGCCGCAAACATGCTATGTTTTACAGTAAAAACTAAGCTAACATATTACATTACCTTTTCAACTAATCAGATTAACTCTCCAAACTCCCATCCATCCAACCAGCCATCATTTTAGCCGCTCATCCTCCCAATCATTTATGCCCATATCTATGGACTAGACAAAAGGAAAAAAAAATGTATCTACTGCAAATTTCGGACTAAAAATCACAACTTTTTTCTTATAATTTGAGACTTGCGATTTATAGTCCAGTGCGCCTTACCTGCAACTTTTCTACTAGCCACCAGGGGCTCATCCTCCAGTAAAGGAAGTGTGGGTATCTGTTCAAGGTGTTAATTGTTGGGATATAATTGAAAAAATGTGAATCAACAGCTGTGTTCAAAAAGTGTTTTTAAAATATAGTATAGAATATAATAATTATGTAGAAGTTGGATGAGATCCTTTATAAAAGATTGTCATATGAACATTATATATATGTATATACAGTATATGATTGTATGTATGAATCATGTTTAACGTGTTTATACATATAATCGATAAATAATCAATTGAACAAAGGAAAGTATTGATTTTGAGTTTGCACTGCTATTTTACTCGGCAGTATTCTGCTGGTGTTATGTAGAAAATTTGTTGGCGCTAAACATACATGCATGTTGTTTGTTGAAGATAAGATGTTGCTGTAAGCAGGCAGGCAGTATTAAAAAAACAAAACAAACGTATTAAAAAAAGCCTTCCATTTACAGCAGTATAATCCTCCTATTTTTAACCATTTTATTAGAGGAGGGTTCACAAGTGGACGCACTTGTCCACATATGGACTATGGCTGTATTTTTCCACAAGTTGTCGGGCAGCATGAAAACGTCAAGTGATTGTGTGGAAAAAGTGGAGAGGAACCTTATAAGGACTGAACCCAAAAGGACACAGTGTTCACCGGTGTAGCTGTCTAAGCCGCTGCCCACCTCAATCCATCACAAGGCTGCCTATGGCTCCCCGGAGGCCCGATGCACCGCGCTGCCCCCGCGCCGCCCCCGCGCCACCTTTCCCTCCTACGGCCGCCCGCCTCACACCCACCGCCGCCCCCTCCCGCGCGCGCTGAGTGACAGGCATCTAGTTCCGCCTGACTGCAGCCTCTATCTCCTTCCCCCTCAAGGACAAGCAAGAGGACATATTGTCATCGGCTCATCTCTCTCACTCCCACGGCCGCCGCCTTCCCCATCGCTGAACATATGCAGGCTGTCTCCCGCCGCACGCGCATTTATGCACCCGGCCAGCCACTCACCTGTAACAGCATCTAGACGACCTTTCCCTAATGTCCCTGGGCTCGGCAACAACGCGTTTGCACATACAACCCGCAGGTTCGGCAGCGCCTGCCGCTTTTCATTCACCGCTTTCAATGTGGCGGAAACATCTCGCCGCTGTTGTTAAGACACGTCAGATGAAAACCTTGAGTTGATAAACGGGAAGGCTTAATATATTTTGCTCAATGTCAACGTGTTAGGGGAGCAAGGATCAGGTAAGAATAAGCAACAAAAGGAATGCCGTTTGCAGTGTTGGGAGTCATCCATTGCAAAAGTAATGTAATTGTTTAATTCGTTATAATTTTTCACAAATGTGGACACTGCCTTTGGGCATCAATGTGAATTTAAGATTTCATTTCCTTCTTTGGGAAAAAAGTGTTTCTTCCTCCTCGTTGCTTTGCTTCACCTGACACCTGACACTTGACAACTGGGATTGGGGACTGAACCTCAGATTAGAGTCTGTTATGAAAAAGTGGCAGGGAATTGAATTGGGAGACTTTCAAAATCCTCCAAAATGATGAAATGAGATTTTCAGAGCAGTCTATCGAACTAGCAGCTATGTATTTTTTAGGATGGTCTCCTTGGGAACACATTTTACTCAAGTAGATACTGTTAAATGGGCTCGGAAAATCAGGAAACACATCCTTCAAACGTTACTGTACATAATCTAATTAATACCCTGATGAATATTTTAATTAACAATGGGTCAAAAGGACTCAAGTAATGGGAAAAAGGTCACATGTAAAAATTAACCTCTAGTTAATTTTTGACACTGATTTGCTTGCTTTACCCTTATTTTTTCACTCTACATATATATCTAGCAGCTGTACTATAAACAGTGATTTTAGTGGGCCTTTGCACATTATTATGTATCACACAATTTTATATATACAGTATATATATATATATATATATATATATATATATATATATATATATATATATATATATATATATATATATATATATATATATATATATATATATATATATATATATATATATATATATATCCCATCCTCTGTGAATATATATCAACAGTAATGGCTAAGAAAAAAAGGAAAACAACTTTAAAACTTTATTTATAGCAATGAGAAAAGTGGCCGCCATCTTGGTGGAACTTTCTAATGAAGGCACAGGGAGAACATGCAAACTTCACTCAAGGCAGTAGCCACAAGCAAAGTGGGGGGCCTCGGAACTGTCAGGCGGACGCACTAACCAATCTTCCACTGTCGCTGCCCGCGTTCACCATTATGTTGTCGTAAATTGTATTCAGAGGCAATATTTTGAGAACCTCCGATCTCAAAAGGAAACAAAGGAACTACCCTTCGAGGGTGTTTGTCTCCCAGGTATGAAGAAAAAAAAATCACAAGACTTAAAGTGTATTTTGAAGTCAAAACAGGTGAGCATAAAAAAATCAGAGCAAGGGCACTTTCTGGCTCCCTTGCTCCTACTTGTCGTCGAGTCGCCTGCAGCGCACTTATTTAGATCTCACGTCTCTTCACATGGGCGCCCACAGGAGAACTACTCTCGTCTTGCCTGAGTACCTCCCTTTAAAATGCTTCTCCGAGTATCACAGTCTGAAAAATGGAACATCTCGGCTACATCCTTTCTAAATTACCATTGCAGATTTGCACTTTTACAAATACAAGCAAGCATACTATTGTCTTTGCCGGAATAATGAATCCAAGCCCTTGTATAATGATGATTAAAGAGACTTGCGCACTCTGAAGTTTTATCAGCAAAAACAACGCAGGATAATTACAGCACAGGTAATGAAAACAAACCTGGGAGGCGAGATCTTCGAGGCACCGCGCATTAAATTCAAACAAGAATAGCTGCAGATTCATCCAAAGATAAGACTGGAAAATGATGAGGAACTACAAGGGAAATCATTCATAGCCTATATAGATCTTCCACCCAGAAATGGGGCCGCACATGGCCTTCACACACATTTACACTTTTTTTTTTTTTTTGCTGTCAGCCCATGCGGGATGAACATTTGCTTTCTTTCACGAGGTGATTTGGATCTGATGGTGTGGGGTCTCAAGACCGCGGGGATTATGCTTGTGGACACTAATTAGCAAGCCTGTCAACTCCCAAGGCCTGCAGGATTCAGATAAATGAAGTAGGAACACTCCCCGGCTAACTAACACATGGGGCCTGCTGTTTGGCCACGCCAGATGAATACAAGCAGCTGGCTCTGGATGAACGCCAGCTTGGAAAATTCAATTTGGAGACTACTGGTCAATCACTAATGTGTCATCAACTTCCATGCTACAGGGTGAAAATCAGGCTTTTGGCAGTGTGCGTCTAATGTCTGTAAAGACGATGACAGTGAGTGCTACGAGCTTCAGTTTGTGGCTGTTGAGTGTTTTGTCCAAGCGCCTTTGTTATACTGGAAACGTTTTCTGTTTCTTGTATTCATGAAATGTGCTATGATTTTTTGTGCCACATGATGCATAGTACTAGGCTCGAGATTGAAGCAAGGTGTATTCCGTGCTATATGAACTTTGTTTTCAACTGTAGAGCTTAGACTGCATATATACAGTAATCGTTAATCGTGTTTGTGGAGGTGTGACAAAAAAATTGATGAACAAAAGAATCAAGGTTCTTATTTAGTATGATTCAGAATCGATATAAATTGTTCCAAAAGTTAAAAAAAATTCAAAAACCATATCCGCGTACGAGTACTACCAAGGAAGAGGCAACAAACTTCTCGTGAAACGGCAAACCAAAATAAACACACCAAATGATGGATGAAAGTCAATTGCATAGCAATAGTCTTAACAGCTAGCTATACTCCTCCTTTACTACTCCTTTTTATTGCCCTCATATCAGGTCTGTACCAACATCAACACACCATCACCCCCCCCCCCCCCCCAAATTAAAAAAAAAAAAAATCATATTAAATCACTGATTAAGGACGCTACGAAACCACTGGTTGACTTTGATGTCATTAAATGATAAGGCACTCGTCTTCAACATTTGCGCTAGCCTCTAACTATGTGGTGCATTCCAAATGCAGTGGAACATTTCCAACTCAGACAAAACAAGTTCCATCTATGCATGAAACGTTAATAACTGCAAATATATCAACAATATGGGCTTTCTAACAATCTATACCAGCTGCCATATAAATGGTCCAACAAGTCACTTATGTTTACGATACCAAATCAAATAACGAGGCTTCCGTCTTCCTTTCTGGTGGTTGAGAAGTCAGTGAGTGAAAATAAAGAATCAAAAATCCGGAATTGACCGGAGACGTAAGGGTGCATGATCCAAATCTCAGAGGACAGATTCAGATTCGTGCTGAGTGATTAAACTGCGGAATGGCTATCTAATTTCTAATATCTAATTTACTGAAGGATGAACAATTCTCCTTAATCATACCTTTGAAGAAACTAGTTGAATATTTTGGACCCCTTTACAGAGAAAAAACAAAATAAGTATTCTGGACTGAAATGAATTCATATCGCTTATTGGAAATAAGTCTCTAGTAACTTTCAAAAACATCTTTTATAAAGTAAGGAAAAGGTTAGATCAGCCAGGCAGCTTTTACATCTTCATCAGGAAAACATTGGAGCCATATCACAAAAGCAAAATCACTGAAGTAGTTTCAGGTCAAAAGTCTATAGAATATGCTACAAATTTACAAGAGATGCCATGTATCTACTGGATGATGACTTTGTGTGTTGCCAAGCACTGCATTACCATTTGCCAGGAAGAATAAGAAACCCTGCGCCCGCTGCCAATTTGTCTTTTGTTGTTTGTTGTCGTGCACTAGAGCCTGTAAACTAACTTGCACTCACAACAGAACTTCTTAACATGTGCAGTGGGGAAAAAAGAGCTACTGGTGCAGAACAGCTGTAAAGTTTTTTTGTGGAGTTTATTAGTTTTTTTTTTTTCTTTTCTTAAAGAAGTGCAGAATAGTGCTGTGTATCCTGTAGAGCTGATGATTTTACTTTTTTTTTCAATTTCAATGGTAATATATTTACACTGTATTTAATATTTACAGTAGATATAAAAAGTGTGATAAGAATGACTAGATCATCTAAAAAAAACAAAAAACAACAAAAAAAATGGTTGAACTTTGACATGTTTTCACCTTCTGGGCAAAATTTCAACTCCCTACTGTCTTCTTTCCTTTTGATGTGAAATGCTGCTCAATGTTAAAATCTTTTTGAGACGGGAAGGGAATCTATTTAAATATTGTAGTTGCACTAGGCTAATTTCAAAATAATCACATCAAATACATGGGCGTCAATTCAATAGCCACAGTGGAATGGCTAGCTTGAGTCCTGGAAACTCATTTTTGTTGTTGTCACATCACAGACTAACATCAACATACAAACATCAAACAAAATCATTCCGTCCCTCATTTAGAATGCTTAAAAAAAAGCTTTGTCAATTACACTTTCATTGTATGGTACAGCACAAGTCTGCAGTTTTCACTAGCACGTATTCATGTGGTGCAATCAAACACAGTTGGGCGTTTCAAACAGACAGAATAATGTTATTCAATGCATTAAAGGTTATTAATGGCAAATTTTGTATATAATAAAATTCAGACTTCATTTTATTCTGTAAAAGCTTGAAGCCATGTTAAATGGGTATAAAACTCTTCTGTGAATGGGTTTAAATGTTGTCAATGTATTTTCATTTGGAACATTTTTTATCTCTGCTTTGCTGTCATATTTGTGAAGACTTTTTAGATGTCGCATGTTCTTGCATGAAACACTTTGAGTTGCCTTGTGTATGAAATGCGCTATAGAAATAAAGCTGCCGAACCTTGCCTAGGCATTCAGTACTTGAGTATTTTTTTTTTTTTACACTGATTGCATATTCTTAAGTAATTATTTTACGCACTTCATTTTAGGTGAGACATTTTAAAATAACAGCAATTTTATTTGAGTGCAATTTGGCGCTACTCTACCCACCTCTGCAAACGATGCTAATGAGAATAAGTGGTTCAGAAGTTGAATGGACTTGACATTCAGGAGGCCAAATAATACATTTAGAAAAAAGCATGAAAAACATGCCTGATGCATGTGCTGGATGCTAATTAAAGGATATAAAGGAAGCAGCTCTAAATATAAACACTTTTAAAGTGTTGCTACAGTGCTACATTATAATTAGTGCCCATACTCTTCTGCATTTTTTTTTTTTGTAAAGAGGAGACGGATTACCAACCCGTTCAACAGGAAAAATTGAAATATTTACAGATGCTGTTGTAATGGCATGAGCCTCTGCAATTTACTTTACTATTGGACGCCCAAGCAGAAATCACAGTATGTATGAGTATGTTGTGTATGTACCATTAAAAGCAAAGGTGGCAGGGGCATTCAAGTGCTTTTGGGAATCCACCCAAGCAATTACTTAAAGCATCACTTTGATGCCAAAGACCAGTTGAGGAAAAAATGCTACAATTAGCCTCTCAAGGAATGAACTAGAACATGTCAAAATGTCAGGCTTAATGGAAAAATCTTACAAAACAAAGTTATTGGCAACTTACCCCCAAATGCAGCTTCATTCTGGCTAATTTTATTGTGTGATGTGTTTGAAAGCAAGATTTGATGCTATAAATCGCCAGGACCAGTAATTTGGATAGTTTAGCAACATTTTCTTCGGAGGGAGATTAATCACAGACACGTGTACAATCCTTTAAAACATCTCACAAAAAGGTCAAATTTCCAAAGTCAATCTCACGGGAGCGAGACAGCAAAAGCTTTTCGCTAGTCTCACCTTTTTACACTGATGTCCAATAATCACACAAATCTCGACAAGAACAAGAAACAAGGTGAAAATTCCCCCGGCACAAAACAAACTGACATAAAAGGAAGACGGTCATAGCCAAAAGTACATCCTTGACATTTCTTCACTAACGCTTTGTTAATGCACTAACCGGCGTTGGATGTGTGTCTTCAATGTGAAGCAGTCTGGAAAAGTTTGCTCTCTGTTCTGTGTAGCCTTCGGGTGTTCTGCCCTTGATGAAATCGCTCTCAGATTGTTGTGGGATCGTCCAAATGGTTATTGGTGAAAGATCAATGTGAGATAGGTGAACTCTTCCATTTGAGGCTTGGCAACAGAATGCCATTTCTTTAAGGTCTGAAATGAGTTGAAGTGACGTTCTGTTTCTGTGTCCCCTGTGACTGACTGGCGACCAGTCCGGGGTGCCATTCAGAGAGAAAGCACTCTGTGACCTTGAACACGATAAGGAGCATAAAAACGGATGGCTGGACTTGGACATTCACATTCCAAGTTGACAGTACTTGTTTAATACTTCACAAACCAAAACAGGATGTTTCCGTCAAACATTCAATGTTACGATTAGTGGTGTCAAAATAGCAGATTAATTGCAATCAACTAACTACAGTCGTAGATAAAAAGTTATTTTTTAAGTGATTTTCATCAAACTTTTATCTCTAACTTCTTGTGCTTGAGCTGCTGGGGTTGGAAAACAAAGGTCAACCACACCCTGAAGTGGACACTAATTGGCTGTTAATGTGTTTACATAATCCGATAGGCTCGTCTTGTGGGTAGGGGAGCGGAAGGAAGACATGAAAATGGAAGAGCAGTTGGTCCAATTAATGGTAAATTTAATTTGGAAAAGATAAAACCACTCCCAGGGCACCATTGATAAAGGTAGAGTGATATTAGTTTTTTTGTAAGGTGCTAGATTACCGTAGAAGCACCTCAAGTTTAGCATACCACATCAATGCAAAGCACACAGCTATAACTGGCAATTACTGGTAAGATTAATTTGAAAAAATAAAACTAAAACCACCCTCAGGGCACCTTTGACAAAGGTAGAGTGATATTCAATTTTTGTAAACTGCTTGCTTATCACAGAAACAACTTAAGTTTAGCATACCGCATCAATGCAAAGCACCCAGCTACAACTGCAGCTACAGCAACAAATACGCTAATACAGCAAGCCATACCATACCCTAAAACTTCACATTTGAGCAAGTCTGAATGATAGAATCGACAATGTCTTATTTCAATGTTACTTTTTGAATTATTTCCCGATTTACAAAAGAAAACAGCACCATTTCTTCTGATGGCCGAAACTCAAAGTTACATATCAATTTTTCTAAAAACAAAGAAGAACAAACAAGGAAAAAATTGCTCTCAGTTATAGGATCATTGCTCAAGTGTTGTTTCAGCAGGTGCCTGCATGAAATATTCTATTCACTCAGTAATAGGAATTTAAGCACTATTCCATCGCTTGGAAGAAATGGTACTACACTCAAGCCAAATGACATTGAATTTTTCTTTGTGGTTTTGGCATTCAAAGTTGTGTCAGCCGCCCCTGAGTTGTTCTCAAAGCTCCAGTCACATGTTTTGTTTCACATCATTCTGTATACTTGTAAAGAAATGCACTAACAGCTGTCGCTTGGGGAAAAAACGTGGGGGAAAAAAAAGCAGCAGGTCGCTTTAAATGCTTTTCTGCACTGCAATTTAAAAGTGAGAGGAAATCTAATTGGAAGTAACGACTTAAATGACGTCAATTATGCTCACTCTGTGTTCTATATTTGTTTCCTCTAACTGCTTTTGTTTTCCTGACTTCGTTTACATTAAGGGAGGATTAAAGACATAGCACAGAGGTTTTAATACACTGCAATGGTATTGTCACTCTCATGTTGGTGCATGGCTCGCTCCCACCTCCTCCCACAAAACTTTACAGCTAATAAAAACACAGCCACAGATGATTATTACTAGACAGCTTTACCACCCAATATTTTGAAATGATTTACTATGCTTGATTGTTTATCGTATCTTAGCCTGAAAAACGAATGTATAAATGTACAGCAGTAGCCTGCCTATTCAGAATTTCACCAAACCTTTGCAGTTTGCTGGAAAATTCACTCATTTATTTTTTTTTGGTGCTCTTTCTTTAACGTCTCAGATAGTGCTAACTTCCTAAGAGGGACATAATAATTGGTGTCAAGAAATTATTTTGTAGTAATTAATCGTAACCGAAAGACGGACATTTTTTCATCTTGGGCAGGAGCTGAGTTTAGATTAGCTTGCTAGCAGAAGTTCTGGACACTCCTTACCACGTGTACATGTACAGTTCATCACAGTGCTTCATTTTTTTTTTTTTTTTTTTAAATTTGTCATTTTACAGCCTCATTCGAAAATGGAGCTCTGACAGATTGACCATCGGGTTCTTGATCACCTCACTGACAAATGCCCCTCTCAGGCAATTACCAATCATAGATCAACTTGGAAAAGTTACCTAACCGAAATCAATAACAGGTGAGCCTTGAGCAACTTTGATGTAGTTTTCTGTTGATGGCGGCAAAATCGCTGCCCCTGAGATGGTTAAAATGCAAACACTGGATCTCATTAGCAATAACGAAGTAGACTGAGGAGCTTGCGCCGATTTGGCAACCTCAAGGAAAAAAATCATACGACTTATGGAAAGAAAAACAAGCGGTGATTCAAAAGGCTCTTCAACAAGCACATTTTTGTCAGGAATAATGACCCGCGGATTTATCTGGGTGGGTGTGCGGCCCGGTGGAATATACGGAGCATATGTGCAGCTACTCAAGTCGGATTTTGGCAGAGGCTGCAGGCTATCATTCTTCCGTTGTTTTATTTCCACTGTGGAAAAATCAATTAATCCGGCAACCTCTGAATCTGGAACCGGTCTCCCTCTCTTTCCTGTCAACCCGCTCCTACCTGAAAGGGGTGTAATGACCCACTTTCTCCTTGTCCCCCGACGGCTCGGTTGCTCAATGCGTTTGACCACCTCGCCGTGGTCGACTGCAGTGTGCAGCTGCTGTTAATTTACAGGAGCGCCGTTCGCCTTTCTTGCCCGGCTCTGAAGCATATATGACTAATCACGGCAGTCGTTTCAAACAACTCGTGCTCTCGGTGGCTATAAATCATATTGCTACGTGCTACTGTACCGATAATAGAGTCGCGCTCATGGGGGGGAAGAGTAGAAATTTTGAGAACTGTAGGTGCAGCCCCGCCATGGTGACGTTAACTCTAGGACTGGGACGTTTTGTTGCTCAGTGTGTACAATAGTTTGCTGTTATGATCCAAGCGAAATCAAAGTGAAAACAACAAAGGGTTGTATTGTCTTTGTGAAACAGCCAGGGGGGAATATGATGGTTCCTCCTTGTTCCTAAAAGCACACATTTTTCTTTCTTCTTTCAAACCATTTTGCAGTTGTAACTTCATACAAAATACACTATGTTCTCCATGAAGGCATCACCTAAATATGCTTTCGGGGTTACACAATTTTTTTTAAAGTAACGCATTTTGCACTTTTGCTCAATTTGAAAGATTTCCCAGGTGTCTTATCGACATATGTTGCTCACTCAAATTAGCCTGTTTTGAGGTCCTGTTTTATAACGTTGCTCATCCCACCCTATGTAACAGAGGACCAGGGTGCTTTTTTGTTGCCATGACAACCAGGCAGAATTCGGGAGTAGCGACAAGGTAGGAGCTCGCAGTTTGAAGAGACATGCGAGCGTCCATAAGGCACAAATTTGTATTTTCACCCATATAGGCAACACTTCATCACTAAGCTGCCGGATTGCACATCGCAGCCAAACATTTGCCACTGACCAGGAAATAGGTAGCTAACAAAAGATTATCTTGGAGAAGTTTTAGACTTTAAGCTTTAGTCAGTCCTGAAATGGGACTATTACATCATGTAAGTATATGTATTTTCAGTATGAGTCATCAATAGGTTTGTCCTTTAGCTTCGTTTATGGTAGACGAAAGGTGCATGTATGCTATATTTAAGGGTTTTATGGACTACACCTAAATAGGACTCTAAAACAAGGGTGGAGCCAGGAATTTTTCTATGGGGTAGCCAGGAATGTCACAAAACCTCATTGAGGGGTGGCCAGGGGCGGCAAGCACAGTCAGGGTTTCATGAAATGAAACCATTTTATTTTCTAATGTAAATTCAATGTATATATACATTCAATATAAATATTTGAGAGGTGTCGAGTCTAAGAATACTGCAGTGATGTCCAAATTATGGCCCGTGGGCAATATCAGAATCAGAATCAGAAACTACAGAATTTAGAAACTACAAGCCTAATGAAAAGAGTGCGGGTAAAATTAAAAGTACTGCATGCATGTGAAAATGTAAAGAAAAAAAGTTACAAATTTAAAATATTTCCCTAGATGTGGGGGTGGACAAAAGTGAGGTTGGAAAGTGACAAAGGGTAGCCATGGCCATTATGTCGCTCCACTTTCTACTGCAGCATTTTTTTCTTCCAGTAAATTTTAAAATCAAATTGTATAACTTCCAAACTTCCATATCAAGTCAATTTGACATAAATCCTGTTTACATATTTCCACTATCAGAGAAAATTACAGTGTAAACTCAGGCTGACTAGAAACCTGATTTGCTATTGTATTCCATATAAATGTCCTTTTTGGAAATAATAAAAGATAGCAGACATAAATATTACATCAAGTCAAGCAACAAACAACTGTGATCTGCCAGATTCTCCTGCCCCTTCCTTCCATTTTCTCTCCGTTTTATGTTGCGCTTAATGCCTTTGCCAGCCAAGTAAGCACGACGCCCATCTGAAGACCAATCTGCTCTTTGTCGCTCGAATTGAATGCGTATTTGAATGCCACTCAAAACTGTAATAAAAGCGCAGTATCTCGAGTCCGATGCATTCAAAGGCAAAGCGCAGAGACCTGCGGAAGACCTCGACAAAAATGATTGTAAGCTGTAACGACGGACAAGCTTTTTTTGATGCTGTGTCACAAGCAAAGTGACCTCCATTATGAATACGTCTCCTTGTGGCACTTGGGGTTTTTGTCAGGTTCATCTCCAAATAAATCAAACAAGTGCACACTCTGCGACCCAGGAGCCAATTGGCATTTAAGAAACAGCTTGTGAGCACCCAAAGGCTGCAATTTGGATAGTTGAGAGCCAGGGTAATAATTTGTCCAAATGAAAAGCATTAATTGCAATCAGCATTTTGTTAGCCTCGTGGTAATTGAACTTCCTGTGGTTCAAAGGGCAAAACACATCTTTACAAGTCCCTCTGAATTTGCTCATGAGATTTTTCTTTGATATTAGATACTGTTCAATGTTCCGTGTTGGTGAGTTCACATTTTTAAACACAGGTTCAAAACCTAAAGAGAGATACTAAAGCAAATAGGGAGTCGACTTTATGATACTTATTTGCTCGTTAGAATTTTTATTTTCAGGTAATCTTCCAGACACTTTGATCCGCTTGTTTTTTTTAAACGCTGTAAAAAATAATTAACTGTTGTAGAAAGTTGATTTATTTTATTTTTTTTCATTTGGGATAGGGGTTATCCCGTATTTTTTATGCAATCACTTAATACGTTTGTTTTGCAGTCAGTTAGTATGTTTGTTATGTGATCAGTATGTTGGTAGATTAGGATGAATGTTTTCTTTTACTGTTAGTTGTGAAGAAGAGGAATTGACGCGTCTAGGGCCCGTGACCCAACAGGGTTTCATGACCCGACCCGTCGTGCTTCCTGTTGCTGAGGAAGGAGATAAAGGCATGGACTCTAAACTTCATTCCGCACCACCGTAAACCAATCGTTTACATTGTTGCCAAATGTCTCCCCCAGTCCTTTAGGGCAGCAATTACTTTTGTACCTCGGGACCTCTTGACCTGATAAAAAGAGAGGGTGCAGAGAGGCTGCTTCAGAGCCCAGTTGAATTGTACATGTGCAGTCCTTCTCCGTTCTCCTCATGCATGGGAAAGAAAAAAAAAGCCTTTTCTTCTTCTTTGTGTATAGTTTCTCACAAATGTCTAACATGTGAACCTGACATTAAGGTTGAGAAAAGGTAAATTATTTTCTTTTCATCCAATTATATAGACTAATTGCATTATGATGGATACAATTTGACCCTGGATTGTTTTAATTCAATTTCTATTACCTCCTGGAGCAAAAGATGTTGGCCGGACCTCTGGACTGTGATCAAACAGAGAACCTCCGCTGTATTAAAACTCGGGATGCATTTAAGACGACAGATGTAATCGCTCTTTGACAAATAACAAAAACGCGGCAGCGGGCAAGATGATCAAAGTTGCAAGTGCCACAATGGGAGCAATGTTCGCCTTCATTTATGATGATGGCACAGAAATCCAAGAACAGCCAGTCCAGTCCCCACTGCTTCATCAGCTCTTATCACATATGCCTGAGACAAGGTAGATAACTCCTAACAGCATTGCGAGGACATCCATTGGCCCATAATTGTTCAAACATGGTGTATGTGCCTTGAAGACACAATAAAAGGGGGAGTGATGGTCGGATACGGAGACACACAGAGGAACACTGGGTACTGATGAAAAGCGTGTTGTTCCACTGCCCCTGAGTGGGCTGCAAATCAGCACAGCTGCTTTTTTTTTTCCCAATAAAACTCGGAACTTGCTTTGGGGAACATTACACTGTGCCCCTTGTGATTAAGATTGTCTCGGGCTATTCAAATCAAAAGCACAGCGAGTTATTACAAAGTCATGCTGGTTCCACACCAATGGACATCCAGTCCATCATGACCACTGCTGAAACAAAACATTCAAATTCCAAATGTAGCCTGCCTATTTGTCACATTGGATTACTTTACATCTAGTGCGGCTCATTGACTGCAATCCTCGAGCCTTTTTCTTTAACGACTCTTTAAGTTCAAGTGTGGGAACCTAAGAACACTTAGTGGCAATTTGCTAAATGCCTGATGCACACTAGAGAAAATTTAAATGGCAACTTTTAAAGACATGGGGGTGCTCAAGACATGTCTACAAATTTCATCTTTAAATCCAGAGAATGCACACGCTAGATGAGTTAGCCAAGGCAGAGGACAACACTGGGCAATATTAAACAAGTGATTTCATGGACCAGAGAAGGCGCACAAATGCGTGATTCAATGTTGCTCGCTTTAGTCACTCGCACAAGCTAACTTATGCCGCAATGCTGCTTTTATCACACAATCATTGGCTTCTTCACAAGTTCTGCACTATGGTGTTTCTTTCACGCTGCTGAGATTTTGATTTGAACTTCGATTCTGTCTGTAGCATCAAGTTAAATTCAGTAAAGCTTTCACACTACAGCAGCTCGGGCTTGTCTCCAATTGGGAGACCCTCCCGCTTGTCAGGAGAGGTGAACTGGAGCAGGTATATTGATGATTTTAAATTTTTTTAAAGCGTCACAAAAATAGGTGTCATAGTCTTACGAAGTCAAAAACTATAAAAGTTGGGCATCTTTCTGAAATAGATACTGCATTTAATCTAATGTATTTGATGTAACGTCATTCAATATGAGCACCATGAGACCAAATATTTAAACAATAGAATTACAAGTGCAAGGATCTTTTGCACTTATTTTCCAGGGGTAAAAAAAAGTGAAGAAATTATATGATTTGCAGGATAAAACTGCGTTGACTCACAATAAGGCACCGCCTTGTCTTTTCCGTTCTATTTTTGTCCAAAAAAATCACGATACATCAATGAATACCACGACATTGAAATAATGATGATAATTTTCTACAATCTAATAGAAGAACATTGAATACACATGATTGTTCCGCCTGTCACTGCACGTTAATAGCCTAGATACTGTATTTTGCAAACCATAAGACACACTATAGTTTTATATACATGTGATAAAAATGGTTCTTAAAATACACTCGATAAACAAAACTACAACACTTGTAGTCGATCATTTTGCAAACAATTAGGGATGCAGCTATCAGGTCATTTTGGCATTTACTGTAGATATCCTACAGGAAATTCGAATTGAATACTGAGTATTCAAATAAAAATACAAAAATATTTACTTTTGATTGTTGAAAAATAACTATAAACACAGATGACCAAATAACACATTTCGACTCAATTGTGAATGACAACAGTGTTGATGATCAATATATATATTTTAAAACTTAATTTTAACAGTGTTTAACAGCACACTACTTTCCTCCTTCTCCTCCCTTTAACTCTCCCCATAAAGTCTGGTTTGAGGCTGATTTGCCAACTAAAGAAAATATTTGAGTGAAGGCGATTTGTGAAAATGTGATCAGTAGGAACAGCAATTGTTTCAGGCTGTCAATCAAAATGTAGAGCTATAATGCTAGCCTAGCGTATATGGACCACTTGAGCGCTGCTAAATGTGATTTTAGAACAACATTTTACTGTTTATACCGGGCGTCAGGAGAAACAGTTCTAGTAGAAGGACTAGTCAAGGTGTGATGTCACAATTAGCTACTGGGAACAATTTCAAAATAAAAGCCTACCGAGGTATTCATGCCCATGTATTATTTGATAAACTAAGGGTAGAAAAAAAATACCTAGAGCATTTTATTTTCTCTCTAGAGCTCCAGGAACTACCACCAATGAGCGACCAGCAGTTATTTACATCACCCAGATGGCATCGACTCAGCATGCTTGGAACCCTTTAGAACCTGCTTTTGCCTTTGGGAAAGCATCAAAGATGAGCAAGATACATTGCAGTGCAAAAAGATAAGTAAAATGCTTGACGAGACAGAGAAGCCACTACATGGTCAGACAGATAAATTACAGCCGTTAGATTCAATTTGCTGAAGTACAGTTTACTCCAGTAGGTTATAGAAGACAAGAGGATCCCCAAGGGCAAAGGTTGTTGACTACGCCCTGGGGAAAGGTCAGCCATGACTATAGTGCTGCAAAGACATGGTCTGGATACTCCTCTCAATTACCACCAGGTCCACACCAAGAGCTACAGTTAACCAACAAATATCAGCCTATTCTCCTTTAACCTTTCTGAATAAAGGTTCAGAAACAACCGGGGATGAAACTGATAATTTAGACACTACAAGTCAAAGTCTCCAGAAGTTTCAACTCCTAAAGCTGCTCGACAACGGGAGCTTGATATTAATGTCTACTTTATTACAGTGTTGTTGTTAATTAAACCCTGCAACATTTCACCTAGGCTATTGTTTGTTCCTGTCAGGCAGCTAATGAGCCCCAAATTATCTCAGCGAGAGACAAAAGCCCAGAGGATGCTCCACGCTCAGAGGAGTCAAAGACCCCCGGTGCAACCGAGGAGGAGCGCTGTGCTCGTCGTCTCTTTTCACAACGGAAAAACAGCCATCTTAATTGTCCAACATTCAACAGAATGAACAACATGGGGGTTATTTTTGTATCATTTGAAGCTGCAGTAGCTCATCTTTGGCCATTTGAGGGCAGTGGCAACATTAGCATTGCAACATCAGCATTGGCGATCATGTGCAGCAATAAAGACAAGCTTATTTACACACAAACGTTAGGATTCATATCTATGGCCATTTGGTGGGGTAAAGTCCAGTATTCATTACTTTTTAAGGACACGTTGGGAATCATCAAGTTTATGCTGTGCTCAATGTGTCTAATCTAAATCTACATAAATCTGTAGAGACGATGCTTGAATTTCTCATTTTCCTCTTATTTTCACACACCTTATTGTAAAAGTGAAAGTGATTAAAGCATTGTAAACATCCAATCCTCCGGTGTGAGACCAAAGCGTGCTTAGAATAGTTATCTGTGCCAATAACATGTATGTCTGGGATCAAGATGATATCTTTAAAAAAGAAGTGTGATTTACTCATTGTTTCAGCCTGGCAGGTTAAGTAACATTTATACATATCATTAAAATTCTAGTCTTTGGAGCTGCAACAATTTTTCTCGCATTAAAAGGCTAATGAGCTGTGGTTATTTTTCATGAGGTGTCAGATTGAGTACCAGACAGAGACCTGCGGTGATGATTTAGATGCCGCTTCTCTCCTTGCATATTGAGTGAGGTGACTAATTGGCCTATTTTCAGGATAGAGATTTAATCAACCATTAGGACTCAGAGCATCATGAAAAAAAAAAAAAAAAAAAGCAACTCCTGCATTGCCGCATCACATTCCCATCGAAGGAGATGCTCAGTGGTGCATTTCCAGTGTGTCGATTTCTTGTGCCGGTGTTTTGTCCGCAGAGGCAAGCGGCGCTGACTTACCGGGCGAGTGAAAGTGAATGTGAAAGCTCAATCACGTTGTAAATTGTACAACGGAGCGGTGGAGTCTTGCTTGGCTGTGAAAGTGGGAAGATGAGGAGAGCAAACGGAGCTTTTGTGCATGTTTACAACACGCCGTACATACGACATGCGAAAATCTGAGCTGCCGGCAAAACGAAGGGCTGCTAATTAAGATGCATAATCTTTAAGACGTAAATGACTCTTTCGGGGAGGGTAGAGTGGGAAAAAAAAAAAAAAAACCTCACATCCCAGCTGTGTGGCACAATAAATACCTGACGGTGGGCTTTGCAGTTCTGTCACGCTCTGCTGTTGCAGCCACCAACAATCAAGCATTCCCACCTCAGGCACTGGCAACAATTTCAAACAAATTCGCTTTGTTTTTCCCCGCTTGCACTTGCCCTCTCCCCCACCCAGTTATCCTGACTTCCTGGTGTAAAAGGCTAAATGCTTCATCAAGGAAGGAAGTGTGGTGTTCAGGGTGAAATATTAGCAGACATTCGCCTGCTAATGAACAACTGGGCTTCACGTATTAAATCTGGCTAGATAGCAAACAGAGGAGCAGTTCTTTTTTAAAATGATTTATCCAACCAGACGGGCCTGGAGTGGCTCATTTGGAGAACTGTGAAAATTCATGCTGGGCCCCTATTGAGTCACAAGAATGTGGTATCATTAGATCTATGAAACGCTGCCATTATTTATTCATATTAACTACTTTTTAAAGATATAATTAATAATTTATCTGAATACAAATTTGGAACAAAAATGTATCTCTATATTCTGTAATTTTATGCGTTTTGTTTGCCCTTTAGATCCATTTTATTTAACAGGCAGCTTGAGCTTGAATGGAATAGTTGGAAATCAAAGTTAAATTACACTGTGGACACTGTGGATCGGTTGTTATTTTGTTTGACATAACCTGATAGGCTCCTGTTGTGGGTTGGAGGGCAATTTTAGCAGCAGAAGAGAAAAGTAAAAAATAAGACAGCATGTGAGAGTTGTTAGTGCCATGAATGGTACACTTTAAAAATGCCCCAATGGAATCTATGTTTAAAGGGAAAATAATATGCGTTTTTAGAGAAGCTGTTTTCTTACCACAGAAGCAGCTCGAGTTTAGCCTACTACATAAGTTCAAAGCACCCAGTTGCGAGTGCAGTCTGGCATAGGGATGGCAACGATGATGCAAATGTAGCGAGCAATAGCAAAGCTATTTGATAAAATAAAACACCCTGCAACTGATGGCGTCTGCAATGGACAGGATGGACAATGTTTTAATTTAATGTTAGTAATTGACATGATAAAATAAGATAATTCCCCCTGACAGCCGAAGGCCAATTGTTTTCTGTTAAAGAAATTTAAATGACGAAGCCACTTGTTGGATAACGATCCTTTGATCTGCCACAGGAACGCCCCCCCCCCCCCCCCCCCCCCCCAAAAAAAAAAAAAAAAAAAGAAAGAACAAAAGAACGTCGACTGCAAGTAGCACAATGGCTGCCCCATGAATGGATAAAAACAGGTGGATTTTGCTTCTCATTTTTAACCAACTAGATATTAATCAGATTGCAATGTTTAGAATAGTGGAGCTGTAATAAACATATTATTGAAAAAAAAACAAGATGTCCCCTGTAAAATGCACCATTTAAAATTGTGAAGAACTAGGGGATTTTTATGTCATTGTGCTTCTTAGATTTAATTGGATGTGCCTTCAATCACAGTATACAAAATGGAGTTAGCGGTCAGTGGCCATGGGTTACTTTGACTAGATTTGTCTTGTATTCTGGTGTTGAGCAAGTTTCTGTAGCGTGCATTTTATTTCACGAAACACCTTCTGTACCTAACAATGAAAAACTTCTGTTTGACAATGTTTTACCGATTAATTTGATGAATTTATCATTATATTGTTAGCACATCACCTTGATATTGCTTTCAAAATTAATCAGTGATTCCTCCAGTCTTCGTTTAACCTTATATACATTTCGGGTTTGGTTGAAGACACTGCAGTACCCAGAGAAAGAGCACGTCAAATCCACAGAACCCTTTATGAATGTCAATGACTTCCTTCACTCTGACTGGGTAAACAAACATGGCAAAATACGGAAAGATTCACTTCAAATGACCTCCCCAAGCACCGGTTACATGTTGACACCTGGACAGCAAAGTGTGTGAAAGGGACGCAGCTTACAATAAATAAATAAATGAAACAAGTCGGATGCGTTCAAGCCCGGAGAGACCTTATGTGTGACGGGTGGAGAAGCAACACTCATTGCGCCAGGTGATCCAACAAGGACTTTGAGAAGCCATCAGGGATAAACTTACAGCTAGCTTGGGACAGGATGAGTAATACAATTTTCATTTGAATAACGGTGAGGTGTCCTCACATTTGTGTATTTCTGAGAATTTTTCTGTGTGTGTGTGTGTCTGTCATACAACCCAGCAACACCTGTGAGCCATTCAAGGTTCATCCACAGGTTTGCAATTAGTCCCAGCCTGCCTGTCCGTCTGCAGATAATCCTCTTTAAAGTGGTTCATAAATTAAAAATAGCACAGGATTTATCACATCTGATATGAAAACGTTCATTTGAAATGCTTGTCCCCGCTCATTATTATTCATCATATTTTTTTTAACTTATTTACACCACCTGAAATGAAGACTATCCAGCCCACTATTTTAATATCTGTGTATTTATAGCATTTTACCAGGGTGTGTCAGAATGAGGATTTTAAAACTGAATGCATGTTTTCACAAGCAATTTCAAAGATTCTAGTACTCAAGATATAAATAAAGCTTAAGTGCAGCGCATCAATTCTATTTGTATGTCCTCATTATATTATGGTTGCAGGTGTGGTGGAGAATGGTGACAGTGGACATTGGGTGAGAGGTAGGGTTCACCCTGGACTCGTTGCCACCAGAAGAGCAAGCAATCACACTCACACTTATGGATAATTCAGAAACCCGACTTGATGTATTGGAATATATATTTACTAATGATCTCAATTTGGAAAGTATTGCACAACAATAAGATAATATTAGGAACACGGTTTAGGATGGGGGGGGGGCACATTTGGACAAAAACTAAAACACTAATCCCCCCCAGTGGTAAATATAAGCTTCTAGATGGACCATTTATTGTAAATCAGTAAATTATCAAAGTAATTTCATCCCCCATTCGTCTTGATTCTTCTTTATATGTAAGCTATAGCTAGATTAATAGAACACATTCTATTTAGACATTTGCGTTGCATAGTTGACCAGACGTTTTTCTGAGAGCTTGAAATGTCTGATTGACTTTGAATGCACCAATTGTTTACCACTATTGAGTACTCAATTAGCTGATAGCGCTAATGTTGGAGACTTGTGCCTTATCATACAACGACAGTCTAATTGATTAGCGGTTTTTAGGCACCCCTATTCTTTTTTAAATGGTTGTATGTGATGTTTGTAGCTCTCTGCTTCGACAACAATAATAACAAGCTGGCAAATGCAGTCTCAAACGTTGTGAAGACAAACTTCAAAGTAAAAGCATGCTGCATG
Source organism: Hippichthys cyanospilos (assembly GCF_059441005.1). Classification (NCBI taxonomy): domain Eukaryota; kingdom Metazoa; phylum Chordata; class Actinopteri; order Syngnathiformes; family Syngnathidae; genus Hippichthys; species Hippichthys cyanospilos. The sequence goes on along the minus strand of NC_142381.1, from coordinate 13,128,523 downwards.
GCTGTTGCATTGAAGCGCTTGTATTATTTGGTGATTTTATTACAAATAGGACTCTACAACATGCCATTGGTGTGTGACGTGATGCTTGTCTTCCTTAGTAGGTCTTTTAGCTTGCCCGTTTTCCCAGTAAGGAAGTAGATTTTTGGCAGGGCTCTTTTCTCAACCTGCTGAAATGATCACAATAGTTTCCTACTAAGCGACGCCCCTCCCTCCTTTTGTTTTCCTGCGGAATTTAGACAGATGCTTGTTGGTTGGTATGTCTTGTTTCTGTTTTAATTGTCTTTCGGCCAAAAACCAAAAATGAATTTACTGACCATTTCTGGCAAAAAACTTTTGGTGGCCAAAAAAATCAGTGCTAAATTTGCCAAGAGCAGCTATGACGCTTGCACTGGTTTGTGCTCTGTTTTTTTTTTTTTCAATATACAAACACACTTCATCATTTTGATTGGCCATTTATCGAGATTTCAGTCAAATTTTCTCACTTTCTTTTCACCGTTCTCAGTAGCCATTTTCAAAGGGTGCTGATGCAAACCAGTAATAAGATAGGATGAATTTACAAGGAGGCAAAATCCCCTAGCGAGACTTGCGGCCCAGAACAATAATGAGCACATAGCAAACAGAAAATTCGCCGTAAGCCAAAAGAGAATGCATACACAATGCACACTGATGCAACGGAAAGTGCACCAGCCTGACATGCGTACACACACACACACACTGGCAGAGGAAAGATGGCGGAATCTTGTGTAACAACATATGTTTGCAGGTAATTAAAAAAAGATCCCAGGTGGTTGTTCTGTCATATTGAGATACAACGCACCAAGCAAATTACCAGCCTGGGTTTCGACATACAATGCCAAGGGTGCATAACAACCCGTTGTCTAGGTGAGCTGCTGCAAATGTCGTGATATGGATCTCCCATGTGGCAAATTACCTGGATATTACATGTATAGAATGTTTGCCATTATTCATTCACTTATTGATTTTTTTTTTTTTTTTTTTTTTTACAACACTGTGGTTAGACTTTTGTTGATCATGTGGATTTGTTGTTCGTCTTTATGTGGCATATTATTGACCGGCAATCAGTCCAAGGTGGACCTTGTCTCCCACTCAAAATGAGCTCAGACAGACTTCAACTCAACACATGCAATTTAGAACATGATACATGTTAGTTTTTAATATCTAAAGCTCCTGTAGACAATTTTGAGTTGTTGTCAGTTTGTCAACTTGTCATTTGCTTGGCTATATAATATTATAGGCTGATTTTTTTTTTTTTTTTTTTATGGACACACTTTTATTTACTTGTATGGACACAACAGGAATGCTGTTGTGTTGGCGGAGAGCGTCATGACATCAGATGTCTGAATTGATTTCTGCTCTTTTTGACTTAGACAAAGGCACAAATGAACACACAACTATGACAGGAGCATGGCATTATTCATCTCTATGATTTGTGATTTTGAACAGATATGCAAAACACACTAGCTGCATAGTTAGAAAGCCTTCAGGTTTTTGGGGCTGATGGATGGAAACTTCATTTTGTAGGAACTGGATTCTTCCAGTGGAATGTTTTTTTTTTTTCAACTGATTCAAGTCTTTAAAAGAGCAGAGTTAAGGCAACAAAAATGTCATGTAGAAAATACCTCACAAATATAGGGTGCACACTGTATTGGCCAACACATTAGGAGATGAATAAATAATAAAGAATACATAATCGCAAGATGTCAACATTTTGGTTAGATGATAGCTGCCATTGCTAATTGTGCCATAGCCTACAATAATTGCATTATCGCCCTGCAGATTTTTTTTTTTTTTTTTAATTTGGTGTACACAAATTAGAAAATGACTTGTATGAGTAACACAAAGTGCAAGAGATAAATGTAACAAGGGAGGTTACCATGAGCCCACGTGAACTCCTGGTACATTGTAAAAAGTTCGGTATGCCCGAGGCTAAAATTGCGAAGTGTTGGTGCGTTGTTTTGTTGCATACTGGCCACTCGAAGAAGCACTGCTTGTGTCCCAATGCACATCCTGTTTTTGGTGTGTGTGTGTTGGAGCAGAAGAGACCTGAAAAGTGCTCACGTTTGGGCCCTGAAGCATTCTTGGTTTGCTTGTTCACAATTGATCAAACAAACAACATGATTAAAGAGATTGCATTCAGGCTTGTTTTAAGCAAACCAATACCATCAAGTGTGAACACACCTCGAATTAGTTTGGGTCAAGCGTGACCCTTGAATGTTAATTTGTCTGTAAAGTACATGATATAGACTGTAAGTATTAACGACTGTATTTTTCAGATTAAAAGCTACAACTTTTGTCTCGTGATTTGAGCCCTGCTGCTTATAGTCCAGTGCGGCTTATCTGCTTTTGTGAGTGTTGGGAGTAATGCATTACAAAAGTAATGTAATTACTATAATGCATTACTTTTTGCTGTAATGAGGTAGTGTGAGGCATTACACACAAAAATTGAGTAATATTTTACTCGGTACACATGACAGTAACACACATTACAAGGCATTACATAGCCCCAAAAATGCTTCTAAAACCCTTTAAACGTATCATATTATTTGAAGCAGTGATAATATGAATATAGTTTATTTGGTTAATGTAATTCATTTGGTTGGCTTGAGATGGTGCTAGTGTGTTGCTGGTATGCAGAGAACTTTGTTTAGGTCGTTTTTATTTTACATTTCCAGCGATCTTGGTATCATTTACAAGTTATAAGTAATTTTGAGCATGTGAGTTTGCTTAAGTTTAGTTTAAGGTCATTCATCTTGGTGAGAGTAATGTAAAAGCAATGCAATAGAGGTGTAATGACTTACATTTCAAATACAGTAATATTATAATGTAACGAATTACTTTGGAATGAGAGTAATAAGTAGTAAATAATGCATTAGTTTTGAAGTAACTTGCCCAACATTTGGCCACCAGGAGAAAATCAAGCAAATGCCTTTATCTGTTCTATGACACCTTATCTTTAATGAAAAGGTGTGAATTAATGGCTTAAAAGATGTAATATTAAAAATAGAAACGTTATGTCTAATTTGAATAAACTCTTGTACAAAGGTTTGTGACGTGTACATTTAATATATGCTTGATTGATAGATGGATAGATGGATGGATAACATCTTTCGGCGTAAATATTATGTGTAATGACCTGCGGCTTATAGTCCAATGCGGCCTATCCGTGACAAAATAGTTTTGTAGCTCAATTTTTGCTGCTGCAGTTTATATACTGGTGTGGCTTATCATCTGGAAAATATGGTACATTTCTGAGGACATGAGCAACAAAATTGAATAGTTGTAGATGGGTTTAGTTAGTCTATTAAGTTACCTTCTGTCAAAACAAGAAAAGCTAGAAAAGCTATATGAACTTGTCAGCTAGCATTAAGCGACAGTAAAGTTTTAGGGAATGATCGCTACATATTAGCGAATGTTAGTCATTAGCTGTCATTCTCAAAGTCAATATAGCATAGCTAATGTTAGCTGTCAAGACAAAGCTAGTCTGGCTATTGATCCTTGAAAAGCTATATTGACCTTCGAAAAGCTATATTGACCTGACAACTGATGAGTAAAATTACAGTAGCTATACTATAGTTAAAGCTATACTATACTGCAGTTAGCCATTAGCCGTCAAGTCAAAGCGAGGCCAGCTATTGTCATCTCCCAATTGCCCAGCAAACGAGGTGCTGACTACTGCAGTCTTGCACTAAAACTTCATCTGGCAGGATATGTTTTCTGTCCATCCATCTGTCTGTCTGGTTGTAAATCTGGAATGGCCTCCGCAGTGGCTTGCAGGGGGATTGAGAAGCACCTGTCCATCAGATGGAACGCGCTGGTGCTTCTCCCTAAATTGGCTCCATGTCGCTCGATTGATGAGGAGGCCAGAGAATGATCCCTTCCCCCAAAGACCCCATTAAAGCAAAACCTGGGGTTCTCTGCCATCAACGCATTTGGTGCCTTGTGAGAATGATCACAGCTTATTAAAGTGGAAATAATGACTGGTCTACCGGCAGCATGAAAAATGTAACAAGGACAAAGTAAATTGCCCAAAGGTGATTCATACGTTGAAAACAGGTAACATGGACAACACCGTCGACACTAGAAGTAAAAGAAGGGGCTGATTTAATTTGAGCTTCGAGGTGACTTTTGCATCTCTATGTTGATTAAAAGTGTCTTTGAAATAATGATGTTGTATTCGGAGAAGGGCATTAAGTGAGGACCTTCAACGGCATTTAAAATGTGTTCATGTTCTAGCCGGCCTTTAACTACCGTTTACTTTCAATTATTTTCCCTTCAAGTGTGCTTACAATGTAGCACACATTTTTTGGATGTCAGATTATTGATTTGTTTTCCTTTTTAGTTTGGGTAAATACGTTTTTTCTGGCGCCTTGGGAATTCTGGAGGGGGAAAGCAGCCGAGTGAAAATGTTCTCCATCAAGCGTGATTGGATTGGATTTTAGAAGATGAATTGCCAGGACAAGAGTTTATCCCGATTGCATTGCCAAGGGCTCCGCATCTTGCTGCCGGCGCTCTGGTCAGCTTGTTCCATTGGAAGAAGACGTTGACAGCGTGATCAAAAAGTAGATAAATGCAACAGGCTGAAATTTTCACCAGCGAAACCTTCACAAGATTGCATAAATACAGTGTGCACAGTACTTATGGAGTTTTGCTTTGATGCAACCTGTGTGATTTTGCTGTAATGGAAACAGGCTTTTTTCATCTTACTTTCATCTTGACATTTCCCAAATGTAGTGACAATCATATTGCTTTCACGTATCCACTGCAGACTTGGAGTTAGCTCCATGTCAGCTACGTACATGGGCGTACCCAACACAGCCATACACAGGACATTAACTCATTCAATCCCAAAGAAATATTTTGATGTTTTTGGAATGATTCCGCACTCTAAATCCCAGGTGCATATTTATAATATACTCAGTTTTTTCATCATGTGATGCAATTTTGCAGCAGATCAGAGAGAAATAAAACAAACGTTGTACGATCTATCATCTGAAGTTGCTGAATAAAACATGACCAGAGTTCCAACAACAAAAGTAGTTCCAAATATATATATACACACATTAAAAAAGTCTTGAGAAACACTTGGTTTATTTTGTTTTGTGCCGTACCAGTCATAAGTTTGGAAACACCTTCTAATTCTGTGCTCCCCCCCGATTTGTACTTTAACACTTAAGCCATCAACAATTATTTATTACATTATTTAACAATAGTGTTCATCAAAACAGAAAATCTCTCACAGGAGGAACCTCTTGTCCATATTAACAGCTCTTGGTGTTAGTATTTTCTCAGTCAGCTTTATGATGTGGATAAAATGTCCTGGAATGTCTTTCAAGTCAATGTGGTAATATTTTGAGTTTCTCGACTTCTTCATGTGTTTGGCTTGCTTTAGTTTGTCAGTTTCCAAACTTTGGACTGCTACTGTAATGTAAAAAGCATCTTACTTTTCCCAGCGTGGGGCTCCACAGATATGCCAAGCTGAAAACACAGAGGCCCAAAAGGAGGAAGACAAATGCCAGAATCAGGGCCACGCGCTGGTAGATGCGATACTTGGCCCGCTTCTCTTTAGCCCCCTCAACCTGCAATTAATCAGATTGACAAGAGTAGTGCTTTTTTTTTTTTTTTTTTTAGTTTTTCTTTTTTTTTGTCAGTTTTATTGAGTCAAGAGCAGATGATGAAAAAGAATATTAGGTCACTATCATGGTCAGGTAGTAAAATGACATATTATGTTTTGATAGACATACCAAACTCGCAGTTTTAGACATCGCTCGAGTACAGCGAATGATGATTTTCTCACCTCACATCAGAAAAATATCAGATTAGATGTTCTCACTGAAATTCTGCTGAGCAATAGATTGGTAATGGCTTTCTGCTCAGCAGATAGCACCTGTTCTTGGCAGCATTTTTAGATGATGTGAGAAGCTCGGTTACTGTTAGTTAAGTTCTTAAAACAAATCAAGCTTACAGTTCAAAAGCCGGTCTTCCGACACCCTTGTCCAAAAACAAATAGCTAAGATAAGAAGCTACAATCTGGAGTTTTAGCGTCACAGTGTAGCATTAAAGTTGCAGAGTATCATCTTTTTTTCTGCCTTCTTTTTCCTCACATTTACATTAAAACAAGAAATGACCTTTTTGACTGTGGCATTCTACAGGATTTATCCACCATTAAAAACTCCTGATGACTGAACTACCGAAGCCCTCCCTGAGCAGAGCGTAGGGACGAGGGGGCCGCAACAAGTTCCGCGGAAAGGTTACAATTATTAATTTCTTTCATTTTTTCCGCCTCAAATTTAATTTTAATCTGCCCGCTGTCAGCAATTCCCTGAGCTTGACGGCACAAATTAATAAAGTCAAGCTTTTGTTCCTGCAGACTTTTTGTAGGGAGAAAATGAAAGCTCATTTGCACTTTTGTATTGTGACTGCTTGGCCGCGGTAGACTGGACAACCTGCTGACTTCTTTTGATTAAACACACACCCATGCATAAAAAAAAAAGACACAAAATCAAAATCACCATGGTTTATTACTGTAGAAAAAAAATTGAAAAATTCTGAAGGTGGACAAGTTTAAAATTTGACCATCATTTTCAGGGAGGGGGGAAAATCACTCTACACATATATTACAGAAAACACAAACAGTTTTTGTACATTTATTGTATTTAATGCACTAGTTTTTTATTGATTTTTTTTTAAAGATAGCTTTTTTGTGGGGCACTGTAAAATGTTAAAAATGAACATTCATATATATAATATATATATATATATATATATATATATATATATATATATATATATATATATATATATATATATAGATATATATATATATATATATATATATATATATATATATATATATATATATATATATATATATATATATATATATATATATATATTTACAGTCAATAGATTTTGTTGAATCTCGGGTACTGTTTTGTCTATACAGGGTCAGTCAAAATGACATAACATATTTGTAGGTTTAATAAAAGATAAATCATGTAAAGAAACAAAAGTGTTTTTATTTTCAAAAAGTACATATAACGCGTTTTTTTTTCATATAATGCCTTTTTGTTTATTTTTTGTATAGTCTTTTTGTATTATTTTTTGTTTCTTTTTCAGTTGATGCCATGAATTGGACTTGTGAACATCACGCTTTCATTATGGAAATGTTGATCAAAATAAACAAATCTGTAACTGCAACACAATAAGCATTCATTTGCACTTCAAACTTGGTCGACCTGATCCTGTTTGAGAGCTACTGCATTGAAACGAAAATCGACTTCAATAGTGTGTAGACAATAACGGATCCCATTTGACTAATTTAATTTTCAAGACCTAATGAAACATATTTTTAACACTTTTTCAATTCTTACCTTTGTCTCTTAGTAAACCTACAAATGCGTCAAATCATTTTGTCTGACACTGTATAAAGATGTACCATTTCATTTGCTATACTACCATCTTGATTGTTTGAAAAAACAGTAGCAAGGTGAGCAGCTTTGAATACGAATCGAGTTTTTGAAGTGCTTGACTTTGGTAGGACCATGAATGTATTTGCCATTAATGAATTCCACGCATGTGACACGTCACTGACAGTGACCATAAAACGTGAGGCACTTCAAAGTGTCCTCCGGGCATGCTGGGGAGAATACGGCTCCCGTGGGGCACCTTGCGTAAGCTCCGGCAACTTGAGCCGAGTGGAAACTTCGCCGTCTGCCGTTTCGGAATCAGGATGAAAAGTGGGGCTCCAGAGCAGAGATGCAAAAATGGCAACGGTGGCGTCCGACTGAGCGGTGTGAGAATGCGTGGCCCCCCCCCGCTTGGTTTTGGACTTGAGAATAAGGCGGGAGCTTTGAGGAGAATAGCGCCTGTGGCCCCCCGCTGTCCGCGTGCAAAGTGCGAGCGCTTGTTCAGGGAAACGGCAAAAGCAGCAAGTCGAGATGGCAGTTTATCACACCAAGACACATTCAAACCCCTATGTATACATTTGGGATGATAATCAGCCAGCCCCATCACTTATTCATCCTATTTGTGATTTGAATCTGATGTGAAGCAAGTCTTTGTTATATGCATAAATATTAATATGGCTTCAAGGTTACTCTATTGTGCAAAAAGTCTGCTACAGGTGAAAAGAGCAAGGTATTTCACAGCCAAAAATCCCATCTTCCCTCCTGCTCAATAATAAAGGCAGAGGCACAAGGATATTCGCGATATAAAGCAAATAGAAGTTTCAAGTGAAAGCAAGCCATAAAAAAAAGTGAAATAAGATGGACAAATTTCAATTCTGACAAAACTCAAAGCACTCAGCAAGAGACCGAGGCGCATTTCTTATTCAGATGTGCAGCCTTCACTTTTTTTTCAAAGAGCACACATTCTCTCGCTCTCGCTTTTTAATGAACTTCTACTGCCATCAACATTTTAATTTGTTTTTTTTTTATTTTTTTTTATTTAATTTTTTTAATTTAATTTGTTTGATCGTTTCGCAGGTGCTCACCTTTTCTTCATTTCAAATACAACACAATATTTTCTTAAAAAATACCACAAGTATAACAGTCAATACCCAATGCAATACATTCCCCACACAATATCCCAAAATAACTAACAAAAAAAAAATACTCACATCATTAATGAGAACCTGTTGGCTGCTGGACTGGCTGCGAGCCTCCATGATGCAAGCCTGCAGAAGGAATGCGTTCCGATCCGCTTTTGCTGAGGGGGAAAAAAAAAAAAACAAGCAAAAGAGTCACAGCCTCATTCCTTTGCTCCAATTTGGGAGGGGAGGGAAGTTTCTTTGACGGAGTGGAATTACTGCAACATTTGTGATAGCCATTAAAAGTCAAGGCAGAGGGCTCCCTTTCAAAGGTGGAACACTACCAATAGCCTCTGGTGAACAAATTACTCACAAAGAAGATGAAAATAAAGCATTATCCTCTGGCAAGCCCGTTGAGCATTTATCTGATATCCTTGATATGCGCTATATGATCCAAAGGGGCTTTAATTTCTTTTTTTTTTCTCATGTCACTTTAGGCCTACTACTATGCAATTAACACTCATTTTATATATATATATATATATATATATATATATATATATATATATATATATATATATATATATATATATATATATATATACAGTATACACATTGTCATTACTGACAG